>NW_003852404.1:18358402-18738824 GCF_000181295.1 Otolemur garnettii | reverse complement strand
TCTATCAGCTTTAGAGAAGATTCTATTCATGTCTCTTCCCCATTGATGTATGGGGTTGTTGGATTTTTTCTTATAAATTAATTGAAGTTCTGCATAGATCCTGGTTATTAGACTTTTGATTGAAAATAAGCAAATATCCTTTCCCATTGAGTAGGTTGTCTATTTGCTTTGGTTGTTGTCTCCTTGGCTGTACAGAAACTTTTCAGTTTCATTAAATCTCATTTGTTTATTATTGGTGTTGTTGCTATTGCCATGGCAGTCTTCCTCATAAAGTCTTTCCCCAGGCCAATATCATCCAGTGTTTTTCCTATTCTTTCTTTGAGAATTTTGATGGTTTCATGTCTTAAATTTAAGTCCTTTATCCATCTTGAATCAATTTTTGTAAGTAGAGAAAGGTGCAGGTCCAATTTCAGTCTTTTACATGTGGATATCCAGTAATCCCAGCACCATTTATTAAAAAGGGAGTCTTTCCCCCAGTGGATGTTCTTGTTTGGCTTATTGAAGATTAGGTGGCTGTATGTTGTTGATTTTATTTCTAGGTTTTCAATTCGATTCCAAATATCTATGTCTCTATTTCTGTGCCAGTACCATGCTGTCTTGACCACTATGGCCTTGTAGTACAGCCTAAAATCTGGTGTAGTAATACCCCCGGGGGCTTTGTTTTTGTTACTAAGAACTGCCCTAGCTTTACAGGGTTTTTCTGGTTCCATATGAAACACAGAATCATTTTTTCCAAGTCTTGAAAGTAGGATGTTGGTATTTTAATCGGGATGGCGTTGAATCAGTAAATTACTCTGGGAAGTATAGATCTTTTAACAATGTCGATTCTTCCCAGCCATGAGCATGGTATATTCTTCCATTTGTTGATACCCTCTGCTATTTCCTCTCTAAGGGTTTCATAGTTTTCTTTATAGAGGTCCTTCACCTCTTTTGTTAGGTATATTCCTAAGCATTTCATTTTCTTTGGGGCTATTGTGAAGGGAATTGTGTCCTTGTAGCCTTCTTTTAGAGATGACAAATTAATGGTTAAGTTTTAGAGAGGTCAAATTACTTAGCTATTAGATGGCTGAATCAGAACTCAGTTCATGCTAAGAGATGGAGTATGTAGCCAAGGTAAAAAGTATCAAAAGTCAAGGTCAAGTTCTCTTGGAGACAAAAAGTCTTTGTTTAAATTCTAACTTCACCTTTCCTTGTTCCTCCTTGGGCAATTACAAAATCTCTTTGTCTCTCAGTTTCCTTAATTTGTCAAATGGGGATGACAAGTTTCCCTATAGTATAATCAAATAACCTGAAACTTGCTCAGAATGTACCTGATATATTTTTAATGGCCACCCAATAAATATCTGTTATTTTTGTTGATTAATACCAATTCAACTTTCAGGTTCCACATTACAGTTATTTGTTTTACTGCTCAAAAGTCTTTCAGCTTTAGTAAAAGACATCTAACTTAAAATAAATTAAGCAAAAAAGTGTGAATTATTGGACTGCTGGGTTGGGAAAGTTGCTATGGAAACTCATATATTCCAAGGAAAGCTGGAATCTCAGATTAGATGGAATTGGGGATTCAGTTCTTCCCAGTCTATATTTCTGTCCAGTTCTCCTTTCTACTGTCTGTGCTTCATCTCATGGGTTAGCTCATTCTCTTCTACAAATAAGCTTTGTAAAGAGTGTTCTTACATCAGCCCAGAGAAGGATTCCGATTGATTGGTTACAGTTAAAATTTGTGGTGGCCATTTTTTTCTCCCAGCAATACTGTTAGGGGAAGTGGGGATGTGGGAGGCCAGGTGGTTACTCACCTGTGTGTCTGAGGATTGATTTGTTATCAGAAGCAATGGAATGGAAAAATATACCTGTTGGGAAAAAAATAAAACAACTAGAGACAAAAAGTCACTTAAAATTTATAAAGCTGTACACTATTTGCCTTAATTTTTTTAATTTTTAATTATTAAGGGCACAGATAGCTTTGTATAACTTTATAGGGTACATATGTTGTTTTGATACAGGCATACAACATGAATTAATCATATAGGGTAATTGGGGTATCCACCATCTCAGGCATTCATTATATGTCTGTGGTAGGAACATTCCATTTCCATTGTTTTAGTTATTTGTGTATACCCTAACTTATTGTGAACTCTGGTCACTT
Source organism: Otolemur garnettii (assembly GCF_000181295.1). Taxonomy (NCBI): domain Eukaryota; kingdom Metazoa; phylum Chordata; class Mammalia; order Primates; family Galagidae; genus Otolemur; species Otolemur garnettii. Next base: position 18,736,678 of record NW_003852404.1, on the reverse strand, counting down.
GGGTGTGCTATTGAATATTGTCCATTCCATCTAACTGTATTTTTGAACCACTTAACAAGTTCTACTTTCTCTCTCCCTGCTACTCTTCCTAACCTCTGATAACCACTGTTCTACTCTCTATCTCTGTAAGATCAATTGTTTTTATTAAGTAATGTTTAGCTTCCTGTATGGGTGAGAATATGTAAGATTTGTCCTTCTGGGCTTGGCTTATTTCACTTGTAACATAATGTCATCTATGTTGTTGCAAATGCCAGGATTGATTTCATTTCTTTTGTGGCTATATAATATTCCTGTGTATATGTACTACATTTTTTTATCCTTTCATCCTTTGAAAATCAGGAAAAAATAATCCCATAAACTAAAAACACCTAGTTTTGATGTAAGTTTTGAACTCCTCTGAACCTAGAGCTGCTTTCCAAGATTCTCATAAGACCATTTTACTTTGGAGGATTGTTATGCCGTGATGTTATTGTGCAGGCTAGCTCCGGGCAGAGGTATCTGGCACCAAAGGGCAGGAGAGGATATTTTTGTATACATTTCTACATCAGCAGAGAGGCGGTGATCTGACTTCAAAAAAAGATCAGTGTGGACATGTAACTACCTAATCAATGAGACATTTGCTAGACATTCATAAGTTATGCTAAGGTGGCGATGTAAATTAGACTCTGACAATTTTCAAAATGAGATATAAACCTAATGCACTAGTCATTTTGTTATTAATCTGTTATCAAACATGGCGTCTGTATATCAGCTGTGAGCATTTATGTTGTTAAAACATTGAAAGATCATTTAAAGTTATAACTTTCACAGCATGAAATTTAAATCAAATATTTGTCTGGTCCCTAAAGCTCCTTTGCAGTCTCTAGCTGATACTTTGAAAACCACTAATCTATATAAATTTTAGAGGAAATTGAATGAAAAATTGTTGCATTAAAGAGTTGATTTGGAGCAGTGCCTGTGGCTCAAAGGAGTAGGGCACTGGCCCCATATATCAGAGGTGGTGGGTTCAAACCCAGGCCCTGGCCAAAAACTGCAAAAAAAAAAAAAAAAAAAAAGAGTTGATTTGCAGTAATTAAATGTGAAAAAGCTAGATATTCACAATATAATTATCATAAGTTAACACATAGTTTAAATTCTTCCCCATTGTTAAATGGGTATAATCCTTATTTTTTCTCTATACTTGGTATAAATTCTTCCTTTTCTTAAACTACATAAGCTCTGAAGTTATCTTCTATGTCCAGGCTTGAACTTATAACCTGCAAAGCTTCCCTCTTCCTATTATTTTTAACTTAGGAGTCGCCCAAGTTTGAAATATGGATCACATCTTGCACTCATTCTCAACCCTCTAATTCATCTTTAATCTGTCGATTGAATCTAACTTCTAAGTAGCTCTGAATTCATCTGCTTCTTTCTATGCCTTCTTTGCACTTAGCATTAAGGTTAATTTCTTGACTTGAGCTACTCAGGCACTTGTAGTTGGTTTTTGTTCTGGATCTGAATTCTTTCAAGATACAATCTGAATACTGTTAAAATATTGGTTAAGTTGTTTATTTCATTCCACAGAAACTTCTGATTAAAGAATATCCTCAACCTTATGCAGGGAGTAGCATCATAATATACCAATGATGAATGGGAAAATTAATGAATCTGTAAGGGCTAATGAAACAATTTAATTCAAAGTATTCCTACTTTCAAATATCTGGAGAATTTTCTTGATTAATTTCCATGTCAGCAAATTTCCTGGTATGAAATATGAACTCCGTTTTGCCCCTTGAAAGAATATAATAAACATAACATATAGCTATAAAAATGAATATATAATTGAGGATTGGTTAATGTTACTTTGTTTTATGACCTTCTCCATTTGTTATGGCTGACAAATCCTGGCATTTCCATCTGTTTCTTTTCATAGTTAATATCCATCATTGCTTTGTAATGTAAGACTTGCCAATAAAAATGTTTCTGAATAGTAATTACCCTATGCTGTTCATACAATTTTTGTTTTTGTATCATATATCCAATAGCCATCAAGTACAGGCATTGTAGATAATGGGCAAGGTCTTGTTTTAATAATTTAGAATGGTCTATTTCTTGAAGTAGAAAGGGTAGAGTATGACTTATATTTATATATTAAATATTGGACTTGGTTCTATTTTCTTATAAAGTTTCAGTGTAATGAAATATAAGTGGTCACCCATGTTCTCCTGCATTTCCCCTAATCCTTGTGTATATTAAAACACTTCTAATGCAAATATATAAAATACACATCTTCTCTGAAGTTTGGCTGTTGATTCCTTGGAAAATGAAAGCTGGTGATTGAATGCAGCTACAACAAATGTGTAAATAAAATACACTTTATCTGGAGATGATCTATACAACTTTCATAGCCCAAGAATTTCCTAGCTCTAAGTACACATCACTTTTACTCTCTTAACTTTATTCCTTAAGGACATTATAACTCATCTCTAATGGCACTTGTTTGGTATTTTAAAGCTTAGGATGACTGAGAAATAAAGTGTTAAAAACAATTCAAATCTAATATAACAAAAGACATTATCCTGTTTCTGATCTCATGCCACATATTTTACTTGAGATGGAAGAAAGTCTTTTGGTGACAGGTCAGATCTACTCTGATACTAACATTATGAAATGTTTTGAAGAAAACAAGAATAGAAAATTAGTAATATCTTGGGTAATGGAACACATCTTTATTCAGAATACATTTTAATAATTGCTGATTTTTTTCCATGGGCCACTACAAAGATGATCCACATGCAAAGTTTTGAAATTTAAGGTAAAACATAGTTATTGGAAGACTTTTAAAAAATAGAAAATTAGAACCATTTTAATTCTATCCCCTAGAAAAAAAGCAACGTTAATTTTGTATTTCATTCAATCTAGATCTTTAAAAAGTAAATATGTATATATTGTCTGAGTCAGTCTGTGCTGCTGTAACAAATTCACTCGGACCAAACTGCTTCAACAATGGAGGTGTATGTCTCAAAGTCCTAGAGTCTGGGGCGTTCAGTGTCAAGGTGTCAGTGTGGTCAAGTTCTGGTGACCTTCGTCCTTTTACTATATTCTCACGTAATAGAAAACAAAGAGAGAAAAGCAAGCTCTTTCCTGTCTTTTTACAAGGACACTAATCCCATTCACAAGAGCGACACCCTCATGATCAAATTACCTCTAAAGTCCCCATGTTGAGAATTAGCATTTCACCATATGGGTGTTGAGGGGACACAAAAGTTCAGTCCATAGCACTCTGTTCAATCTGCCACCTTCAGTCATGTCCTTCTAACATACCAAATCCATTCATTCCATTCATCAGGTCCTCAACTTCCAGTATCCCCTCTCAAGTCCAAAGTCTCCTTTAAATATTACCTAAGTCAGTTATGGGCAAGAGAAGATACTATTCATCTTGAGGAAAAATGGAAAATTTAGAACATATGTTAACTTTTTTGATCTTAACACAGTTACATGAATACTGTCGAACATTGTCCCAAATTCTATTATAATGGCTATAGAACTAAATACTGAGTGACCAGCATTTATCAGTATCCACTTGTTAAATATATTGTTATTTCAGTTTTCACAGTTACACATCATACATCAAGAAACATATCTGCATATAAAATTATATTTCTACTCTTTTTACATGGATTTGTAATATCTGGAAGGAAAGTTACTGTTTCAGAGGTAAATTTATCCATATCTTTTTTCTGGAAACATCAGTGTATATGGTCAAGAAGGTTTAAATTGCTTTTCTGGTAGAATCAACATGATATATTTAGGTTTCCTTATTTCATTTTTATGTATTTCTTATGTTACATCAAGCAGATTATAATGTGGGTACCACAAGGTGAAATGCACTAGTGATGGTATCAAGAGATCCTGGAGGTGAGATAATGGACTACAAGGGCTGTCTCCCTTATTGGAGCTTCTCTGATTTATGTGGAGTTGATTGGTTAAATTGTATCTACCTGCTTCCAAAGTTTACATAAGAGATTGTTTTCATTTAATTTGTTCTAATGTCTCTCAGAGTAGGTCCACCATTTTTTTCTTTACAAGTTTCTATTGTATTTCTACTAAATGGAACACCGGTGTAAATAAGTTCAATTAAAATATATTAATAGTACAGTTTATATCACATTTCTTTTTGAAGTTCAGAAGAGGTGGCTCTGTGGTTCAATGGATAGTGCATTGGACTTCTAGTGATGAAGTTCAGACAAACGTTGATGACCTTGTTTAAGAGGCTAGAATGTATCCATTTAGAATTTAACAAGTTCTTTTATTGTATAACTGTATTTGGAAAGAAGACAAAGATTTATAACTTTGACTTCTTGAACTGGTATTATTAGTATTTGCACTTAATAGTTGATTTGACCCCAGACTACAGGAGTTCCTAACTGTTAATAAAAATAGTTAAATGCATCAGTTTTTCTAGTGGCTGCCATGCTTATGTTAAGAAAAAAAAATAGCTTGCCAATGATGAACATTTTATAAAAATACCTGGGCCCTGAGTTTGGAAGTGTGATACTTGTGTGTATTGGAAGACACAGAGGGCAGTTCTGGCTGGAGCAGAGGAAGCCCGGGAAGACTAATAGGAGAGGAGGCTCGTCAGACATTTTGAGAACCTGAGCAGATGAGTGAACTAGTATACAGTGTTAAGTTTTGGACAAAGAAGTGCCATTTTATTTACATTTTAACAACATTCCTTCAGCTGCCTAGTTAAGAATAAGAAGTAGGAAAGCAAAGGTGGCATTAGGAAGACTTGTCACAAAGCCATTACAATAAATAGCAGGTAAGCTGATGGTGCATTCACCTAGGTTGTTAACAGTGGTGGTGTTGAGAACTGTAAATAAATGTCAGAATTAGAGCCAAACATTTCCTTAATGCTTTGGGTGGAGTTAGGGATGGTTGCAGACCTGTTAGCCTGAGAAACTGGGAATGTGAAGTTGCAGTCATTTAAGTTGAGGATGGTTACAGTGATGGAAGTTCAAGAGGCATGTGAATCACCATCTAGATGTGGATATTTGAGGGTATGTGGCAAGGTTTGTTTGGCATTTCATTTGGAGTTTGGAATTTAGGAGGAAGGTTCATGCTGGAGATATATATTTGGATTCTGTCAGCATAAAGGTAGTATTGAATCCAATTACTATCTTGAGACACAAGAAATAGTAAATAAATGCATTCAGGAGAAAATATTTGTTGTATATAATATTACCGTGTCAAATAGACAATTGGGAAAAGCAAGTGTAGATTTCTACCATCATCATACAGTCTCATAATCTGACATGAATTCATAATAAATATCCACATGAAGCAGATGTCAAAAACAACAGTAAGCTTTAGAATGATGGCATTCAGGGTCATTTTCCCCATATCCTTTCTGTGTTCTTTTTGCAGTGGATATACAATGATATCATTTCAATCTTAATTTTTTTTTTAGTTGTGCTTTTCTGTCTTTCCTATGTGCAACACACTGTTATCTGTAATATCCTTCAGTCCATGCAGCCCTCTCCAGCCGATGTAGTGGAATTGTGTGGATGAGATCCCCCAAGCCTCATGCCTAACCTTCCCCCCTCACCCTAAACCCCTCATCTCTCCACCAAAGCCCTCTTGGCCCCGAGAATATCATTGGTTAAGTGTCTGGTGATTTCACTCTTGTGATTATCATAGCACAAAGCACAGTGTATGTTATCGAGAGTCTTTAGTGTCATGGTGCTTTAGTCCCTAAATTTAATGCACATTTTTGCATGTGATTGAGACTGCATCATGAATTTCTTCTTTTTCATTATTAGGTGTTCGGTGTTGAACATAGAAGCCCAGGACTGTTAAATGTGCCTACTATTAATTAGTTTGTAATTACAATTTGAAATTACTATTTCTAAAGTCCTTTCAAAATATATTGGTGCTCATAAAATATATGTAAGGGGGGCCGGTGCATGTGGAAATGCCATCTATATACTTTAAAAAGCTGCGCCTAAAGTGTTTTGGTCCTAGGAGAGGCACAGAGTTGCATAATATAATGAGAATCTAGGTATTCTGTCTCTACTAAATATATATGTAAGTGTGTAGGTGGAGGAAGTATATACACAGGAACATTTGTGAATATATATATATGTATTTCAGTATGTATCTATGTGAATGTATTTCCTCATGACAAGATAGATAATAACATATGAATATGTCAAGAGAAAAATTCTGTATATCATGTGTTTATATAAAGACAAATAAATCCACACAATTGACAAAGACAGAGATTGGTAATGTTTTTAATTAGCATTCAAACAATTTGAATTTCCACATAATGATTGAAGTTTTAATAAATTAACTGTTACTATTTTATGTGCTCTGGAATCTTACATGTGCACCTATTAAGTTATTACATTTAAAATAAATATTCAGAGGATATAGAATTAATGAAATAATGAAGTACGACATGTTGTATTAAAGACTGACATGTTGATATCAAGATTCTAGATGTGCGTTTAGAAAGTAATAGATGGCCTCATCTGTGACTGTCAGCAAAGTCAGTCTTTATGGAGTTGCCTACAAAATGTGGACATTCACTTAAAATCATACTTGATAATTCTAGGGCAATATTCAATCTAAATTTAATTTCATTTACATTCAGTAAAAGCTCAGAATTCTATTTTATTTTTAAACTCTGGTTTATTGCTTTCCTTTTTGCAAACCACCACTTGTTTTGTAAGTTAATCATGTACAGTTTACTATTGACTGACTTTTGAGAGCATTTTTGGTTTGTAGACAGAAAATGATAGATTAGTATTCTCTTTTAAGTTCTTTTATGCTATGACTAAATCTACTGTTTTTTAAGAATAAGTGTTTCATATAGTTGAAAAACTGAAAGGAGATAAAGACTGACTACAAAGTTAATCTAATGCTAATGAGATTTCTTATGTAGTTGTATGCAAATAGAACTATGTATATAATGAGTGTTGAGGAATACACAGAATCCATCGGGAATGTGTATTTAAGTGTGTCTCTCAAAGACATCAGAATAATTTTGCTTGTAAATAGATAAACTTTAATATGACTTGCTGCTACAAACTGCAAAGTCTTAACATATTTTACACAGTGATTCCTTAATGCATTTAATAATATTTTTCCCAAATATTGACTTTGATTATTTGAACTGTGCTATATTGTCAGTTGACGTCTAACCTTATGTAATTTAAAAATGTTTAGTACCATTTTATTCATTGTATCCATAGTGAAATTATATTATTTCTGTGTCTGAACCTTCATAGGCATTCAGATTAAGTTTACATACATAAGGAGAGAATGTGTCAAGAGAAAGACACATTCTTATAAAGCTTGAAAATTCTCCTGTAAAAATATTTGCATCTTTTGAGCTCTTATAATTCTGATATTTCAAAGAATATTGGCTCTAGTTAGTTTTGATCATTGGGTTTTTAGCTCCCAGGGCACCAGCTCTTCCCAGTCCCATTTTTTCCTATTTTATTGGGATCATACTATGTTAGGTTTATTCATTTGTGAAATATGAATTAAATATCAAAATATATAACTAATATGGACCCACAACTGAAAATAAACTTTTTTTTAAAATATGAGATCCTATTCCTAATACACACATGTGTCCGTAAGGGTTGATAATAACATCCTTTTGATTGTGGAGGAACGGGATAGTCATTGGTTAATTGAATGGAGAACTAGAGTTTCAATAATAAAAAAAAGGATTCATATCTTCCATTTAGAAGAGTGATTCTAGATAAATTATATACAGATCATATCACAAAAATTTTGTAAAATAGTCATTACCTAAAAAGAACCAATGATCCTTCATTTCTCTTGATGCCATGTAAAGATCATCCCCACCAATGGAGTCCTGCCCCAGATATATAAATGGCTAACTCATTAGAGTATACACCAGTGGTCCCCCTCTCCACCTGCCTGCCTCTCTTCCTTCTTTCCTCTTCTCTCTCTCTCTCTTTCCCTTTTTTCCTCTTTATTTCTCTTTCTTTCTTTCATCTTTCAAAGCTGGAAATAAGTCTAAGACCTAGCCTTTCCTTCTAGATTTTCTTAAGCCACTATATGTTAACACATCTTTATGTACAAAACAAAAGTACATTTAGAAAGCTAATAGCCCAATCAAGACTCTAAAGTGGTAGCAAGTATGGTCGAATCTAGATTGATTATAAGTCTAAGACTCTTAAATTTAGGGATTTGGTCAAGAACTTTCAGGTGGCTGAAACACATGGTGTTCACCAGAACAGAAATGGTGTTGATTAAAATAGTGAAAAAGACCCAGAATCCAATTATTTAATGAAGAGTTTAATATTGCTAAGCATATTATGATGTACTTTAAAGTGTTAAATATATTTGATCATTTAAAATTCTCTGCAACCATTTGTAAAATGTTTATGTTTAAAAGACTCATTTCATCATCAATACCTGTATGTTCTGTAAAATTTGAATCCAGTAATAAGATAGCTAGTTTTGAATGATCTTTTTATCCCAGTTTACTGTTCCGTGTGTGTGTGTGTGTGTGTATCATCTATTCCTGTCAGATATTTTTACCCATTATTTTGTAGATGGAGACTTAGGTTTGTTTTGAATCTTGGCTATTGTGAATAGTGCTGAAGTAAATATGGAAGTGCATTTATTTCTTTGATATGCTGATTTTATTTCCTTTAAATTAATATTCAGTAAGGGGCTTGCTGCACCAACTGGTACGGTAGGTCTATTTTAATTTTTTGGAGTAACCTCTGCACCATTTTCTTTAATAGCCCTACTAATTTGCATTCTAACCCACATTATATAAGAGCTCCCCTTTCTCCACATTCTTGCCAACATGTGTTATTTTTTTGTCATTTTCTTAGTAGCCCTTCTAACTGGGATTAGGTGACATTTCACTGTGGCCCCAGTTTGCTTTTCCCCTACTCGGGACGAGTGATGTGGAAAGTCTTTTTGTGTCTTTCGGACCCTGTTGGTCCGTTTGTATGTCTTCTTTGGAAAATGCCTATTCAGGTCTTTTGCCTCCTTATAATACATTTGAGGTGAGGGCCTATATATTTTGACTGTTAACCCCTTGCATAGTCTGAAAATATTTTCTCCCATTTTATAGATTGTCTCTTTACTCTACAGATTGTTTCCTTCATAGGGCAGAAGCTATTACTTTTATATCATCTCATTTGTCAACATTTGCTTTCCTTGTCTGTGCTTTTTGGGCCATGTTAAAAATCTTTGCCTAAACAAATGTGTTGTGGAGTCTTTTTGCCATTTTCTTCTTTTAGTTCTGTCCTTTGGGGTCTTATACTTAATTCTTTAATTCAGGTTGAGTTGCTTTCTGTAAGTGGTGAGAGATGGAGTCTAGTTTCACCCTTTTGCCTGTGGCCATCTCGTTTTCCAGGTGCTATTTACTGAAGAGGTTGTTGTTGCCTCAGTGTGTGTTCCTGGTGCCTTTGTCAAACATTAGCTGCTTATAAATGCAAGGATTTATTTCTGGGTTGTTTATTCTGAACATGAATCTATGTTCAGAATCCATGAATCTATGTCTGTGTCTGTTTTTATGACAGTACCATGGTGCTTTGGTTACTATAGGTTGGTAGAATATTTTGAAGTCAAATTGTGTATGAAGTGTCAAGCTTTAAAAAAAATCCATTATTTCCTAGGTCTTAAACTATTTTTGTAAATGTTTAATTTTATAGCAAACTAAAGAAAATATGTCTTAAGTAATTCGAAATGTGTTTAAAATATAAATGAAAAATAATTGATATATGATTAATAACATTAGTTTGAAATTATTTCATAGAGTAAGGGCCTGATAGAAGGAATTTACAGTATGACTTATTTTTTAATCTGTACATTTGCTATTCTTTTTTTTTTTTTTTTTTTTTTTTTTGAGACAGAGTCTCCCTCTGCCACCCTGGATAGAGTGCCACCATAGCATCCTCATAGCTCAGGGCAACCTCAAAATATTAGGCTCACGAGATCTTGCCTCAGCCTCCGGAATAGCTGGGACTACAGGCATCCACCACAGTGCCTTGTCCATTAGCTATTATTTTAATGAAGGCTAAAAGGGAAAAAGTTTAGAAGCATAAAAATGTTCACATCCCATAAGAAAACCCAAATCTATAATGTACCTCTTTTAAATGAGAATTTTAATTTTGAAGAAAAATATTCTGTGTGTATAAGAGTTTTGTTTTTCCCTTCCTGTCAAAGCAGTTGGATCATTATTACACAGACAATGAGCTAAACTGTAACAATGATTCTGTCGTATACGATCAGATAGGTAAAATACATATCTTATTCCATACATGAACTGAAATATAAGAATACGGTAATACAGTAGCATGATTTGACCACAGACCTGTAACTCTCTGAATTGGTGAGCCTAAAGCAAACTGAGGAGCTTTCATGTACTTCCGAGGGACTAGGAAGACTGATTTGGGGATAGGCTGGCCTGCTTATTGGTGTACTTATAAATTAAAGAATGATTTTACCATTGCTAAAAATGAGCATGATGCTATGTGTGTTGAATATTAAACATCACTATTTTACAAATTAAAAGCCATCCTAACTCAGTTGATAAAATCAGCCATTGGTATACCTTCAACCAAAAACCATGCAGTTCCTCCAATGTAATTGAGCTCCTCATCCCGATTTTTCTGGCAACTTGTTTTTATGAATAATTTGAGAAAAAATTCAAATTTATTCAAATTATACCTTGATCTCAAGTAAGAATGATTTAATAATGTTTAAGAAAAGACTGATAATGATACACTCATGAAATATCCCTGACAGTTCTTAGAGCTGATGATAAGAAGGTTAGTGCATAGGAAGGGAGGAATTATTACTTAGTCATCAGAATAAATTTGACATTGAAATAGTATAGCATAATATAACTTTGAATAAATCAATTCACGACTCCCCTTGATATCCTCAGCTAGAAAATGATAGTGTTGAACTTTACAATCAGCCAACCCCATTTCATCTCTTTTATAAGCATTTTGGAGAATAGTGATTTTGATTTTGTTAAAAAAAATTATTGGTATATAAATCAAAGCAGTTAGACTTATCTCCCATAAAAGCTTTTCAAGGCAGGCATTGAATATACACCTATAATTCAAAGTCTGTTACATCTTGCGACTCAAGGCTTCTCTGTCCCATATTTGTTGGGTCTGTGACTGATGGATTGTTAAATTTGGAAGCAGAAAAATGTTTTGTACCCACCAGTAGCTACAGAACTGTTGCCTGTGGTCTCTGGGTGGAAGAGGCAATCAAAGAACTGGGTCCTAATAGTTTTCTAAGAGACAAATCAAGAAGCCTTATCAGCAAGGCTGATATTTGCCTTTCACAGAATCCTTTTGATGAACAAAACCCTTGGGCCTGACTGGCAACTTCTTTACCTTCCTCCTCCTCTTAAAAGCTCTCCACGATACAATTCCCCAAAGCCCGACATGTACTCCTCGAGCAGAGAGACGGCTGTAGAAGTCTTGGCAAGCTTCATACAGAAAAACATGAGAAACGTGCTGCCATTAACTGGTCATAACGAAAGCATGAGGAATTTACTGAAACTCTCAAACACCACACTAAAGCGCCATATGAAAAAAATTATGTATACTTGTAGATAATCTTTTCTTATTTAAGACGTATAAATTCAAATCATTCAAGCAGAAAATTCAGTCAAGGGAGAGCCATTGGTCGCTTGAGTTCAAAGCCAATGAGCAAATGGAAATCATTGCAGCATCTCTCTCATTTCCCTGGTGGACCTGAGACCACTCCAAATGTGTCACATAATTTAGAGTCCCAGGATGGTAATTGAATATCCACACTGAGAGTGCACTGGCAGAGCACTTAAGGAAGATGGAGTGCAGCAGGACCCGTGTATGTTATTTTTGGCTCTGCTCTGCTTTTTGCTTTTAATTTTTTTCCTTGGGATTAATTTTAATTTGGTTGTTCCATCCTGCCCAAACAAAGGCTGTGGGAAAAAAGATTCACAGCAGCACCAAAGAAACTTGGATATTTATTTTCAGAGACATCAGGTATTTTAATAAAATAAAGACAAAAGAAGACAAAGAAAAATCTACAATTTCACCATAATTTTTTAACAGCAAGAACGGTTGAATCAGGCAATAAAGGAGTAAAATGATTTTTGTGCTGTTCCCTAAATGTAGAGTATGATTTTGTAAAGTTTAATATTCCTATTTTAATATTTCATAATACTAATATTCAGGAAAAGTAAGGTTTTTAGTTAAAAGTGTGAAATATTAAAAATGTCTTTCTTCTAACTCTATTCTAATTCTGTATTTTGTATTATCTTTTAAAATAAACAATATATTCTTAGACATATATGGAGTATTTTATCAAGAGTCATTCTTTCGTTTAATTTTAATTTATTATTATTATGGTACATAATAATTGTATATATTGATGGAACACATATAGTATTTTGATACAGGTATTCAATGTGAATTAATCAAATTAGGGTAATTGGGCTGTCCATCATCTCAAGGATTTATCATTTCTTTGTGTTAGGAACATTCCAATTCAAGTCTTTATCATTTTAACGTATAGCATAACTTATTGTTATTATGTGACATATATGTGCCTTAATGTGTTGTTTTGATAACACATATTGGTAATTCTATCTAACCCTATTTTTTCACCATGGTTTGTACATCATGATGATATCTATCTCCCTAGATAGTAAACTTTACTATTTAACAGGTCAAAATAGTAAGGACTTCACCTTGATTTTATAAAGACTCGCAAGTCTTCTGATCATAGAATAGGCGAATGACTCCTGACAGAAACTGCCATTTGAAAGAAAGTGTTGGTTTCCTTTCTTTCTCTTTCCCTCCCTACCCACCTGCCTCCCTTGCTTGCTTTCCCTCTTTCCCTTCTTCTTTCTCTCTTTGGAGTGTATTTGTGGAATCCACCAAAGATCATACCATAGCCCACCATTTTCCCATCATACACACACCACTAACTCTATGAGAAAGATACACACACACACTCATGCATGCACACAAGGTCAGACAAGTAAGTTCTCAAATTCATCCCTCCCCAAAATGCTACACACCTCATTGCTGAATATCGCTATGGTCACCTTCTGGGGAAGCACTCCTCCTGGGAAGCTATCCACTAATACCAGCACCTATTGCACCCTCTAAAGTAATTTTGGAACTTTTTTTCTGGACTGGCCATCAGAATTATCACCACAATACATGAAGTCTGAAAATTAAGTTCATGAACTCAATTTAGAAAAAGTGCTCCAGACCTCCTTGTTGAATATCACCCCGGTCCTTGGAGGTAGTCCTATTGGGAGGCTGTGCACTGACTCCAGTGTCTAGGTGGACTCGGTGCTGGCATGGTGCACAGCTTCCCAAGAGGAGGACCTCAAAGGTGACTGTAGTGATATCAGCAATAAGATGTGTAGAACCTTTTCTAGGATGCTTTCTCAGACCTAATGGTCCAACCTCACCTATCTTTCCACATAGTTTTCATTCTTCACTTGAGTCAAATGATGTTCCACTGTCACCAAATGAAACTTGTGCGCACTGACATTCACTTTAGTAACTTTTTATTGAGACAAAACAGGGCAAAAGCATAAAAGTGCTTAACCAAGAAAATATTTATCAATTGAATACTTTCCTATGCTGAAGAGAATGAGAGCATATGCAAACAGTTTAATAATAATGCAAATTTATTTAAGTATTCCTAAAGGAGAGTTTCTCCCTTCCAAGATATTTTATAGGATTTTCAACTTGTTAAGAATACTAAATGCCTACAGGTTTTTTTCTTTTTCATTTCAGATTAGTATGAGGGCACATATTGATTAGGTCACATTGTTTGCATCTGGTAGGTAAAGTTCAAGTTGTAGGCAAGCCCTTCAACCAGGAGGTGTGCTATACAGTCTTACTATTCAGCCATCAAAACAGATACAAGTCTTACATCTTTTGAATTAACCTAGATGGAGTTGAACCTGGATACTGCGTAAAGTACCACAAGAATGGAGAAGCAAGGATCCAATGTATGCAATATTACTATGAAACCAACAGATCAACAACTACACACCCACACGAGAGAAAAACAAAATTAAATTTATGGGGTGGGGTGGAGAGGGGAGGAGAAAAAAGGGAGAGAGGAGGAAGAATGGAGAATTGGTTGTTGTTGTTGTTTTGTAAGACACAACACTCCTTTCTCTGCTACTTAATAGGTTAAAAAAATCACATGTTAAGAGATAATATTTTCTACCTTTGGAGTTAAGAAGAAATAAGCTAAATACAGACTCTTACTGAAGAGATATCCAGGACAAGGACAATCTTCTTCCTTTCTTCACCTGTTACCTTTCTGTATCTTCCTTAATTGTTTCCAATTTACTCTAATTTTCTTCTGACCTCCCTTAGCCCCCCTATCTTTTAAAAACTTTTTCATTTTTAGTTATTATGAATAGCTGGCCAGTTTGCTCTGTTGGTTAGAGCATGGTGCTAATAATTATTATGAGTACATAATAGTTGTATATATGTATAGGCACATGTCATGTTTTCATACAGGCATGCAATGTGTATTAATCAAATAAATACTAGCCCCCTTATCTTTTAAAGTTTACTTAATAATTTTTATTTCTAAATCTTTTTTTCTTTTTTTCTTCAAGTTCTTTCTCTTGTTTGTTAAGCTTCTGGCTGCAAACCAACAGCTACCCCTGGTTGTGTATTTGACATACTGTTCTATGACATATTTTTATATTTATTACTTTGCTTTCTATAATAAATTGGTGTTTATTAGTAGTCAGAAGTCATTGTTCATGATCTTTGTCGGTTGGTAGAGATTTTAATGCCATCCTTAGGAACAACATCCATGTGTAATTCATGATGATTATAGGCAATAAGTTTATAAAAGTCCTCAGGAAAAGTAATCTCTTCTCTCCTTTAAAAAATTATGTTAATAGGGCAGCACCTGTGGCTCAAAAGAGTAAGGCGCTGGCCCCATATGCTAGAGTTGGCAGCAAAACTGCCAAAAAAGAATTATATTAATAAAGTTAAACTTCTTCTCTTTCATGTTCACTTTTCCTTGGTGAGAAATAGTGTCACGTATTACAGCTTTGATGACTAAAATATACAGGTACCGTATTCATTGAGAAGTAGTAAAGTACAGTAGTACTAATGTGAAAAGTAGTAAAAAACCCTTGATTTGCTCTATCTTTGGAAAAACTGTACTGCCTTATTCACAGAGATTTTCAGTAAAAACCAAAGATGACATAGATTTGTAAACTGTATCAATGTTTCTATTTCTATTCTCATTGCTTATATTGGAAAGTTCGGCTTTTCCCATAAATCAATTATTGTGAGCCAAAAGGG
Source organism: Otolemur garnettii (assembly GCF_000181295.1). Classification (NCBI taxonomy): domain Eukaryota; kingdom Metazoa; phylum Chordata; class Mammalia; order Primates; family Galagidae; genus Otolemur; species Otolemur garnettii. The sequence continues at coordinate 18,721,328 of NW_003852404.1, read as the reverse complement.
AACGTGCAAAAGTGTGTAATTCAAACTCTGTGAAGAAGAAAAATGGTGTTCAGACAATATCAAAGTAAAATATAGGGGAAAAAAAAAAACGAGGAAAAGTTAGTTATTTTTAGCCCAATCAAACATTGTCTATCTACCGGTGATTGTCAGTGATGTCAATTTTGTTGGATGGAAAATGCTGTCGTCTCTGTTTCTGTCAAATCTTGCTTCTCACCAAGATGTCAAGTCACTTTCTGATTACTAAGACCTTTCTCTATCCTTCTATGAAATACTGTGGCTTTCAGAAGGACTCAGGAGATACTATTACTTCATACCAAGAATGTTAAATAGACAAGCTTCCAGTCTTGTGGAGTCAAACTTCAGTTAACTCATATTGAATTTGTTTACAAATCTCTAAGGCAAATGAACAATTTTATAACAGATTTCTTCTTATAAGCCAAACTCATAAGTCCGAGAGATAGTTCTATAATAATGGAAAAGATGAAGTAGGTTTCATGAAGACAAGGCTGAATGCAACAAGAAAATTAAATACAGAAATAAAATATGGAACACAAGAGGAGGCACTAGTCCGGCAATATTTGGTTCCTTTATTTTATTTTATTTTTTTTAGAATATGAAAGTATAAGTTTATTTTATATTAGAGAAAGAGAAAAGAATGGGGGGGCGGAACATGAGAAAGAGAGAGAAGGGAGCAGGGAGCAGGGAGTGAGAGAAGGGAAGATGGGGGTATCATCTGGCTCTTAGTAAGAAGTTAGTTGCAATTGAGATCTTTTGAGAACCCAGTGCTTTTCTTCCCTTCATTCATTTGGCCATTAAATACTTAGTGAGTACGTATCAGTCAGATTATGTGGACTAACTAGTTTAACTAGTCATGATTCCATGTTCTTGGGGAGATTTTAGTCTTGCAATGATGAATATATCTTCAGAATAACAGAAGAAATTCACCCAGGAGCTAAAATGGTTTCTTTATTGATTATTTTTGTAGCACAAGCTAAATGAAGGGGATAAGGTTATTAACATGTAATGTGATTTCAAGATTTGCTGAGAGCAGGGTTGGGGGTTATTTAATTTGAAGAACAGTGAGATATAATGCCTCACTCTCAACTTAGTGACATGACTTATTTTTTCATTACATTTAAATATAGCTTTTGTCTATGGTGGTAATCAGAAACAGTATGAAACAGAGGCAGTGCATTATTCAGGTTTAATTTGGCCATGGTTTATCACAGGGAGTAAGGAACTATCAATTACCGTGACAATTCAACATTGGTATAAAAAATCATGTGTCAATATGTTCTAAAATTTAAAATGTGATAGAAAAACTGATCAAATAAGAGTTGCATACACCCAATCAGCCTGAGTCTTTGGTTTCTGAATGTGTGGGGAAGGTGTTCAGGGACATGAGCTTTTCCAAATGTCCTCATTGACCTCTTTCAGCCATATTGCTGCTGATTGGCAATTTTCTCTTCTGAATGTTGGAAATATTTTACTGGCTCCTATTAGGAATTATTAGAGGGGCAGAGACGTGACGTATTGAGTCTACTATCCACTATCTCATGCTTTTATTCCTACTAGAGTTAAGTGATCTTTACTGAAAGCACAGAGGTTCATTAGTAAAACTCACATTTCTGGAACTGCAAGTAGTAGGCAATGAGGTAAAGTATTTGGTTACAGATACAGACTCACCTGGAATTTAAGAGGTTAGTTTTGGATTCCTCAATGATTACCTTCAAACACCGTGAGCTGCATTTATGTGTGTGTTAGTGTGTGTGCATACACAGAGGTAACACAAAATAAATGTTTCATCCTTGACAAAAATAGGGAAACATCAGGAGTAAGTCAGAAAACTGACAGCTAAGTAAATACTTTAAATAATAGACTTCTAATGTGGGTGCCCATGCTCAGTGGTTAGGGCGCCAGCCACATGCACCAGGGCTGGTGGGTTCAAACCTAGCCCAGGCCTGCTAAACAAAAACAACAACAACAGCAAAAACTTCTAATGTTTTAGGCACTTTTTATTAATTAACTTTATATTCAATAACAGCCGTATAGGGCCCCAAAGAAGGATGGTGACTTTACCTCCTTCATGTTTACATGGATGGAGTTGGAAAATATTCTTCTTAGAAAAATATCTCAAGAATGGAAAAAGAAGTATCCAATGTACTCAGCCCTACTATGAAACTAATTTATAGCTTTCATAGGAAAGCTATAACCCAATTACAGCCCAAGAATATAGGGGAAGGGGAGAGGGAGGGGAGGGGAGGAGGGAAGATGGGTGAAGGGAGGGTGTTTGGTGGGATCACGCCTATGGTGCATCTTATAAGGGAACATGTGAATCTTTCTAAATGAAGAATATAAATGTCTTAACACAATAACTAAGAAAATGACATGAAGGCTATGTTAACCGGTTTGATGAAAATATTTCAGATTGTATATAAAAATAGCATACTGTACCCCATGACAGTATTGATGTACACAGCTATGATTTAATAAATAAATTTAAAAAAACAGCCATACATTAGGTTATGGCATCATTTCCATTCTGTAGATGGGGAAACTGAGATACGGATTAAATAATATGTGCTAGGATAAATAGTAATGGAAGAGTCTACATAATCTGACTCCAAAGTTTGTGTGCTTAATCACCACCGCAGTCCACCTCTCTGCCAATTCAATCTCCTGTTACAACAAGTGGTTAAATGACTTAAGACAAATAAATCTCTGCTTAGATAATTTATTTAATATTCAATTAAAAATGAAAAATAATTTAATGTGTAAAATCTTGTTCGATGTAACTATAATAATCAAGATCATAGAGAGTAAAGAAAGTAAGATAAAAACAATTAGATTTCAAAAAACTAGTCTACTAAAATTAGGCTGTAAAAGGAGGGACTAAGTAGAAATTAACAGAGAAGGGAAAGTTCACAATAATAAATGTTCATCAAATAAACCCTTCTTTATCTCAAGAACAAGTAATACCTGGGAAAGAGTATTATAGAGTATTACTCTATAGAAAGAGTAACAGGATACTGAAGTGGCTACAATCAGAGCCCTGAAAGTCAAATGCAAAAGCCACCAAAAGTGGAGCCACCAGAGCTCTAAGAAAAGAAATAACACAATGAGAGATACCTGGCAGGAAAAAAAAAAGATGGCGCCCTAGTCACAGCTCACACATGCACCTCAACAAACAAACACATGAAGAAAAAAATTAAAACAATAGCAACAATATCAAATTACAATCACGTGGCAGTACGGCCTCCATTGTTTACTCTGATTCACAAATTGTAATATTTGCCATGAGTTTGCATGGAAATTTACTTTTACTTAGCAAAACTTTTACCAACAAAAGAAAAAAACGCGAAAGTAAAGACTATAAACATTTATGAACACTTAAGAAACTTTCTCTAAACATTTGAGGAAATCTATTTAAAAACTAACATTTGATATGCAAATTACAAATTAGAGATCCTAAATGAGGTAATTAAATTCTCATTTGTTAACCTGAAGTCAAGTGATATGTTTAATGAAAACCAGGGCTATACTGAAGGGAGAAACATCTACATTTGAGTGCTTTCATTAAATCAGGCAGAGCCTAATCAATGGATATTTGTAACGTATTACTGTATACATCTGATTATAGGCTGCCTGATTTTTTTTTAAATGTTAAACATTTTGTTCTGATCATATACTTCAGCAATTGAACAGCAAGACTGGTTGTCTATAATTCAAATTTAATTGTCTTTAAATCCTAATCTGTAAATAGTCTGTTAAATGGAATGCCATTGATTAAGAGATCTACAGTTAGATCAATGACATAAAGTCAATATAGGAATTTAAGGATTTAATGATCAGTTCCCTACTAAGTTCATGTCAAGTATAAATTCTTAAAAAATGCTTTCTCTATACTTTTAAGTTATCCTAAATCTTGAATTTTAAGGACTTCCATCTTTGAAAATTTACAGGTTTTAGGCATGAGAATTTGTCTAGGGGGATAGGGAAGGGCGTCGAGGAAACTGGGTAAGTAAATAATAAGATGCCCCAGGTTTGTTTCTCCTCAGTTAACATTCATCTCTTTGGCACGATGAAGGGCAGATCAACGTTGATTGTAAAAACAAACACGATTAGCACTAACACAGCATATGTTAACGCTGCCGCAGCCTGGTGATGAATGAGCTGGACGTGATGCCAACACCTGTGCTTGATGATGATGTGTGACACGCAGCCCCAGTGGTGTAATGAGTGTTCAGACACAGCAGCAAATATCTCGCCAATTATAGCGCTTTGTGGAAGAGTTTTGGTAGTACCCCTCCCTCTCTTTCTCAAACTTGTCTCTAATTACCTCTGAATTTGTTCATCCATTCACAACTTCACAGTTGGCCTTGACTGATGTATATCCAGATATAAGGGTCTATATGTATTAGACACATAAGACATATTAGATTACTCTAAGTCCAGCTGACTAGAAAATACATTTTCTTTTTTTTTTTTTTTTTCCTGAGACAGAGCCTCAAGCTGTCCCCCTGGGCAGAGTGCCATGGCATTACAGCTCACAGCAACCTCCAACTCCTGGGCTCAAGCGAGTCTCCTGCCTCCGCCTCCCAAGTAGCTGGGACCACAGGCGCCCGCCACAACGCCTGGCCATTTCTTGGTTGCAGCCGTCATTGTTGTTTGGCGGGTCCGGGCTGGGGATTCGAACCCGCCACCTTAGGTGTACATGGCTGGCGCCTTAGCCGGTTGAGCCATAGGCGCCGAGCCTGAAAATACATTTTCATATAAGAATAATCCTTTCTAAAACACCATTGTTAAAGTATCTTACTTGGCCCTGAGGGAGATTGAAATTATCAAGTACCTGAGTTAGATTGACTCTTGGCAAGGCTTGAAGGGGTTATTATAATCTCAGAATAAAATGAGAATAACCGAACATGTATGATGGCATGTTCTATATTTAATATATAAAATATTTAGCAAAAATTCGATTATGTGAATGTAAAATTATAGGAATAGAGTTCTGACTTTATCTCCCGGCCTTATTTCATTCAGCAAGGAATAAATGAACCTATCTGGAACTTCGATAACATTTAGTGTTCTCTGTTAAATTATATGTGGTTTCACATCTCAGAGATGTTCTGTTACTATGGCCATATAATGTGAATTATTTCTATCCTTGATTTTTATCTCATTTTATTTCTGGTTACCCTTCTTTGTCTTTGCTTCAAAATCTAGTTGATAGAAATCCTTTCCTATGGAATGAATATGATTCCCAAATCATACCTATCTGGAGGGACATGAGGGTATCTTAATTCTTACCATTTTTAAACTCTTAACTCTTCCTTTCCAACTGATGCTTTTATTCTATTTCCACCCTTGTTCAGAGTCTTTCATTCTTAGAGAATATTGGGTTTCCAATTCTTGCTCCTGTTTTATAATGTTACTTCTTTCCCTGGCAATTTCTCAAACAGTCAAATTCATTGCTCTTGTGTCCTCGTATCTTTTTCTTTCTTTTTTTAGCCCATTGAAATGATTATGGGAATGTCAATATTTTTGGTTATCAAAATTGACTCTTGTGAAATCCATGGCCATGAGCTTTTACTAATTTTTTTCATAATTTTGCTTAGTATTTATATTAATGACAAAATAGCAGGCCCCCAAATTAGTGATAATGTTGTTTGTGTGTGTGTTTGTTTTTTCCAAAGAGGCCTTTTGATATAGATGATAAAAATATAGATTCTGGAGCTAGCCTTTGTAGACTCAAAACCCTGCATTTCTGAGTGACCTTGGGAAGTGTCTTAACCCCTCTATTTTAGTAGTCTGATTTGTATAACAGAAAATAATAATACATAGTTCATGGGACTGTTGTAAGGAAAAATGAATTAATATATGTAAAGAGTATTCTGTAGAGTTGGTTTTGTTATTTAGCTCTTGTTATTATCACCTCTGTAATCCAAGAAACTAGCACTATGCCTGATACATATTAACTTTTAACCAGTATTTTGTGTAGAAATGAATGAATACTGCATTTAACACAACTAATATTCCTACATTTTTAAAACATTTATCTCCTTTGACTTACACATTACTAGTCCATAACTGCTCAAAATATCATCTTTATGAATCAGAATTCCATCTCCATATTAGTCAGTGGAAAAACTGTTCTGAAAGTTATATCCACAGCAGAGGAAAGATATTTAAGAGTAGCTAAAGATAAAATTACTACTGTAATGACTTCCTCTCCCAATTCTATTTTTAAGACATTAAAAATCACATATCCTGGACAAAAGAAGGTACACTGGATAGGAACTAAGAAAATCTGAATAAACTAGACTTTAGTTAATAAGAATGTATAATAAATATTATTTATTTAACTGTAATATCTGTACTTAAAATGTCAACAACAGAAGAAACTATGTGTGGGGTAGGGAGCTCCATGGAAACTCTGTACTTTCTGCTCAACTTTTCTATAAATCTATTTAAATTTTTTTTAAATGTTACCTATCAGTGCATATAACATAGATTAATTTTTCCTTCCTTCCATTAAAAAAAAATATACACACACACATATATATATATAATTTTTTTGAGACAGAGTCTCACTATGTTGCCCCTGGTAGAGTGCAGTGGTGTCACAACTCACAGCAACCTCAAGTTTTGGGGCTTAGGTGATTCTTTTGCCTCAGCCTCCCCAAGTGGCTGGGAGTGCAGGTGCCTGTGACAACGCTCAACTATTAGTTGTTTTTTTTTTTTTTTTTGTAGTTGTCATTGTTGTTTGACAGGCCTGACCTGGGTTTGAACCCGCCAGCCCCAGTAAATATAGCTGGTGCCCTAGCCACGGAACTATAGGTGCTGAGCCATGGTTTTGCAATTTACTTGTTTTTAATCTCATTTTCATTAAATATTACATATTAGGCTGATAATGTTAATATTTTCACATCCTGATGTTATCTTGAGAGATTCAAATGTGTATATAAGAAACCTTTTATGGTAAAGTTAAAGAGTTAAATGACAATTTAATTTAAAAATTATATATCTATCTGCATTTTAACTTTTAAATGTTCTGTAAATTATGAAAAAATTACTTGTTTTTTCTAAAACATACAAAAGCAAAGTTGTAAAATGAGTGTAATATAAAAAGCAAAATTTCTGAAGTTTAACCCTTCTTTAAAAAACTATGCAAATTTGACATGCAATATTATCTAATAATATTAGAATATTATCTAATAATATTTGAATTATTTCAGAAACATTAAAAATAATCACATATGAGTGAAAATAATCATTTTAAGATATAAATCAGAACATGTTTTTCTCTGTGCTTTAAACCTTCCTATAGCTTTCTACTCTAGTAAGAAGAAAACGCAAATTCCATCTAGCCTAGCCAATCGGACTACTATACAAAATCATACTACGCAAAATTGCAAGTTGTTTCTGCCCTTCATACTTGCTGTTCCTGCCTGCAATGCTTTTCTTCTGGATTCTGACGTGGATGACGTTATCTGTCATGGTCTCTGTTGAAAAGTCCTTTCCTCAAAATGGTCTTCCTTGATCTCTCTTTTACCCTACTCTATCCCAGGTTCCTACTTTCTTCTCTTCATATCACTGTCTGAAATCATCATCTCAATGTACTTGTTTATTAGTTTTTGATTATCTATCTTTCCCACTAGAATGCAAATTTCATGATGACAGGGACTTTGCCTGTCTGATCCATTATTTCAGTGCTTTGCCTGGTACCTGCGTTACTGTTAATTAACTGTTAAAACACATTAATCAGTGAGGTTAGAGACAAGAGACATATCACAAAGAGCTGTGGATGTCATGTAGAAAAGGAATTGTATCTCAAAGGCAGCAGATGTCACCAGAGGTAGAAAGCAGAAGATGGGAATACGTATCTAAGATGACTTTACAGAAGTATTTGAGTTGAAGAAGAGGTGAACTTTGGAAGAAGGGAGGAGGACATCCCAGGGGGAGGTTATAGAATGACAAGATGGGCAAGGATCCAGTAGATGAATCTATCTATTACACAAGTTTACCTTAAATAAGGTGACCAGACGTCCTGCTTTTGGCAGGACAGTCCCGATTTTTAACAATGTGTTCCGCATCCCACAGCGTTTTTTAAAAGTCCCAATTTTTGGAAAGAATGCATGACAAGCTAGGGAACAGCAGGAGAATGGGAAGGGAATATACAGTTTTTGGCTGCTGAAAAGGTTAATGTAACTCCATTTGGGAATGAAGAGGTTAATGTAACTTCATTTGGAAATGAAAAGGCTAATGTAAACTCCCTACTCCTCTCCTGGGCAAGGTATCAGAAGGAAACTGGCTCCCTCCCTTGCTTCTAGGCAAGGACAATCAGCTCAGAGGGAACCAAACTGTCTGGAACAAACAAGTAGCCCCCCCCCCCCCAGTAAGGTGACCAGACATCAGGCTTTTGGAGGGACAGTCTCAATTTTTAACAATTTGTCCTGTGTCCTGTGGTGTTTTAAAAAAGCCTCGATTTTTGGAAAGAATAGACAACAAGCTGGGGAACACGGGAGAACAGGAAGGGAATATACAGTTTTTGGCTACCATGTGGCAATTTCACCAGGATATGCATTTTATATTATTTTTGTTAATTTTATAATGTTAAACTTTAATAATAACAAATAATTTTTGAGAACTGATTATTGAGAACTGCTTATCAAAGTTTGCATTGTTGTCAGGCCCCACCCCCACAATGGTGTCCTGCTTTACCTATGTTAAAATCTGGTCACCTTAACCTTAAACCAGTAAATAACAATGCAGGCTGTCCTTCCTGGGCAAAGTGATTTGGAACTGTTCTCTAGCAAGGGCTTATTCTTTGAAAAGTTCTATCTATACCTGGAAACCAACATAATGAACATTCCAACAAAAATTATCCCTTATGCATCAAAATCCTTCAGTTTATTTAATACCCCACTTAAGAACCACATCCTTGGTAAGGTCCTCTCTGATGGGAGTAATAGACACACAGAAGGCTGTGTGTAGAGGCAGTCTGGTCCAACACTTTCATTTTACATGAACTCAGATTCAAGGAGCTATTGGCGTCCCTCAGATCACAGGTTGTAATTAATTTAGAGTTTAAGACTTACATATGTTAAGAAAATAATATTTTTAAATTAGTTTGAATCTGCCAAACTTAGGTCAGCATTCAAGTAGAAAAAAAGATAAATTCTCATTTCCCAATGAGTATTTCTCAGTAAAAGGTATAGCAATAGTTTCCAAACTGCCTCCCTGTGTGATTTATGAATTATGTCAAATGCTAGACATCCTCTCAGGGATAAACTCAATAAGTATCTTGCTCATAATGGAGATATAGGAAGACTCACAATGACATAGGAATATCTGTCAAGCTCAAGTATCTTTGTCTTTTTAAAAATCTTAGCGTGGGATAATGAATAGTTCTTCTGATAACAAATATTGGCCATGGAAAATTGTTAGGGACCACCCACACTATGTAAATAAATATTGTGCTACTAGCATTGACGTTTATTTTTGTAATTTTAAAAATTTTATTAGAACATCTGCAGAGTATAAAATAACAAAAGACTGAAAACATTCTTCCATTTCATTGGAGGGAGGGGGAAACAGGACACATTATGATCTCTCTTCAAGGGCAAAGTAGTTTTTTATATATTTCTTGTGTGTATGGTAAATTGGTTGATAACAAATATCCATTTGGCCTCTAAAAAGGTAATATGGAGTATAAATGTATATCATCTACAATATTTAGAATATTGCTTACTTTAAATTTTCATAAAAACAGGCTAATGGATTAATTAGAGATGCCCCTAAATCTTCCAGGCTTAAAACAAACAAGACCATGAATTATTTGAAATCTTTCCTCTTTACTAGCATTTGAATGAAAAATTAATTTAAAAAACCCTAACTTCCCTTTCTTTTTGTTTGGAAACAAAGTCTCACTCTTTTGCCCCAGCTAAGGGCCATGGGGTCAGCCTAGCTCACAGCAACCTCACAGTCTGGGTTCCAGCAAGTCTCTTGACTCAGCCTCCTGGGTTGCTGGGACTATAGGCACCTGCCATGACACCTGGCTAATTTTTTTTTTTTTTTAATAGAGACAGGATCTGGCTTTTGCTCAGCCTGATCTCTTGAGCTCAAATAATCCTCCCACCCTGGCTTCCCAGAGTGCTAGCATTACAGGTGTGAGCCCCCATGCCTGGCCCCTAACTTTCTGTTTACCTGGTTCATATGGTTTATTCAGTTTGTTCTTGGGTCATTTACTTTGATTTTTTTCCCCAGGAGCCTATACTTATTAATTGAATTAAATTTAACTTGAGACTTATGAGTTTCCATGTCATAGTAACACAGTAGTTATAGACATGATAATCAATAAACAAAAGTTAAAGTTTTTGAAAAGCTTGAAAATTTCCCAACAAAAATTTGCTATAGACAAAAGCAATGATTGTGTAAGCTTTAAACCTATAATATATGAAGAGAATATCTTCTCTTGTTTCTGTTTCCTGTGGTTTTTCCTGTCCTTAATTTTCATATGGCACATATTTTGACTTTCCTAAGTGTGTAGCTATTTTGTCTTATTTTGCTTTTACGTGAGGAGTCCTGCTGAACCCTGTCTCCAAGAGCCAGAGAAGTCCTGTGTTGATTGACAGGTCGACCTCCCACAGAAGGCATGCCACACAAACCCTGGTCTTTATTCTATGGGAGAACATTTGCTTTTATCTATTTTTATTTGGGACTTGAAGTACCACATAATTCTGGAAAAGGGTCATACTATTCAAGTTAAATGAGACAAACATTTGAAAACCCACTAGCATAGACGGGAAGGAACTAGAGCAGTATCTCATCTCCTCTGGCATCTGGTCTGGCCAGACTTTACACCCGAGGTAGTGTGATCTTGACCATGTCTTGGGCCCTCTAGTCTACAAGCCTCTGTCTTTCCCTCTGACCAGCCTCTATCAGAGAGCGGCTAGAGGTGGTCAGTTGCTTCCCACTTCAGATTCAGCTAATGAATCTACCAGGCAGCTATTTGTCAGTCTTGGCACTTTTAACCATTTCATCATTCTTGTGTTTTTAAGGCAGATAACTGAAGAAAATGAAGGTGAGGATTAAGCCTATTCTGGTCCAGCATGGGCACAGAGCAGATGCTTAAACATTTTAGAAGTAAATTAACAAATGAACGAAGGCAATAGCAGGAGGAATGGAAAGTTTGGAACACACAGAGACTCTTGGGCTTAAAACATCACTGAGAGTTGAATATCCTAAAACGTCTTGGGGAAACTTTATTGCTCTCTCTAGGTTCATATTGCAGTGACTTTAAAGCTGCCAAGAAGCTAAGAGCTATGCCCACTTTGAGCTGTGCCAGTGGCTGGTGGATGTGTGTTGGGGGAAAATGGCGCTTGAGACATTGTAGAAGGGCTCTTCATCTGCTGGTTCAGTATCTGTGGCAAAAGTGAACCTGCTTTAATAAATGAGAAAAATAGTGTGAAGGTTTCCTCTATCTTGCTTGATTCTATGTGTCAGTTGTTGATCTAGGTGATAGTTTTCAGTACCAAGTATATTTTGTCATGCCAACTAACAAAGGAGACTTCTCTGTCTTCTGCATACAGGTCAGGCGAATGTGTCCTACCCATGAACGTGCAGAGCTTCTTCTTTGATTGTGATTTTATTCCTAACCTTCCCCGGGAGTCTCTTCCCAACTCAGGCCTTGGTTCTGTCCTCCGTGTGATATTCAGCCTTACCCATAACTGAGTGAACATCTTCCATAAATTCAGTGTTTATGACTGACTCATCCCCCACCTACTGTCAGTGGTGTGGATTCTATACTTCAGGCAACCAAACCAGACATGTTTTAAGCCCGTGCTGTGACAATATACCACCAGGTAAAGCTGAGGTCTTGCGTTTTTTAATCTCTAAAAGATTAAAAGATGATTCAAGACATGAGGCTTGAATCTATAGAATATGTTACATATGCCTTCTTGCAAGTTTTGTCAACAACAATGTGCAGTATACCAGACATTACTAAATGCCATGTACATCATTGCATGTGACCTCTGGTCAATTCGGCAATCTAAGTTACCTTCCAGTTTTCTACTTTTCCAAGTACTTCTGTTTTAGAGTAAAACTCATTATTCAGTAAGCATTCAAAATGCTTTCATCAGAATAAAAATCTCCCTCAAAATAGAGCATGTATTCGTTGTGTCACATTTGCCTTTGGGTATGTCCATCAGTCTTTTAACAACCTCTTACGGCTGGCATTATCATCCACATTTTATACATGAGGCAAGAGTTACTCAGGACAATTAAGTTCACGAACTCATCACAGAAAAAGAGCTACCTACCTCATTGCTGAATATTACTGCGGTCACCTTCGAGGTACCTCGGCCATTTGGTGACCTTGGTGATATTCATTAATGAGGTACGCAGCACTTCTTCTAGGATTAACTTGCAAACTGAATTGTCTAAGCAAACAAAGGAATGGCTGCTGGATTATAGATATTGTTATTAGGCTTGAGAACTAGTAAATGATTAAAATATTGTTCTAACCCTGAGAGAGCTCACATTATGCTTTGGGAGAAAATAAGTAAGTAATTACAATCCAGACATATGACCCAAATTCTTGAAAATATTGAACAAGAGCCATTAACTCTCTTGGGAAAGTTATAGGATACGTTCCAGGGAGGAGTTATATTTAACCTTCCTAAAAGCATGTGTGGCAAGAGGAGAGGAGGGAGGCAGAAGCCTGCAGGAGACACACCTTCCTCTGTGGACTCAGGAGTGGATGTGTCTCTAACAAGATGCTTTTCTCACTCATGCAACTCAGAGCAGTCGCTTCTGCTCTCTCCTCCGTTCTTGACTGCTGCCAATTCCAAGTATGGAAGACCTTTCCCGGAACGCTGTCCTCTCAGTGGCTGGTTACATCCATATCCTTTCCTATTTGTTTTTGTCCCACGCCTGTTTCGTCTAAGCTCCAGGTCATAGCTCATCTAGTAAGAATTCATTTCTGCAATATGTTTGTCAGAGATTCTAATAGTTCTGTATATGTGTTGTGTCTTCACTTTCCTTGTTCCTGCTTATTTCCAAGATAATTATATTGATCAAGGTGTTGAGCTACACGTGCACAGGAGATGGTGCACTTTAATTCCCCCAACCCCATTAATAAACATTGCTTTTGGTGATATTGTACAACAAAGACTGTAAAGACATGCGTTTGTCAAAGCCTTGTTGAATTATTTAATAGAAGGTGTAGCGACCATCTCCAGGAATAACAGTGCTTCCACCACCATTTCTAGGAGGAATTTTTTACTTTGTCTGAACATTCTGCACCCTAGTACAGAAAATGGCATTGAGATGAGGCTTTGCACAAACAACAAAAAGATTGGTTGTGGAGAAAAAAGTACTGTAGACTAAGTTATTTCTACTCTTCCAAATAGGTCATTTACGCATCCATAATGTTTTGCTGAGGTTAAAGCTACATAATCACTTTTTAGTCCTAATATTTCCTACTAATTTTTCTACTTATAATATTTATGAAACATTTACCCAGGATCTACTATGAAACAAAATGAAACAAGTCATCTTATTTATTTCCAAGTAAAACTTTGATTCCCTGGCCTGTTTCTGTGCCCCTGAGTGGTCCTCTTACTATGCCCTGTGCCAGCCAGTGTCCCGCAGACATCTCCGCAGAGCTGACTGCTTGCATAAACATTGATCTATTTGATACATTAATTGCATAAAATCCTGTATGAGTGCAATCGCTTAGAGCATATTACTTGAATTTTTTGTTTGTTTGTTTACTGTGTTATTCCTATTAGCTAGTGGGGAAAATCCATTTACGTGCAAGTCCAAGAGGCCCGTCTCTTTTTCAGAGCTTTCCAGCTCACTCTTTACAGCAGCTGTTAGAGCCATGGGGCAGAAGTGATGATGGAAGTGGGAGGGCATAATTTATAAACTGCCTTGAAAATTGGAGGAAAATAACCCTCTATGTTCTAATTGAAAAATCCTTCTGCATTACCAAAAAAAATAACCAGAGAATAAAAATGATTCCTGTCTGGATGATTCATGCAAATATGTTTTCAACTAGCTTATTGAAAAACCTAACATGATTACAGATGTTTGCCTTTTCAATTTTCTTAAAATGCCCCCAATCAGATATTATCTGTTTTAAAATAAAATAAACAACAACAATAAAGTAATAGCTTAATAAGGGTCAAGCACTTTTTGTAAATGTTAGGAATTTAATACACAGCCTAGATGCTACCTAGTGAATGGTATTAACTGTATTGTACCAACTAATGAGATGAGAACTTTGAATTATACATATTATTTTAGACAAAGTTTCAGCTTAAAACTTGATTTTTTTTGGTATTATTGTTAAAAAGTTTTTCTTTGAGGAGTGACTGTGAAGTATCTCAATTAACTTCTACTTTCTATGGCAAAATCTGTTATCGGTTCAGAGGCTTTGGCCATCCTTTGTGGGAAGGGTTTCTACTCCACAATAGCTCATTTATGTATTAAGGACCCCCCCCCTTTTTTTCCTCCAGTGTTTTTGGCTGAGGCTGGGTTTGAACTCACCTCCAGCATACGGGGCCCGACACCCTACTCCTTTGCGCCGCAGGCACCACCCAGGACCCTTCTTTTTAAAAAGAAGAAATACTAGGAGACAGGGTATTTAAGTGGAGTGCACCGGGGTGATTTGTTCCTGATTGCCACCATGTCTCAAACAAAAGATATTAAAAAAATAAATGTCAGGTGGTCCCATGAGGATATTTTGACTTAAGCCTTTGAACCTCAGACACCTAGCATAACAAAAAGGCTGCTTGCTTTGATGTTGTTTCAACATGAGAGAATCTACGCTTTTATTGCTTGCAATGCTAGAATTCTTTCACATTGAAATGATTGTTTTTAATACACTGCTAATTATAATTTGGTATGTTTTCAGAATATCTCTGAACGGTATTGCAGTGGAGAAAATTTGAAAGGTAGTTTTTATTATTTTCTCCTTAAATCAAGACTACATAGAATTTAAAACATTTGGTTGTGAAAAAGTTATTAATGGTAATGTATACTTCCATCAAGTGCTTTTGAAGATAAATCTATAATTGACTTTACTAAATGCATTTGTTTGCATCAACAGTGTTTCTCCAAGGACTTTAACTCCAATTATTGGAAATATACTTACACAAAGATAGTACTTATATTGATCTATATTAAAATAAACCAGAAAATGGTTTTTAAACAATTCAAAGAAAAATATATATTATAAATTGGGAACTATGATGGTGTCAGGTAAAAAATATATTGTAAATGCTTTTGAAGGTTAGCGTACGTGAGTAAGTATATAATGGGTAGAGCTTTAAACAGTGATATTCAAATACAAATTTTTAAGTAAAGGATTTATTTTCTACCAGAAGAGAAGATATGCCAGCCCTAGATAATTTACTTTTAAAAAAACTGCTCCCAGGTGGTGCCTGTAGCTCAAAGGAGTAGGGCGCTGGTCCCATATACTGGAGGTGATGCGTTTAAATCCAGCCCCAGCCAAAAACTGCAAAAAAAAAAGAAAAAAAAAAAACTGCTCCCCTTTTAAAAGATAGGTCAAACATATACCAAAGAAAATGATCTTACCTGTGTTCCAAGCAATATTTGATACATAGCTAAAAGTTGTTTTTATTGAGTTATAAAATGTCAGATTACAAATGCTACCTTCTAATTGGGAGGATTTTCTCTGAATTGCATATTGGCTAGATCTAGAACAGATTTGTCTAAGATAGATTTCTTATTTTCTCTGATGTATGACCATAGGATCTAAAACTAGACTTTTAACTTTACCTTTCTCTTGCAAGATACCCTCTCTCCTGTCCATAACAGAGGCAGGTTCCAAGTAACTGTCTATTCATGAAGATTTCTATGAAATTATTCTGGATGTTGTTTCATTAACTTGGTTCCTCAAAAAAAATTTTCTATATACTAACAATTCTGCTGTTTGAGTTTGATTTTTTTATGTACAAAGTTGACCCAAGTGTGATATACTAAATATATGAAATTAATTAAAAAGTATACCATATTCCTATATTGGAAGATCATACATTCAATCCAACTAAGAACAATGTGATATTTTAATGAAGCTTAATAAACTGTAACATTTTATATAAGCATAGAAGTAAACTTGCTTTAAATTAAATTATATATATGGATATTACATTTTTTAAAGTGACTTAAAAGTTAAGGAAACTCCATTACTCTACTATCAGCCTTTAAAAATGTGTTACTTAATTTTAAAGAACATTTTACACATGCCAATAAAAATATTGACCATCTTAAAATCTTTAAATGCCTAAATACTTGGCACTTACTGCCTGAATAACTAAAATTCAAGATGGTTTACATATTTTAAATAGTCACAACTCTTCTCTCATGAGTCATGGCTTATGTAAGGCTTTTATATGAGTTTGCTTTTATGTTCGGGTATGCAGTTTTTGCTATTGGCAAATGTCCTTACCATTTTAGTTTGGTTTCTCTCTTTGTCAGAATACTACAATCCTGAATAATGTTCAGATTATTCTCCAAATCTTTTTCTAAGGAGACACTTTTTTAAAAGGAGCTAATTCCTTCAGGATTTGAATTTAATTGGTAGGAAACTATCTTTGAACGAAAGACAGCCATTTCAGGGCCATTGGGGTACTGACTGTTCCCCACAAAAGTACATTAAACATCATTATTTCAAAGATTTATATATTCTTCCTATTTGATAATTTAACTTCACATATTCTTATAAGAAAAAGTGTTAAATCACTGGTAATGGTTTTCTATCATTTGTTAGAAAAATGTATCATATTTCATGTGTTTTAATCACTGTGGGGATTTTTACTTCCACATACACACACAAAAAAATCACAGCGCCCTTAAGATTTTAATATAATCACATTAAAACTATGATACAGGCATCCCAAATGTCACTGATCACTTCTGAAAGTCCCAACCCCTAGGAAGGAACTCAATAAATGGTGAGAGAAAAATTATGAATGAATTAATTTTATAATGACACAGAAATTTAGCATGAAGTACATTATAGACTTATTTATAACAAAAATTAAAAATAACTCAAATGTTTGGCATTGAAGTTCTATTTATGTAAATTGCATTTGGTGAAAGTACTAATAATGTTGAATCTCATTTTTCCTAATTTTGATATTTGACATATAAAACAATTTAAATTTCTTTGAAAATTGCTAAGATAGTGTATTTAGTTTCAAAGCTGTGTGTCTTTTCTAAAAATATGACGTTTCTTTCAACTTTTAAATTAGAACTGCTCATGATATCCTAAGTAACATATTACTGTAAACTAAGTGCTTAAGATGCTAACCTCTTTTGGTTGTTACCTTAGTGTCGTCCTATAGATCTGGTTGACTTTAAGGTAACAGCGACTTATTCCTATATCTATAAATATAGATATAAAAATTATATAATTATACTATATGTGTGTGTGTGTTTATAGGATCATACTCTATGTGAGTCCTATATCTGTGGACTATATGTGATGTCATATGTGAATCAATCACCAGTTGGTCTACCTGTGTGGAATGAAGTTTGACCACGTTATTTCCTACTGAGTTAGAGGCTGTAGGACAACAATCCATGCTCTTGCCTTCTGAAAGCTTACACACAGGTTCAAAAGACAAGAGCCATAAAATAATAACAAATAAATATAAATTTTGAATAAACAGTGAAATAACTAGACCTAACCAATTTAGGCTTATTGGGATTTACAAAGAAAAATAGTAGGGAAAAAAACATGAATGTATGTTATAAAATTAAGAGGGTTACAGACTGTTAATATATCCATTACCTGGCTTGTTTTACTGTTTTTTAAAGATGTTTTATTTTAGTTATATTTACATGTTACATGAACATCTGCTCATCATATTATGTATTTTATCACATTTTGTTGATTGTCCAATATTTCATTTTATGCCCATGTTAACATTTAATTATTACTGTTGAACTATTAAAGACTTTCAAGTAGATTATTTTTTTCACAAAGTGTGCCAACCAACAGATCGATGTATCTATCTATCTATCTATCATCTATCTATTAGATTTTATGATGGTGGTGATTTATTCATTCAACAATAGTGAATTGATCACCCATTATGACCCAGAGACTGTCTTAGGTGCTGGACTTACAGTACTAAAAGAAAAAGACAAGACTCCCTACCTTTGTGAAGCATGCATTTTAATGATTGGTAGCAAACAATGTAAGTAGGTAAAGTATGTTTTGTAAATTATTATTATCTAGTTATAAAGATAAACCAAAAAGAGAAAACAAATCAGGCAGGATAGTATAGAAATATCAAGAGGAGGACAAAAAATATAGGTAGGGTAGTCAGTGAGAACCTCACTGAAGAAGTCACTCTTGAATAAAAACTTGGGAGATGTGAGCTGGCCAAGTCTATATCTGGAGGATGGAATATTCCATGCAGACAAACAGAGACTGTTTTCTTTCGCAAGAGATCGCTGCCCACACAAGTCTGGGAGTTAATTTTCAATGTAGGGAACAGCAAGCACGAAGCAAACACTCATTGCTTGGAGAAGAAAAAAGCCTTAAGTTTGCTTTAACAAAATAGTTGTTTCTAAAGGCAGCGCCCGTGGCTCAAAGGAGTAGGACACCGGCCCCATAAGCCACAGGTGGCAGGTTCAAACCTAGCCCCGGCCAAAAACTGCAAAAACAAAACAAACAAACAAACCAAAAAACCAAAAATGGGTATTTTGGTATTCTAATAATATTGTATATAAGCATTCCAAAATTTTTAAGTTAAATATTATTTTGCTCTGATTATTAATCTTTATGGGAAACATTTTATGCATACTGTGACAAACATTATTTCTTCCTTATGAATTTGCTTGATATAGTGGAGAGTAGAGATTAAGAAGCATGCAGTAGCAACCTGGAGACACTTGGAGTGACATTAGATATGTTCGTCCCACAAGTAAGAACAACCAAGCCCAGCATTTGCGTCCAAATTCACATATCCCTAAAACATTTCACTCTCTAGATAGGAGTGGCGATGCTGACTAAGTAAAGTATTATTTAGGTGGGAGGACCTAACTGCAGGACTCTGTTAGGAAAAAAGATGCTTTGGGATACCGATAAATTCCCAAAACAAAAAGTTGTACTACAACATATATTATTCTTTGTTTTCAGTAGTAGTATGTGGTGTTTCCCACATGTCTAGCAATTCTGATCATCCACTTGAGAAAGGCTGAATCTTACTGTTTGTTGACTGAGATGGCTGTAAACCAGAAATAATTACTATTTATACAGCCTGATGAAAGTACCAATAAAACATTAGCATCTGCATGACTAAGAAATATGACGGCATCTGTGGGTCATTACCAAAGTTTTGAGATACACAAGAATCAACAAATATAAAATCTGCATGGATGAAGCATATGAAGCCCTCCTAGCAACACCCATAAGCAGAGCAAGTTGAAACCTGCGTGGGTGAATCAGAAGGATACTGTTGACTGTATCTCCTGAAAGTGAAATAGTGGGCTGTAACGCAGTCTGTCTCAAAGCTTTCTAGTGACCCACCTGTATGATAAATAGCTTTAATCTCAACTCTTTTACAACCAAAAAATAGAAACTTCTCAGACAAATAATCTGACAATAATGCATTTTTGAATGACAGTCCCGGCTCTGGTAACAGTCATTCTACTCTCTGTCTCAATGAGATCAATTGTTTTTAATATTTAGTCCCCAGATATGAGTGAAAAAATGTGAGATTTGTTTTTCTGTGCTTGGTTTATTTCACTTAACACAATATTCTCCAGTTCCACACATGTTGTTGCAAATGGCAAAATTTCATTCTTTATAATTTTACATTGTGTATCTGTTCAACAACTTCTTTATCCATTCATTTGTTCATGGACACATAGGTTGATTTCATATCTTGGCTATCAAGAATAGAGCTGCAATAAACAGGAAAGCAGATATCTTTGTTATATACTGAAATCCCATCCCAGTGAGATTGCTGGGTCATATGTTCCAGCCTTTTTTTTTTTTTTTTTTTTTTGCAGTTTTTGGCCAGGGCTAGGTTTGAACGCACTACCTCCGGCGTATGGGGCTAGCACCTTACTCCTTTGAGCCTTTGAGCCACGGGCACCGCCCATGTTTCTGACTTTTTAAGGAACCTCTATACTCTTCTCCATAGTGTTTCACTAAGTTACATTTCCACCAACAATGAACATCCTCACCAACACATGTTATGGTCTGTCTTTTTGATAAAAACCATTGACTAGGGTGAGATGACATGTCATTGTAGTTTTGATTTGCATTTCTCGGATGAGTGATAATCCTGATCAGTCCTGTCCTTGTACACATACATGTTGACCATTTTCATATTATCTTTTGAGATATAGCTATTCAAATCCTTTTCCCAATTGTGATCAGATTATTTAATTTTTTTTCCTATTTAGTTGTTGGGGCTACTTACATATTATAGTTCTCCCATGTCAGGTAGATATTTTGCAAACATTGTCCATTCTGCAGATTGTCTCTTTACTTTGTTGATTACTTCCTTTGCTAAGCAGAAGCTTTCTAGCATGATGTGATCACATTTTGCTTTGAGTGCCTGCACTTTGGGGATATTACTCAAGATGTCTTTGCCCAGATCATTGTTCTGAAATGTTTCCCAATGTTTTCTTTTAGTAGTTTTATACTTTAGGTCTTAGATTTTAAGTATTTAATTCATTTTTATTTTATTTTTAGATATAGGGAGAGATAAGGGTCTAGTTTTATTCCTTTGCATGTGGATATCCAGTTTTCCCAGAACCATTTATTGAAGAGATTGTTATTTCCCCTACTTCATGCTCTTGGCAACTTTTTCTAAGATAAGTTTACTATAGATGCAGAGATTTATTTCTGGATTTTCTATTCTGGCCTATTGGTCTATGTGTCTAATTTTATCCCAGTATAATGCTATTGAGGCTACTAAAGCTCTCTAGTATAATTCGAAGACGGGTAATGTGATTCTTCCAGTTTTGTTATCTTTGTTCAGAATGGCTTTGGCTATTCTGAGTCTTTTGTAGTTCCATATAAATTTTACAGTTATTATTTTCTATTTCTGTGAAGAATATCATTGGTACTTTGATGGGGATTGCATTGATTGTGTGGATTGCTTTGGGTAGTATGGACATTTAACGATCTTGATTATTCCGATCCATGAGCATGGGATATCTTTCCTTTTTGTGTGTGTGTGTCCTCTTCAGTTTCTTTCATCAATGATTTATAGTTTTCATTATAGATATCTTTCACTTCTTCAGCTAAGTTTATTTCTAGGTATTTCATTTTATTTGTAGCTATTGTAAATGTGATTAATTTCTTAGTTTCTTTTTCAGATTGTTTACTGTTGGCATATAGAAATGCTACTGATTTTTGTGTATTGATTTTGTTGAATTTCTTAGTTTTGTTTTTGAGTGGAATTTTTAAGTTTCTATACCTATAAGATCATATGTTTGGCAAACAAGGATAATTTGACTTCTTCTTTCCTAATTTTCATGCCCTTTATTTCTTTCTCTTGTCTTATTGCTCTAGCTAGAACTTTCAATATTATGTTGAATAACTGGTGAAAGGGGACATCCTTACCTTGTTCCAAATCTTCTAAAAAAGACTTTCAGTATTACCCCAGTCAGTATTATACTATCAGTTGTAATCTCTCTTTTTTCCTCTTCCTTTCCTTAGAATATTTTTATTTTTAACTCTGACTTTTGGGAGCTAGATTACTACATGCCTTGAGGGAGGCTTGTTTGGGAAAAAATCTTATTGGTGTGCTATGATTTTGATCTCAAAAATAATATCTTTTACTAGATTTGGAAAGTTCTCTGTTATTATTTCTTTGAATAAAACTTCTACCTTCATCTCTCTTTCTATTTCTTCTTAAAGTCAGTAATTTCTAAATTTTCTCCTTTGAGGATGTTTTCTAGGTTTTATAGACATGCTTCCTTCTTATTTTCTTCTCTTCTTACTGTTTATTTTTAATAACCTGTCTCAGGCTCACTAATTCTTTCTTGTGCTTGATCAATTATACTGTAGATAGACTTTGATGTATTTCTTACTTTGTCAATTAAATATTTCATCTCCAGAATTTCTCAGTTTTTATTATTTCAATATCTTTGACAACTTTCTCTGACAGACCTCTGAATTCCTTCTCTGTGTTGTCTTAAATTTCACCGAACTTCCCCAGGACAGCTATCTTGCATTTTTTGTCTGAAGGGTCACCTGTAGCTATGACTCTAGGGTTGGTCACTGGTCACTAATATAGTTCATTTGGTGAATTCATGTATTTCTAAGTGTTCTTGATGCTTATGGATATTCCTCAATGTCTGGCCATTGAGGAGATAAGTATTTATTTCAAATCTTCATAATTTTCGCTTATTTGAACCCATCATTCTTGAGAATCTTTCCAGTTACTCAAAAGAAATTTAGTATTGTAGTGTTAGTCTCTCTTATCAATACTGGTGGTGCCCAAGCCCAGTAATGCTGTGGACTTTTTTTTTTTTTTTTTTTTTTTTTGCTGTTTTGGCCAGGGCCAGGCTCGAACCTGCCACCCCTAATAAGTTGGGCCATCGCCCTACTCCTTGAGCCAGAAGCACTGCTCAATGCTATGGCTTTTGCAGATTTCTAGTGGTACTGCCTTGGTGAACTTGGGTGAGTTACAAGAGAATTCTATGAACTACTAGGCAACATCTCCCACTCTGTTTTCTCATTCTCTATGCTAAACTGTTGGAGTGGGGAGAGAAGTGACACGGACACTCTGTCATGGCTACTAGCATCAGTTTCTTCTTAAAGCCAGCTCAATTTCATCCAAACCCGGTGGTGACTATTGTCTGGCTATTTCTGATGTTTATTCAAATCCCAAAAGCTCTTTAGTCAGCAGCCCAGGTCTGCACCCTTCACTTCAAGGCAACATGTTTCCTTCTGGCCCAGGTTGGGTCCACAAGAGCCATCTAGTATATCAGGCCTGGGTGCAGGGGCCTCTAGAATCTACTTGATATTTTATTTTACTGTGGCTGAGCTGATACTCACTTTGCAAAACAAAGTCTTCTAAGCTCTCTTCTTTCCTTTCCTCAAGTGGAAGACTATTCTCCCTGACCCACAGCACCTATAGTTGGGAGAGAGGTGACACAGACCTGGCTGGGCCAGCTACTTTTGTCTTACTGAGTCATTTAGGCCCCAAGTTTACTGGCTCTCAACCAGCACAACCAAGGAGATTGCTTAAGGACTATCTCCTTTATGGCCTGACTGCCTTATTATTTTATTCCAGGCCTCAGGATGTTCTGCTAGTGATGAGTCTAGCGGAAATTTGAGCGATGGCCAGAGGATTTCCCTTTGACTAGACTGGTCTAAACACTCCCTCCATGGACACCAGCAGAATTCTGAGCTGTGCTATGTTCCCTGGGCCTAGGCAACCTGAGTTTGAGTACAAAGCCTCACAGACACTTCACTCTTCCTTCCCCCAGGCACACAGATTCTCTCTCCAGTCTGGGTGCTGGCACGGCACTGCCAAAGGACAGGGAAGACTGTTGCAGGCCATGCAAATGTGTTTTTTCGCTCTCTTCAGTGCCTGTTTCCTTGATATAATGTTAAAACCAGTAGCATAATCACTCACCTGATTTTTGGTTTTTCTAAAGGTGCTTGCTTGAGTGGATAGTTGTTGAATTAGGTATTTATGCAGAGGGAGAATCACTGCAAGTTTCTATTAGGCCATTTTGCTCTTCCCCCTCTCGGCTAAGGCTTTTTAAACCTCAAAATTTTTTCCTTACATTTAATCACTGAGTGAAACTCCAACCTTGGAGCTCCTCACCTTTCCTTTGAATTAAATAATTGAAACAACCCTGCTGTTTTCTATTTCATGACTCTGCTTAGGCTTTTTCTTGTCCTAAAATGCCCTTCTCCTTTATGACTCATTTTCTGCCCACCCTTCAAATGACCCTGTCCCCTTCACACCTTTTCTCGGTCTCTCTACGTGGATAATTTTGCAAGCTTCTGCAAGGTAATCCAGATGTTTCCTCATTCTTCTATGTCTAAGCAGGACTCTGCTTGTTTCTTTGTCATAGCACATTTGATGAAATACTAAAATACTATTATTGGGAAACGTTATAGCCCACCAACATTTTCATAATCACTGACCATCTTTTGCTTGTGATAAATAGCGCTTTGAACAAAGTAGATGCTCAAAATTGAATGCCATGGCAACTTAAAAATTGGCCTTGACAATCTCTTTTATGTTAGGAGAGTCACATGGAAATGTAGGCTGAAAAAATTGTATTCTCAGTTTTTATTGATTTGTTGAAATATGCACTGGTTATTTCACATGTAAACAAGAAATTTCTTTCTTTAGGACCCTTACATTACTGGTATGTATTGTGAATGTCACTTCATTCAGGCCCTTTTCAGCTGGTTGAAATTTATAAAAACAATTTTTAAAGTAAAATTGATGTCTGCAATTACATAGTCAAATTTTGCTATCTTCTTCCCTCTAGATTTTTTAGCCACTTTATTCCTAGTCAGAAGTCTTTTTAAAGGATTTTTTACTTTTTTAAAAAGTATTTACAATTACTTTAAAATTATTTTATTTTTGTTATTGCTCATAAAAGAAAATTTTCTAATATTGATTTTTTTACTCTGGTAATTTTACACCAATATTTATTTGTAAGTTGCTTCTTATATGCAAGACAAATCAGTTGTGGTTATACAAAGTTGTTGAAAAAAGTGAACCAAGGCCTAACAACTGAAAATTGCAAGCTATGACAGTTATGACCATAACATTAGCAGCATCTAAAGCTTACAAGGTAAAGGTGACAATAAGAGATAATGCTATAGTGTTAATCTCATAATGCAATAAAGAGCATGAGCAGAGCATGAGCAGAGCATGAATACTGAAACATGATAAAACATGTTTAATACTGAATTAAAACATGAATACTGAAACATGATAAAACATGATAAAACATGATAAAAGGGGGTTTTCTTCCACTCTTCTTATATTATATGCTTTGAAAATATTTGGGGATTTGAGAGTTTATAATATTCCTTGGATCATCTATGTGTTTATTTCTTTTTATGTTCATTTCAGATTAATACGAAGGTACAAAGGATGAGGTTACATTGTTAGTGTTTGTTAGGTAAAGTCCGAGTTGTAGTTGCCCTTCCTCCAGGAGGTGAGCCATATACCCTTACATTGTGCCCATTAGGTAATAGCTTACCAATACCCTGCTTTCCTTCTCCCCCACTTGAATTTAAGTGTATTTTTCTCTCATGTGGGCATATCATTGTTCATCGACTAGTTTCATGCTACTATTGAGTATGTCAGATACTTTCTTTTCCATTCTGTGATACCTTACTAAGGAGAATGTTCATCAACTCAATCCAGGTAAATACAAAATGGATAAAGTCTTGGGTATTCCAAGATATACAGATACCACAGTTAATCCATCCATGAGTTGATGGGCACTCAGATTGATTGTGAATTGGACTACAATAAATCTTCTAGGGCAGATGTCCTTATTATAAAATGATTTTCTTTTTCTGGGTAGATACCTTGTAATGGGATTATGAGATCAAATGAATTAAAAGTAGACCTTCCATTTGTTCCCACAATTCCATTTGACTTTTACTTTAATATATCTACAGGCCACATTATACCTCTCTACTGCTTAGGTCTTCCTTAACTTTTCTCAGTAATGTTTTATAGTTTTCAGTGTACAGGCCTAATACATATTTTATCAAATTTATCCCTAAGTATTTCATGTTTTTTATGCTGTTGTAAATGGTATTTGAAAATTTTAATTTGCTATTTGTTTCTTGCTCATATACAATGAAGTGCAATTTTAGAAATTGATCCTATTTCTTGTGAGTGTGCCAAATTCATTTATTACTTCTAGTTATTCTGTAGATTCCTTAGGATCTTACATGTACATGATCACTTTGTCTATACATAAAGATGATTTGACTTTTCGAAAATAAAGACCTAAACAAGATTAAAATAGTTTCTCATATATTACAGAAATTCCCTTATAGTTTTAATGCCGCTTCCTTAAAGGTAACGACTTACCAAACCAGGGTACCATTACTGAAAACAGTACATTATCACTGAGGCAGTTCTATTAACTAATCTACAGACCTATTTAAGTTTCTTCAGTTTCTTATTTTCCTCAGCCCAGGATCCAATCCACAATTCAACATTGTAGATAGTCATCTAGTCACTTTGGGCTCCTCCAGTTTTGACGTTTCCCTAGTTTTTCCTTGCCCACTCTGTCTCTGACGCTTATGGAGCGTGCCAGCCGGTTATCTTGGAGAACATTGATTCTATGCTGTCTGATACATAGCAGTAATTATATCCTTTGAAAAATATGTTCACAGTCTTAGGAACATTTTGGAGGACTGTTTGGATAGAACACATCTGTTTTCCCAACTGCTTTGTTGAGTCTTATCATTACTTTCCACGTTAAATAAATGTATAAATTTCTAAATGCAAAGGTGTCTAAAAAATAAAAGCAGAAGATGTCTTAGTCTTCTTCTCAGCTGTTTTTTGCTATAATATTCTTTTGAAAGATTTATAATAAGATTATTTTTCAGAGCTCTGTAAACCTCTGTTGACATGAGTGTACAACTTTTATCAAGAAATATTTTTCAAAGGTGAAGATATATATATATTAATCAGAAATCTCCAGAGAAACAAAACCAATAAAAATAGATAGATAGGTCTACTGGCTTCATGTAAGTATTCAGTACGTTGGATACTTGCCATTCTTGTGATACTTTACTAAAGAGAATGTTCTCTATCCAGATAAATACAAAAGACATAAACTTTCCATCTTTTTTAGGGCTGACTACTATTCCATAAAATACATATACCAACAATTTATTAATCTATTTATGCATTGATAGGTGATTGGTGTTTTTTCACATCTTGGCAATTGTAAACTGAATTGCGATATACAATCTAGTGCAAATGTCCTTATGATAAAATGATTTTTTTCTTCTGGGCATAATAATGATGGAATGGCAGGATCAAATGGAAGGCCTGTTTAAAATGTTGTGATGTGGGCTATTCTGTCTGGGGTTAGGTGCTATCTCAGGGTATTTTTGATTTGCATGTATGTATCTGATGATTTGGGGAGATGAGCATTTTTCATATGTTTGCTGGCCACTAATCTGTCTTCTTCTTCTTCTTCTTTTTTTTTTTTTTTTCAGTTTTTTTGGCCAGGGCTGGGTTTGAACCTGCCACTTCTGGTATATGGGGTCAGTGCCCTACTCCTTTGAGCCACAGGCACCGCCCTCTAGTCTGTCTTCTTCAAAGAAGGTTGTTCATGTTTCTATCTCAGGGATAGATGGGATTGTTTGCTCTTTTCTTTGTTGATTAATTTGAGTTCTCTGTAGATTCTAGTTATTAACCCTTTGTCAGATTCGTAACATGCTATCTTCTCCCATTCTGAAGGTTGTCTATCTGCTTTAATTGTTGTGTCCTTAGCTGTGCAGAAGCTTTTTAGCTTAATCAAGTCCCATTTATTTATTTTGGTTGTTGTGGTCATGGCCAACAGAATCTTCTTCATAAAATCTTTTCCTAGGCTGATATCAAGAGTTTTTCCCATGCTTTATTCTAGGAATTCTTTTTTTTTTTTTTTTTGCTGAAACAGAGTCTCACTTTGTTGCCCTTGGTAGAGTACCATGGTGTCATAGCTCACAGCCCCTTGTAACTCATGGGGTCAAGTGATTCTCTTGCCTCAGCCTTCTGAGTAGCTGGGATTACAGGTGTCACCACAACACTGGGCTATTTTTACAGGTGGGGTCTCAACTCTGGCTCAGGCTAGTCTTAAACCTATGAGCTCAGGAAATACCTCCACCCCCTGCCTTGGCCTCCCAGAGTGCTGGGTCTTCTAGGAATTCTTATCCTTTTGTAATATCTGAGAACATCTTTCTTGGTTCTTTTGTTGCTTCCCTAAATGTATCCTCTCATTTTTATCTTTTGCTGCTTGACTTTTAACCATAAACATTATATAGGTTTATTCTCTAACCATGCATACTCACATGTGTGGTGTAGGCCGTCTCAAATACTCTCAGTTTTAGCTATCACCTTTATGCAGGTAACTCCATCTTTACATATAATTTGAACATCCATCCTGAATTTTAGATCTGAATTTTCCATAGATACTCCAAACTCAATTAACCACAAAACTAAAACCATTCATTCCCATTCATTGATAATAAACATTCAGTTTCAACCATTCATTGTTAATACACATCAATTTCTTATTTCTCCTATTCCCAGTCCCTGATGTGGGCTGGGGTAAAATCCATTCTTTCAGTTATTCCATCCCACTTTGTCCTCTGCCTCCTCACCATTCCTTCCTTTTCTTCTATATTATTCTCTTTCTCTCTTGCTCCATGTAGAACATGCTGATTTTTCATTTAGGTACAGCTTAAATTCTACCTCAGTGCTACCTACTCTGTTCAATTAAGGAACAATGAAAGGACTCACATGTCTGTAATTAATTTCATTGTGTCAGGTTTTATCAATAGCCGTAGACATGTCTGTGTTGTTTTCTTCATTGGATTATAAATCCCTCAAGTAATCTTTGGCTCTTTGTGGTCCTCATAGCCACAGTATATCAGTATAGCAAATCAGTGTGCTTCTATACTGATTTGTGAATGGACTTCAAATGAATCACCCTGGGTTTGAAGTTGTTGCTTTGTTTTCCTATGTTTTGTTTTTTTTTTTTTTGACAGCCCTGCAAAGAATATACTCTTCCTAGGGATGATAACGCTACACCGTAGCACAAAGATCACTGGCATTTTTTAGATCCACCCACCCATCCTTTTATTCATTCATTTATAGAATATGGGTGGGAAAAACGAGAATGAAGTAATGAAGTAGTGCATTCTGTCTCAATCACTCAGAGCAGGGGTTCTCAACCTGTGGGTTGCAACCCATAGGTACTGTATTAAAGGGCCCTGGCATTAGGAAGGTTGAGAACCACTTGACACAGAGCAAGATATTGGGCAGTGACTTGAGTAAAATTGCTTTACCAAAATAAATATGTAGAGCATATTTGTGATCATGCATGCCCATGCATGACCTTCTGATCAAATAGATATCTATTCTGACACTTCAATGCTGAAATTTAATGCTGTGTTTGTTTAATTTACCCAATTAGGACCTCTTAGCACCTCAAATAGGTGCTTAAAACAACAACAACAACAACACCCAGCTGTTGGCCCTAGGGACAAAGAATAAATGCAAATTTAACACTTTTCAAAGGTGAATACACACATTTTGATGCATTGAAAGCATTCAATAAACATCAAGTGTGCTTAGAGATAATCTACTAATTAGCTCATTGTTTCTGGACTTATATCTCTCAAACAATATTGAAAATAACCAAGAAGCATTGATCATTATTTGGGGGAAATAATTACTTATACATACATAAGTGCTATTTTTTACATTCTAAAAATACTTTTCAGGAGCTGTTTCTACCATGAAGAAAACTCTCGATGTTCTAACAAGAAGAAAACTGTCAATGTCAAAATTCAAAGAAAGAAAGGGATGAAATATTCAATATGGTAAGTGATATGCAAAATAGACTAGTGTGAACAACTTTCTAGTGTTCTACAGTATAATTCTCATTTGTAAGTTGCAGATATGCAAGACGGTTACAGGTATGCAGGTATGTGGCAATGATTGCAAACACTTGTTTAATAGGAACATAGTTTAATCAATATTTTTCTACTCCCATAAGCTTATTTTGGTAAACTTGGTATAAAAGACATTTGGCTCTCACTCATGGCAGGTGACTTTTATTCTGATATTTGATCAGGAAGACTTCAAGATAGCTTATATGAGTAGGACGTACTTATCCTGTACAACCATAGTATTTCTTAAGATAGTATTTAGGATTATAATACTGGCTTTAATAACAACACATCACTTAAAATTTGGTTCTTTAGGTCATCCAGACTATTGAATATACACACGCAACAGTTCAATAAATGTATCTTGAGATTTAAAGAGCTTTGTATTTGTTTACAAAAGCAATTTAGTTTTATGTAGGTTATAAGAAACTCTAATGTCTGTGGTTCTTTTCTTTCCTTCCTGTGTTTACTGCAATGAGTGTGAGAAATATATTTATTAGATGAGGCTCCTTCTTATTTCTCATTTTATTCAGAAGACCCTCTGTGGGGCCTCCCAGAGAATGAATGATGGAGAGTTGAGAGAGCAAAGGAAAAAAGGGAAGAGAGTTCAGAACCTTCATAAACTGAGACTCACGGTTGTGTACTCTGCCCCTCCCAGTATGGCTTTTTGTCTGCTAGTGAATATTCAGATATCACTGGTATATCCCACTTTTCTTTATTTAGGATCATTCTTCTAGACTGAAAAGCCTTCCATTGTGATCAAAGAGTAAGATTTATACAAGATAATTAGCAGTCTCTCTGAAATTATTTGCAATAATTCGTGTATCTATTTTCTCATATTTTTCCTGTGGAGACAGTCAATGGGTTTTATGAATTTCTCAAGGATATTGATGACACAAAAAGTTTTTATCTATCTGAGTTCTCCAAATTCAGAATAGAAATGATCATAATGAAGATTTTGGTAGAAGAATGGAGTTTTCATAAATATGAAAAATACATGATTTCATTAATCTTCTAGGTAGTGCTGCCTATAAAATTTGGACTCTTTGAATTAATCTTTAATAAGAAATATTTTTCAGAGGAATAAAAACTATTCAAAGGAGTCTTGTCACTACTTTCCATTTTGTCATTTTCTAAAACTTGAACCAAATTTGAATAGTTATTCTTGCAAGTAAAAAAATGTATAAAATTCCACTTACATTTATTTTATAGTTATTTTGTAAACTCTTATAGTAGGTCTTTAGTTATTCCATGACTCTAAAATATATTTATGAGTATTATTTTATAAATATTCTGCCAGTATTAGGCTTTTTATATACATATTGCTTTCTCTTGCTTCCATCATTTTGTTTCAGTTTTGTTAGTTTTTCATCCCAATTATAAATAGAAAATATAGTTTGTTTGTTTGTTTTTTGAGATAGAGTCTTGCTTTGTTGCCCTCTGTAGTCATAGTATTATAGCTCACATCAACCTTAAACTCTTGGGCCCAAGCGATTCTCTTGCCTCAGCCTCCTGAGTAGCTGGATCTACAGATGCCCTACACAACACCCGGGTATTTTTAGAGACAGGGTCTCACTCTTGCTCAAGTTCTTCTTGAACCCATGAACTCAGGCAATCCACTTGCCTTGACCTCCCAGAGTGCTAGGATTATAGGCATGAGCCACTGCTCCCAGCCAGAAAATGCAGTTCTGACCCAATCATAATTTTTCTTTACTTTGGCTCGTAAAGAAATTGTGAAAATATATTTCCAGTACCAGGAACTCTGGAATTTATTTGCTGTATCTTTCGCAAAATATTCCTACCCCTTCTGATGTCTACATATGGCCTTCCACCTCCACTTATGTTCATTCTTTGATATTCCAGGAGGATATTTTATTTTCACTGAACTCTTTAAAAAACATTTTCTGTTAGTCTGTGTATATAGTAACTAATGACTAATTTTATCATTTTCATTAAATGTACAAGTTCTAAAAGAATAGCTAGGTATTTTGGCAATTTCTTTGGTTAGAGGAAAGAGAATTATAAAGATATAGAAAAGGCAAATTTAATTTATCCTGGGACACTTCTGTGACACAATATATGTGGGGTTTCCCTATACACAAGCAATTTTCTAGTGATCAGTTCTGCAATAGACACCAGCTGGGAGTTTGCTATCAGTTATAAGTCTGACACTACCTGCCTGGAGATAACTTCTGACCCCCCAGGTTAAAGGGTCAGTGTTCTCACTGGCTTCTGCTGCAGATGCCAGTCATAAGCAATAAGTTGTCATCCGTACTTCTGACTGACTAGCTATAAATTGGTGTTCCCATGACCTCCTCCTTGAATTTAATTAATTTGCTAGAACAGCTAACAGAATGCAGAGAAACACATCTACTGGTTTATAACAGAGAACTTTACAGACACAAATGAACAACCAGATAGAAGAGATGTATAGGGCAAGGCATGGGAAGAAGTGTGGAGTTTCCATGCCTTCTCCAGCTGAGTCAACCTCTAGGAACCTTCACATGTTCCTCTACCCCAGTCCTTTAGGGTGTATAATGGGAGCTTTCTACATAGACAGGATTAATTAAAATCATTGGCCACTGGTGATCAACTCAACACTTCTCCACTCTTCAAAGGTTATGGGGTGTGAATTAAAAGTCCCAATCATCTAATCATGACTTGGTTTTTTCTATGACAACCATTGTCCACCTGGAAGCTGCCTACCTAGGCGCTGCCAGCCACCAGTATCTCATTAGCATATAAGACTCCCTTATGACTTCTGAAGTCCTAAGAGTTTTAAAGCTAGATATCAGAAAATAGAAGGAAGATCAAATGTATCTACAGTTGACCCTTGAATGAAATGGAGGTTACGGCTGCCGAACCCATATGTGGTAGGAAATCTTTATATAATTTTTGATTCCCCCAAAACTTAACTCATAGCTTTCTGTTCACTGGAAGTCATACTGATAACATCAATAACCAATTGTCACATATTTTCTATGTTAAATATATTATGTACTATACTCTGACAATATAATAGTCTAGAGAAAAAATATTACTGAGAAAATCATAAGAAAGAAAAAGTATATTAATTAAGTGGAAGTAGATCATTATAAAAGTCTTCATTCTTGTCATCTTAATGTTGAGGAGTCTGAGGAAGAGAAGGAAGAGCAGAGGTTGGTCTTGCTGTCTCAGGTAGCGGAGGTGGGAGAGGTGATGGGGAGGCAGGAGAGGCAAGCACACTCAGTGTAACTTTACAAAAATATATCATAATTTCTGTTTGATTCTTTTGCTTTTTTATTTTTTAAAAAATGTTTCTATGCAGTACCAGTCCTTTTCCCACCATTTTTTAGTACCTATATCATAGAAGAGTCCATGTCATAAAAGAATCCAAAACCAGCCAGGTGAAGTGGTTCACGCCTGTAATCCTAGCATTCTGGGAGGATTGCTTGAGCTCAGGAGCTCCAGGGCAGCCTGAGCAAGAGTGAGACTGCTGTTTCTACTAAAATTAGAAAAATTAGCTAGGTATCATGGCAGGAGCCTGTAGGTCCAGCTACTCAGGAGGCTGAGACAGAAGGATGGCTTGAATCTAGAAGTTTGAGGTTGCCGTGAGCTAGGCTGCTGCTATTGCACTTAAGCCTGGGCAACAGAGTAAGACTCTATAGAATAAAATCAAAAAAAAAAAAAAAAAAAAAAGAAAGAAAGAAAAAAAAAAGAATGAAAACCAGTTTTAAATAATTGGAATTTTTCTGCTAGAGCAGTGGTTCTCAACTTTCCTAATGCCATGATGTATTTTCATTGTTACAAAGCAGTCACGAACCACAGTGCTGATCTGGAGTGTCTAATGTCAATTTGTCTTCTGGCACTTCTTCTACATCTCCTTCCTCATCATCTGGCACAGGTTGTGAGGATTCATTGTCATCAGGTTGTCTTCTGTTAATTTCCCTGGTGTGATGTTTGTTAGTCTTGAATTTCTCGAAGATAAATTCAGAAGGGTACCTTGAAACCCTTCTCCTTTGCCCCCCGCTTTTGCTATATCCACATTATCTTTCATGATTTTCTTAATTATCTTGTAAATCCTCTTGTAAGTCATAAAAACACCCGGACACAGTTTTCTCCAGCAGGAATTGGTTGTTCGGACTTGATGTCTCTCAAAGATTTTTCAATAACAGGGAGGCATCTCCAATGGTGTAATCTTTCTAAGTTATCTCAACATGCTTTCTATTGGAATTCTCTTCTACAGAGTGAAAAATCATTTCCACAGAGTACCTCCTATAATGAGGCATAAAGGTCCTTATGATGCCCTGATGCAAAGGGTGAATTAGAAATGTTGTGTTTGGGGGCAAGTAGATGACTTTGATACTTTCTGTGTTGAACTCACGAGGTTCTGGCTGTCCAGAGGCACTGCTCAACATCAAATGAAATTTAAAAGAAAAGGCAGCACCTTACTGGCAGGGTACTCCCTGACTTTAGGGACAAAGCATCAATGAGACAAATCCATAAAAATGCTTATCATTATCCATGTCTTCTTCTTGTGTGCCAATATAGCTGCAGCTGTTATTTAGCCTTTTCCTTCAAGGCTCAGGACTTAATAGCTTTGTGAAAAATGGAAAGCCTTCATAAACTGACTGCATTTGTACAAAATAATAGAATTAGCCTATCCCTTCCTGCCTTAAATCCTGGTTCTCACTTCTCTTTCTTATAAACATCCCTGTGGCTTTTTTTTCCATAATAAAATATTTCATCTGCATTAAAAACCTCCTGTTCATATACTTATTAGCCATTGGTCTATCTTCTTTAGAAAAGTTCTTATTCATGTCTTTTGTCCATTTTTTAATGGAGTTATTGACTTTTTTTCTTGGTGATTGCTTGAGTTCTTTATGGATTCCAGTTATTTCAGTTTATTGAATGTCTAGATTGGAAATATTTTCTACCATTCTCTAAGTTGTGTGTTTGTTCTAATGATCATTTCTTTGGCTGTGCAGAAATTTTTTAATTTAATCAAGTCTCATTCATTTTTGTTGTTTCTGATTGCCATTGGGGTCATCTTCATAAATTCTTTGCCTATGCTCAATCATGAGGGAAATACAAATTAAAATCACAATGAGGTATCTATCACCTTCTCCTAGTTAGAATGCCTTTTATTAAAAAGCCCCAAAACAATAGATGTTGGCATGCATGTAGAGAGAAAGTAAAGTTTATACACAGTTGGTGGGACAGCAAATTAATACAAACTCTATGGAAAGCAGTCTGGAGATTCCTTGAAGAACTAAAAGTAGACCTATCATTCAATCCAGCAACTCACTACTGGGTTTTTATCCAAAGGAAAAGAAGTCGTTTTATGAAAAGACATCTTCACTTGAATTTTTATTGCAGCACAATTCACAATTGCAAGGATGTGGAATCAACCCAAATGCCCATCTATTCATGAGTGGGTTAACAAAAGGTAGTATACAAGGGTACCCAGAAAACGCATGGATATTTTAAGAAAAGAGAACTATTAAAATTGTAATACTCAAGTCGTATCACATTTGACTCTTGCAATTACAAGAAGTGCTCAAACATGACTTGTATTTACTTTTTGTTGTTGGTATATATTGTGTATTACAACTTTATTTTATTTTTTTATTTTTTATTTTTTTCCTTTCTGAAAATGTGTATACATTTTTGGTACCTTTTGTGTGTGTATACATACATACACACACAGCAGAACCTCCATAGTTGACCATTTCCTGTAGCTGACCTAATAGTCACAGACCAGACATGCACCACATTACTCAGGCTTAGTTCCTTATGCTAACTACCTCTATATGTTGCCCAGTTCATTATAGTCCCTTGGGTGGTCAACTTACAGAAGCTTTGCTATTTTATACACACGCCATGGAATATTACCCATAAATAAGGATGAATTAATATATTTTACAATTTAGATGGAACCGGAGACCATTAGCCTAAGTGAAGTATCTAAAGAATGGAAAAACAAACACTACATGGATTTACAATTAAACTGGAACTAAAATGTGCATAGAGGGAAGTAAAACTCAATGGAAATCAAGCAGAGAGGAGGGGAGAGAGGAGGATGGTCAAAAACCTAACCAATGGGTAAAATGAACACTGTCTGAGTGATGGGCCCGCTTATTACCCCACTCAGGCATTACACAAGGGATCCAC
This sequence comes from Otolemur garnettii, assembly GCF_000181295.1. Taxonomy (NCBI): domain Eukaryota; kingdom Metazoa; phylum Chordata; class Mammalia; order Primates; family Galagidae; genus Otolemur; species Otolemur garnettii. The sequence continues at coordinate 18,685,501 of NW_003852404.1, read as the reverse complement.
ATAACCAAAAACCTTTGTACCCCCATAATACTTTGAAATTTAAAAGCAAACAACTCTGTTCAGGTATATATTTTTTCTCCTCAATGATTTTCTTTAAATTATCTGGGAACTCATCTGCTGTTTCTTAGTTTGTAGAAGCTGCTTCTCTTGTGACCTTGACATTTTTAAAGTCAAAATTCTTTCTAAGATTATCAAAGCATCTTTTGTTGGCATTATATTCTCCAGGTTCTGACCCTTCACTTTCCCTTTACTTTGGTCATATAATGACTTCACATTTTCACAAATCATATTGAAACCCATAGCTATGTCTTTCTTATAATAATCATCTTCCCGCATACAAGCTGCATTTTCCACATGAGATAAAAAGATAATTTGAAAAAGTATAAGGTGTTTGTACCTGTTGGGGTAGCTACAACAATCACTTCGTGCTTTTCATTTTCATTTTTTTAACAGTTATAATTATACCAGATTCATTTATCTTGAAATGGCAAGCACCCACAGCTGCAGACTTTAATATGTGATACTTTTGTAGTATCAAGCAATTCAACTTTTCTTGTACAATTATGATTTTTCTCTCGCTCCTTGAGAGCACTTCCAACATCACTAGTGGCACTTGGCAGGTGTCCCACGGTGTTAGTCAAGGCTTACTGAACTGCACTAAACTCTGTGAAAAATACCCCAGAACTGGTAGAGATTACTTTTTATTGTGATATGTAACTGAGTCGGAGACACAAACTGTTCACACAGGGATGATTAGCATCACACTGTGTTTTCAGAAGATATAACACTTGAGGTCACTGCAAAAGCAAGAGAATTTGGTTACCAAATGATTAAGCTATTGTAGTATGTATTACAGTTAATTTTATGCAATTATAATTTCATAATTCATCTTTCCATTTGTTTATGTTTCTTTGGAGTGCATATGAAGTCATGAACCATAAGGTCTGTGTTTGTGTGCATAAGTTTTGATAAATTTTAGCCTCTTTTAACAGATTTGTGTATATTTTATGATAATAAATGATAAAACAGACTAATATTTACATATATATTATGCATTCCTGATGTACCTTCTTAATAACTTTTTTGATATATCTAGGTTATGTAGTTTATAAGTTTCTTTCAAATTGTCATAAATCTATGAAAAATATTCTAACACATTTATGGAAAAAAATCCAAATATAAGTGGACCCATGTAGTTCAGACCCATGTTGTTCAAGGGTCAACTGTACATCTTAGTATAAGTCACTGAGAAACATGCTGATTTCTAATAAGTCAGGGAGCTTCCCAGCCAGCCCATGTCTCTGTTTGGTAGTAAATCAGTTCCCCACCCGGAAGATATCTGAAGCCTATTAGCTTTACTCATCATGCTAGAAATCCTTTTTAAAAATATTTTTTCTTCTTGGTGAATCTCTTTTCCAGGAAAAAAAAAAAAGTTGAAATTTAACAAGATCGATGTGGAAGGCCAAAAGTTGTCCTGAGCTCTGGTGTTACTTCTTAGCCAGATGCTTGTCCCTTCTCCCCAGCTGCAAAATATCTCTGTACTAAATTTCTTCCATGTCGGGGGGAATCCAGGGACCGGGAGGAAAGGTAGCTGCTGTTGCATGGTAGCTGAAGCTTGCATGGCAAGCTTCATTTTCCCTTAGAATCCGCTGAGGACTTCTTTGCCTGACCACCTACCCCGACATGTAGGATTTACTTTTAAGACGGTCATTTTATATTTCTTGAACGTAAACTTTTGGCCAGAGCAACTGGAAATTTAAATGTATTAAACTTTTATGTACTTAAGGGTATTTTAAATTCTAGAACTTAGCTTCGGGTCTGCTTTCTTTCCCCTCACCCCAAATATACCGTGTGAAATGTAAGAGAGGTAACTGACACTACCTTTTACAAGTCCTGGGTATCTTATTTCTGACAGAGACTTCATGCATATAATAGAGGATAAATATAAAATGTTTTCATGATTCAACACACTAGACATGGCTTGAATTTCTAGGGAAAATAAGCAGAAGTGGTAATGAGCAAGAACATAGGTTCTCGATTACATAAGACAACACATATATGTAGAAATGTATGAAAACCTAGATTCAAAAAAAGTTAAGGGAGATTAAGAGGTATCATACTGTGGAACATTAGGTTAAGTATTTTAAAAGAATATGGAAGGACATGTTCTGACTTGGAAAGTCTTCTGTAATATGTTTTGAAAGCAAAAATGAAATTAAAACGTAATATGTATAGTAAGACTTCCTATAGCAAGAACTATATCAATCAAATTATATATATCACATATGCATATATACAAAAATGCAATTTTGGTTTCCTTTACAAAATTTCTTAAAAACACCCAGATGAGTGATTAAATAGGTGAGTAGAATGGAAGAGAAAGAAAGGCATCTTTGTTTTAAGCTTCATTTACTTATATATTATTAGATTTTTTTTAACTCAAGAAGTTATTAATTTTTAAAACAGTCTTCTATGAACTTTATTGAGCACATGTTCAAATGTTTCCTTTCTATGGACTGCTAAAAGGTGATATTCTGCTTATCTATACTTATTGGAAAACCCCAGTTTATTCAGTAGAAATACATGAAATAATATTAGGTTGGAGCTTTATTCTTAGATAATGTAAATATTTTTATAATAAGAATTTGTTATGTTTCATAGTGAATTTTTATAATAAGAATTTGTGTTATGTTTCATAGTGATTAAACTACCTCACTTTCTCTTTTACATGATGCTTAGGATTCCTGGAGAAATTATTTTCCATTTGTCTTAATCTAGTTATTTCACCATTTGGCCACTAGAGGTGTCACTGACAAGCCTAGCAAAAGCCTACTTTGATGATTGTACCTGTACTCTGGATCACTTCTTAGTTGAAGTGACCTAGAACTGTCCCTACTTCTTCTTTAACACTAGATGCCTGGGTGCTGATAAAGAGAATTTACCAAGAGATGGGACATTTCCCAAGACAAGTATTGCCAGCTTGTATACATGTACTGTGTATAAGTATTGTAGACAAGTATAGCCCATTCATTACCCTTTTTCCAGGTTTATCCAGAATGTTTTCCATGCAAGTCAGTCTTTCAACATTAGTCTAGCTCCCACTTGTTCATCCTACACTTTGCATTATTGGCTGAGCCTGAAATAGCATCAGTATTTATATATAACCTTTTTAAAGCAACATGCATACATATATATTCCCGGTGGACTAGATGGCACTTTTTAAAAAATGTATTCATGCAATAATTTTTAAATACAATTATCTACAGTGTGATCTTGGGAAAGTTCCTTAACTTCTCCAAGCCTTGGTTTCTAAATAGTTAAAGGTAATATTGCAAATACAAATTCATAATTTTGTTTTGAGGATTTGATTGATTATTGCATGCAAAGAACTTAGAACAGCACCTGGTACATGCCTGGTACACACACATTTTTTATTTTAAAAAAAAAAAGATAAATTATTTGGATTGTTTTATAAGTCATCATGTGCTTTAATATGAAAGGATATTGTAAGGGAATAATTAGCAAGAGTAAATACAGGATATATATTGATGTGCTCTGCATTGGATGATCTGATGGCAATATCAGCAATTCCTTACAAAATATGGCTGTCTCTGGAAAAGACATTCTAATCAATAGGCAAGTTACGTGACTGAGTAAAAAACAAAACAAAAAATAGCTCATTGTGATGTTTCCAAAACATACTGCTCACATTTTAAATTAGTGACAGTATTAAAATAAATGTAAAAAGTTCCTAAATAAGAGTTAAATCCTTTTTTCTCATTGCATATTTACAACATCGTCACCAAAGTGGAATATAAAAAGTATAGATAATGCTAACATTAGAGAGACCAGGGAGAGAAGAAAGGATGAGGGGAGGGAAGAGAAGAAAAGACAGAGGAGAGGAGAGGAGAGATGGAGGACAGAAAGGCAGGGAAAGGAAGGAAGGGAGAAGAGGCAATGGAAGAAATTCCAGCATTAACAGGGCACTCAGGTTTCCCGTTCAGTACATCCCCTTTGTATATTCCACAAATTACAGTGTCAAATACTCAGCTTCTCTCAAAAATTTAGGCTATTAGCCATTAACAACTTACTTTGAATTAATTTAAACAGATTGTCAGATTAGAATTTTGTTTAGGGGCTGCCAAAACAGCCACCCTGAGGAAATTGGGGTTTGGATTGAAAAGTGGAATGGACAGGAAGTTTTCATGGAAAGCACAGGGCCGATGCTGCAGGACGAGGGAACACAATGTGGGTGTCCTGTGAGCTGGGAGAGCCAGGGGGAACAGAGGGCAGCACGAAGGCCCTGGATGCCTGGGTGCTGATAAAGAGAATTTACCAAGAGATGGGACATTTCCCAAGACAAACAGCATACTTTGCACTTTGGCTAAAGTACCTCGGGCACTGCACATTTTGATATCTGTTTTTGTTACATTTAATCACAGTGGTATTTGTGAGATTAGAGGCACCACATTCTCTGAGAGGACCGTTGAAAGTTATGGGTTGATTCTTTTATTTCTGTTCAGTTTTATATTGCACTGGGTTTCCTTATAAACCAAAATTCATAACATTTTAGATGGTTGATCCAACATGCTAATATAATAATCATGGTTTTTTTTTTTAAGTAGACTTAAGATTTTTAACCCTAAATTATCATCAGCTGTTCAGATATGATGGTTCCCATGGGACTTGTGAAGTGTAGAGTAGATGTATTAGAGGGATGGTTTGTTCCCACTACTGAGCATTTCTTCAGAAGATAACACATTGAAATGTAATGTTCCGTGGTGTGAAGAATGCTATGGTGAATGGTCTTATCACATGAAATGAGAGTGGTTGGTCATCAGTGCCTTGTTTCTGAGATAACCTACTCCTCATGTTAACAAATGTTATCACTATCTTTAATATTAATTATTATTTTTTCCAGGCAATAACTTTTCTTAAATTACATATTTCTAGTACATGTTTCTCTACTTGTTCTTGCGTTTTATTAAGAAAGTATTGAGTTATCTTGAGATCTCTTCCAACTCTAGGTATGCATGGGAGAGGGGTTGGCTGTTTTACAGAGTAGGGGCAGATCCAAGAGAAAGGCTGATTTTGGTTTTATGAATGGAGATGGAGTGCCTATGGGCATGAGAGAAGTATCTGGAAGTGTCTGTGCTGAGGACTTGGAGGTCATCGACCTATACATAAGAGTCAATTTCCAAGCAAAGAGAATGAAATGAGAAAAGAAAAAAAAAAAAGGCTATATAATTAAAACAACAATAACAACAAAAAATCCACAGGAAATGATTTGAACATCTCTTACATTTAAAATAATTAAAAAGAAGCCTGGCACAGTGATTTATGCCTATATTTCTAGCATTCTGGGAGGACAATGTGGGAGGATTCCTTGAGGCCAGGAGTTTGAAACCAGCCTGAGCTAGAGCAGGACCCTGTCTCTACAAAACAATGACAAAAAATTAGCCAGGCATGGTGACTCATGCCTGTAGCCCCGGGGAATTAAGGTGCCTGACACAGGAGAATTGTTTGAACCCAGAAGTTTGAGGTTGCAGTGAACTATGATGATGCCACTGCACTGTAGCCCAGGGGATAGAGCAAGACTCTGCCGCAAAAAAAAAAAAGAAAGAAAAAAAGAAAAAAAGACTAGAAGAAAACCATATATGTAAGAAGGATTAAAAGGAAAACAGTGTCATGGAAACCAATGGAATAATTTTATTACTTTAGTACATATTTATGTTTCTTAGGAATTTCTTTTTGGACATTACTTCTAGACTTAAGAAAACATTTAGGTAACATATCCATGAAAACATTTTTCTAGAGTATATTTTGATTAACTTAATTTTCATATGATTTAATATATTTTATATATTTACAAATTATTACAAATAATAAAACCCCACACCCCCTTTCTTATATATTTGTCGCAATTAGTGAAAAACAAGTGATTCATTATTCCTAACTAAAATCTATACTTTATTCAAATTTCCTCCATTTTTCTCTAATGCCCTTTTTTCTCTCTGAGGATCCCAGCAGGGTTCCATGTTCCATTGAGTTCTCATGTTTCCTTAGCCTATTCTTGGTTGTGCCAGTTCCTCAGACTTTCCTCGCTTCTAACGACTGGCGGTTTTGAAATTTACTGATCAGTTGTTTCTGTAGAATATTCTTCAGAACTGTCATCTGTCTGCTATTTATCTCATGCTTAGACTGGAGTAATGCATTTTGGAAAGGAAGACTACAAGATAAACAGCCATTCTCCTCACAGAATATCAAAGGTGAATAGTATCAAAATAACTCTCACTATTGATGTTAACATTGATCAGCTGCCTTGTGGAAGTGCTCAACAGATTTCCACACTGTGAAGCTAGTCGGTCTCTCTCCTGCTCTCTCGCTCTCTCTTTTAACATTGTACTTTTTAGAAGGAAGTCGCTATGCTCAGTCCATACTTAATTAGTAAGTTATTCTTTCTTGCTGTAAGAATGGAGTATGATAGACAAATTATCTTGTATTCTTCTTCATGGGATATTTGTCTATTAACTACATGTTATTTCTTTATCTAATGATTTACTTAAATCAGTATGGACTCATGGATATTTATTTTCTACTTTGGGTTACAATACGATACTCCATTTATTTTGTTCAAATTATTTCGACTTTGGCCACTGAGATCCCTTGCAATGGTCGCCTGTGTACTTGTGATAGATTTTGCTATTGTTCATTTTTATTTTATTTTTAACACTTTTTTAGTCCTATGCTTTGGGCCAATCTTACATATTTACTGTCAAATTATAGACTGAAACATTTGTCCATGGATCCCTGGTTTATTTTATTGGAGAATGGTCATAGAAACTGAAATCTGGGTGCTAGCTAGGTATCCTCATTTCCACTGTGGTGTCATTGCTTCTTGATGCTCTCAGCTGACAGAGCAAGAACGCATATTTAATTTAGTTCATCTTCAATTTTTTTGTCCATGTTTTATAGTTTCTATGTTATATTTATACCTAAATATATAATTTTGGATAGTACTATAAATTATGTATTTCAAATTTCAAATTTCAAATGTTGATTATTAGCACAGAGGGAAGAGGATGACTTCTGTGTATTGTCTGTCCTAAAACCTTGCTGTACTGACTTTATTTTTTTGTAAATTTTTTTATCTTTTTTTTTGTATAGGCAATCATGTCATCTGCAAATAGAGATATCTTTATGTATTGTTTTCTAATATTTACACTTTATTTATTTTTTCATGTCTTACTGCTTTAGCCAGGGTGCCTATATGATGTTGACTAGAAGTAGTGACAATGAACTCACTTTCTGTTCTAGGGGGAAAGCGTAGTGTCTCAACGTTAGGTGTAACAGTAGCTATGGGGTTTTGTAGATGTTCTTCTTCAGTCAGAGATGTTTCTTTCTATTCCTAGTTTGCTGAGACTTTATCATCATGACTGAGTATTGGATTTGGTCAAAGGCCATATCTTCTGTGTCAATGATATGATATTATAATTTTTCTGCTTTAGTTCATTGATAGAGTGGGTTACATTAATTTTCCAATGTTGAACCAATCTTACAAGCATGAATTAAACACCACTTGGTCATAATGTATAATTCCTTTTATACATTGTCAAATTTCACTTGCTAATGTTTTACTGAAGATTCTTGTGTCGATCTTCATAAGAGATAGGGGAATATAAATTTCCTTTTTTGCAATATATTTGTTTATTCTAAAATTAGAGTAATACTATCCTAACTTCCTAGAGTTAGAAAATGTTGGTCTGCTTTCATTGATTCAGAGAGGTGGTGGAAAATGATATGACCTCTTCCTTAAATATGTGGAATCATTTGGGTCTGGTGATGTCTTTTGGGAAGATTCATTTTAATTCAATATATTTATAGTTATATGACTATTCATGTTATTTATTTATCCTTTGTTTGTTTAGATAGTTCTTAATTTTTATGAAGCTGTAAAATATATTTGATAAAGTGTAAAGGGGCCTCCAGAGATTTTCTCAAAGAGCAGATATATAGATTTAGAAAATGGAGTGAAGCAGGGAATAGTTAAAAAAAAAAATTCCCTTACACTGAGAGTAAGAAGTCATTTTTGAAATTTTAATCAGGTTAATAAAAATAGGTATCTTCTTTGTAATATGTCAGTGTATTACATTTTTGTCTGTTTGTATGTATCTGTACGCATGTCCATTTTCTACTCCAGGTAAGAAGAAAAAAAATTCTGTTTTGACAATTATGTTTCATTCTGTTTTATTTTAATTATTTGCATATGCTCTTGGTGGAAAATATTTACTTAATCACTTAAGATTAGTGTACAAAAAAATAAAAGATTAGTTTGCTTATAATAATTTGAGTTGTTTCATGATCAGATTCAACCTGCATTTAACATTTATTTGAAAGTGCTCCTCTGTGTTTCCTGGGTAGTCTCAATAAGAAACAGGTGTTCAAAGTACTCTGTTATTATTACCGTGTCTTTTACTTAAAGTGAAAGCTCTGTAGTATAGTTTGCAATTTACTTTGGAGTTAAAGTGAGGTTCCGCGCACAGAGATTATGTATTGGATTTCAATTTACAATGTTAAAATTTCAAGTGATATGTGGTCTTTTTGGTTTCAGTGTCACATGGGAAATAATATGGGAAATGTTTGCAAAAAAAGATATATATTCTAGCAATCATAGTTTCACATGAACAATAATGTATTTAGGCATTTAAAAAACACTGTCACTCTTTTCCTCCTCTTCCCCCTTGTTCTTCTCTACTCTCTCTCTTCTCTTCCCCACTCTCTCCTTATCTCTCTCCCCTCTTCTCTCTCCTCTTTTCTCTTCTCTTTTCTCTCCTCCTGAGTGCTGCTCTACAGCCTCCCTCCCCCCACCAATAAAGACCTTTCGTACAAGCAAAAAAAAAAAAAAAAAAAAGTCACCATGTAGCTGTAGGATGACAAAAAACAGGGCATTTTTCAGAATAGTGCCTTTCTGACCAATGTTGTCATAACATTCTATCACATTTATAAAATCACTGGACATTGGCAATCCAGCATTCTGAAGTGCCCAGCAAGCACAGTGCCATTCTCTTTAAAACCGGTTGTTTTGCTTTTCATTTGCTGTCTAGACTATCAACAACGTGATATCTGAGGCTATGTTTTCTATAGCACACAACACGTAGCCTACTGCCCCATACAGGGTTAAGATTTTTCAGAGGACAGGTGACTCGGATGATGAATGAGTGCGTGCTCACTTCTAAGTGACACCTGAGAGGAACTTGTTGGTAGACGAAACAATATCTTCTTTCAGTGATTATTTCACTCATCTTTCCCTTACCTCTCTGCGTGGCTGTATTAGTTTGCTGTTGGCATTTTATCTTCTTTCTTACTCTACTAACTTTACATAGAAATCTCATTGACTTCTACAGAAAAACTATCTTATCATATTGGCAGGTCTTACTCAACTTCCTAGAGAATATTTTACAAGTGTACCCCAGGGAGTGGGCTCCTTGGAGCCATCTTAGAATCCTGCTCACAAAAAGCAGCAAAATAGTTCTACTCCAATATATATTTTCATCACCTCTTGCTGGTTCCAACCTCACGTAAGTGAAATGTCCATTAATTATCTGGGCAACGATGGTTTTGGAGGACACATTCTGATTAACCACCTGACTTTGTTTTTATCTCTGATGACCTGTGGTCTTACGTCATTGACCTTTACTCAAGGCAGCGACAATTTCTTTTCTTTCATTCTTTATGGTCTCTTGTCTCGGCGCAGGTTTTTGAACTCTCTACTTGTGAAGAGTTGCCTTTTTGTTTCCAATTCTTGATATGAAGTTTTTATCTTGCACCAAGCTTTGATTGTGAGCTTTCCATGCGTCAGAACTGTGTTACAAACTCAAAAGTTCATCTACCATTTTGATTGTCCTAAAGGAAAAGCTAGGCACCTATTATCTCCCGATTATTTTCAGAGTTCACATGCTATTTTTTTATTTACAAGATGGGTTAAGCACAGTATTCTTGTTCAAAATATAAAAAATAAGAAATGTCATGGAAGAGTGTAATCTGTGTTATGTTTTTCTTCATTTTAAACACAATGTTATACCTTTAATATATTAACAAAATTCTGGCATACACATAATCTTTCTTTCTTTCTTTCTTTATTTTTTTTGAAAATGTGAATAAAATACACTTCTATAAATTACATACTCTCTTGGACAAAATTAAACACTTAAATACGGAAACACTTGACTATAGAAATGACTTGCGTTCTAGGAGTAGGTGGCACAACTTCTCACTCGTTTTTAAATAGATATTGTCTGATTTGTTAGCAATAACAAATAACCCAGTCTGGGTGGCTTAAACAAAGGAAATGTCCTTTTTCACCACTCTATAGGGTAGAAGCCCAAGATTAAGGTGTTAGGACTGTTGGTTTCTTCTAATCACCTTTCCTTGCTTTGCACCTGATCTTCTGGGTCTTCACGAGGTCATCCCTTTGTTTCTGTGGCTTGATCTTTTCTCATAAGGATGCCAGTCATATTGGATTAGGGCCCACTTTCTTTTAACTTAATTTCCTCTTTAAAGACGCTATCTCAGATACAGTCACATTTTAAGGTTAAAAGAGTTAAGACTCTTAACACCTAAATTTTAGGAGGACACATTTTAGCCCATAACACCCATGTTAACTAGCTGCAATTATACATTAGAGACCTAAGAACAAGACAAGGAAGCAGCGTAAGGGAAGGAATTATTACAGTCAGCAAGTGACTATGGGACTGCCATTATACAGCTACTGCAGAGACAAGTGTAGCAATGTGATAGTGGGAGATTATTTGGTAGATTGTAATAGACCCTTTAGAGAAGCATATTGAATATTTTCTTGGATTTGAAGATAAGGGGACCCAAAGCCCCATTTCTCAGCATTTTATTAATTCCATAATAATTTCTAGTGTCAAACTATACACTACTACATACAAAGGCAGATATGATGAGAACCCTTTGGGTTTAAAGATGTAACACTTTGAGAGTAAGGACAGTTACTCATTCACCATGCAGTATTATCACAACATTCATTTTAAGCAGTTAGGTCTTTCCGTTTATATGCATCCAGAAAGCCTAATACGGCAAACTTTTCCGTAATCACGTCGTATCTGAGGGAATGATATTTTATTAGACTATTGCAATTTTTATAATGTAGATCTCCAAAACTAAGATAAGAAAACAGACATATTATTTGGGGCAATAATAAAAACAAAGTCTACACTGCTTAAAACCTAAGAAACAACTTTCCAGTAACAAAACATCATGGATACACTTTTACTGTATTTCACACACATTTCATATTCTCTTCTTCTGACTGTAGTGGGAACCATCCCAAGCCAGATTGAAGTTAGTCATGTTAAAAAACAAGAACAAAAACTTTCTAGCTATTTGCCCTCCCGGAAGAGACATCCTTTTGTCTGACACAACCGCAGACACTAAATTCTCCAAGTAGAAAGTTGTTCGCTGCTGTCACCTCATTGTCCAATAAATAGGGATTTGGTCAGGAGTAAAGTACCTTTTACAGTCCATGTTTATACTCTTCTGAGTCTTTCTTCCACGCCTTAGATGACTTGCTGACTTACTTTCTCCACAGACGTAATGTTTGGCTGCTATCTGGCATGCAATAGATCTTAATTATTGGATCTCATCTTTCTACTATAGTTAGATAATTTTGATTATGACTTAGATTATTACTTTCCCTGACTAACTTCCCTCTAGTTTCTATTTACTTTAGACTAACCATGGGCAAAATTTAAGGCTTTGCAATTCACAACGTGAGTTCCTAAACATGCTTAAAAATTCAGGAAAGGTAAATTGGGTCACTTGGTACCTTTTCATATAAGGAAAACAAACTTCTGTGTGCTTAGGTGTTCCTTCTGGGGGAACTTTCCAGAGTTTTGAGGAGTCAGGGCAAACTCTTAGAGTGATGTGAGTCTCTCCCGTGACGCCAACTTTCCATCTTGCTGTAGTTGAAGAGCTTTGAGTTGGGGTGAAAGTGTATCATCTTTGTTGTTAGAGGTGAACTGTGGGGACCTTGTTCTTGGTACACTCAAAGGCTATTTGAGTGTTAATTTGACGATATCGGACGTGTTTACAGTAGAGTTTCAAAGAAATGTAAGAATCTTTGTTACCTTCAAATGCCCAAACTCCTCCATGACGTAAAGTAACACTCTTTTTTTGAAAAGATCATAAAATTACCCCCATATGACCCACTCCAAATGCTAACCAACAAACAGTGCCTCTTTGCCATGAGGAATAGGGTTAAAATTTGTTCTCCAATGACCAATCCCCACCCGGAACAGATTTCAACCAGGCTGCTAGCAAAGCTCCGGGTGAACTGCACGGCCATGGTGGGTGCAGAGCTCAGAGCCGGAAAGCAAACAGCTGCTGTAGCCTGATTTGAGTTAAAATAGTGTGAGTGTTTAGTCTGGCGCACGGCTTCAGGGGAGATTGGCAGCTGGGTCAAACAAAGTCCTTCCATTGGCTCCCTTCCCAGGCAGCTTCTGCTAGTATTTAGGTACTAGTGCAGTGTACAGCCCTTTTCTCAGGCAAAAACCTAACATCTGACCGCACCCTCTTTGCTATTTCCAAAAAAAAAAAAAAAAAAGCTTTTTTTTTTCACCCTTCTTTCGTTAAGATAAATTCTCTAGTAGACAACCTCTCTCACTAATTGTGTATTAGCAATGTATTTTATCTTGAGAGCTGACGCACTGGCTCTCAACATAGTGTGGAAAGTAGCTTGTTACAGTGCTGGATTCATAAAAGGGCCTTTATGGTTTGTGAAAGAATATCTGTGTGCTTAGGCAGGAAACTTTTTGATCTGCAGAAAAGCCAGAAGACATCTAGGTAAGGCAACGTATCCAATCTACTTTTGGGGGGGAAAGTTGGGCAGGGTGACTTGTTAATCGCAATCGCTATGAGTTTAGAGGGCGCATGTTCACTTTTGTAGAAGTTTAAAACATACTGACTATTGTTTGCTTATTTTTTGTTTGTTTGTTTAAATCTTAAAGGAATACTGTAGTCTGCATTTTTACGATTTTTGTTTTCTGCTATTGAACCCATTACAGTGGATATAAAGTTTTATTATATGGTGAAATCTTTGTAAACTGGCATAGAAAGAAAGTGTTATTTAGAAGGGAAATTGACAAGTTTTAAAGAGTAATTGTACAATCATTTGAGGACAGAGGAACACTGCATTAGACTAATAAGGGTTTAATTACCAAAAAAAGTTTAATGTTGCTTTGGAAGGAATATTAAGTAAGTTGTCTTTGTCTCTTACTTTTTAATTTTAGTCGCTGATTTAGCCTGTTGGGTCACATTTTTTGTTAGTGCTGAAGGCTGCCATGAATCTGTAATGAGGCCCCTTTGCACATGAGTTTGGCACTTGGCCAAAATCAACTTCCCAGCGGCAAGCTTTCTATAAAGAACCTGGAGCAATTTCTTTCTTTCTTTTTTTTTCTTTTCTTTCTTTCTTTTCGTTCGTTCTTTCTTTTTTTTTTTTTAGAAACCGTGTCTGAAAGCTGCCACAACTAGTTGTACAGGCATGTCAAAATGACTTTATACAGTAAATATGAAATAAGTATTTATGTTTCTTTCCTCATGTTGTTGCTTTTATCATTATGAATTCCTTGCTTGTTGCAACGAAAATCCACGAGAACAAGGAGGATCCTAGAGAAGATTTACCGAGTTTTTGTTTTTCTCAGCAAACCAGAGTAGGGGTGATCATCTAATTGAGAAGTATACAGTACGAAAAGGTTTTTCAAAACAAGACAGGATAAATAACAGATGAATTCTTAAAACTGTTAATCTCTGTAAGTAATACTCAGTGAACAGTAAGTAATGAAGTTTTCTAGAAGTTACCTTGTGTGTACAGTTAAGCTTAACATTTTTTAAAATGTGGTTTTTGTGTTATGTTAAAATGTCCTGGTATACGAGATTTTTTTTTCAATGCTAACATTTGTTGTTAGTAACACCTTGATGTTATTTCTAACAAATGTTTTAATATAAATGTTTGGCGTATAAACATCATTGAATTACTTTAAATAATTACTTTTAATTGCTGTCTTGCAATGAAAAGGTTTCTCATGAAAGAAATTCTGGAGCTCAAAGGCATGTACATCCCATTTTTGAAACTGTTGTTAATTTTGATATTACTGTAACTGAATTTTGTCGTGTAAGACAATAACATTATTCTATACGCTAGTGTTTTAAGAGTTAAATTCACAAGTTGCAGTGACATATATAGTAACTAGGTATTAAAAACCCCAGATTTTCATCTAACCATATTAGCAATTCATGTAGCAGTGATTCAGCAATATTTTTAGACATTAAAAGTAGATGTACTACAGAATAATTAAAAACAGAAAAGTAGAATCTCAGTTGCTCTGTTTTTGTTTGTTTTTTTAAAAAGAAATTCTATTTTCTCCATCCTAAATACTATCATCCCTTATATGTTATTCTGTAGTAAGCTAGAGTACAGCTTTATTTTTATTTAAATATAATCATATTTCTCTTTAAAATATTGGTAAGAGCTAGATGTGTTATCCTTTTTATCCTAGTTTAAAGCTGTCTGAATAAGAATGTCTACCATAACTATCACTATGTTTATCTTCCCTTTCCATAGAGTAGAATGTTATTAATTTGGGTGGTAGAAAAAAAGTGAAAATTAACTTTCGATATAGTTTAGATTTACAAAATGCAGCTTGATTCTTTTCCGATCCATTTAATTAATATATGTTATTTTTATATATATTTGTATTACTGTGGACTGAATTAAGATACTGTGTATATCTTGCTATTGGTGAATTGAGGCATGAAATATTTGGCATTTTCTTAGGAATAGATGTTAAAATCCCTAGCACTTAAAAATTGCTATTAATAGAGATGCCCCTGGATAAGTTCTTCTTGTCTGTGAGGTCACAAATGAATTCTCAATTAATGGATTCCTTGTTATTTTAGAAAAAAATTAATTTCCACCATTTGGATAAAAATGAAACTATTCATCATTTCCTATCATCAAACAGGTATAGGATAAATATCAGAGTTTTCCTTCTTCAGCAAGATTCTCTCTGAAATAATAGAATTAGAATTATTTTTGAATTCCATTTTGAAGTTCAGCTGTTATCTACACATTTTCTGTTTTTATTTTTTGATTACTTTGAGTTAATTATTTTAGTTAGCATTTGAAATTGGCAGAATGCCTCCCTGAAATTTATGGAGAAATACTTTAACTGAAAATTACAGGGTCTTTTTTGTTATGGTTAATTAGAGGTCATAGCAAAGTAGATGTCGTTAAATATAGAACTTTTAGAGTACACAGATATGTCAGTTTGTGAGTTCAAAAGAAACTTCAGTGTACACGATTACAGGCAGATATTTTTGAATGAAAGGAGAAACAAGTATTGAGAACAATTCAAATCATGTTCTTTCCTGAAACAGCTGGGAAATTTACACTCTTTTGCTATGGCAATGAATTATAATTGAGTACTTCCATAAGGTAGGCTTTTTGGCAGTATCATTATTAACTAATTTTCCATAAGACTATAAAGGCAAAACGCTGATTACACTTTTTCCTTGAGTTAACATTTTAAGAACAATATGCAGCAGTACAATTACTTTTAAGTAAAAGAAAAATATTTCAGTATGTTAGTAAATTTACTCTATTTGTAAAGAATAGTTTAAATACTTTTTTTCATTTCTTGCTTTCCCATACTTTCGGAAATATTAAGATTTATTCCATGTTACAATACGGAAAGCAGTGAAATTCATTTGTAGATGTAAATTCCAATTGTGGACCTTTACCATACTAAGTGAGACAGACTCTTTTTGTTCCTTCATTCCAATTATGCAACAGGCACATAAAATATTTTCTTTCTCCCAATTAAAAGAGACTTAAAATAATTAAGTATCAACTTTTACTTTGTATTGAAAGGAAAGCGTTAACACTGCATTATTTCACCCACAATTTTTTAAATGTGAGAAATATTTACAGTGGGGCATTTTCAGTGAGCATTTCATCATTTAAATGAAGTGTTTTGCTCTAAGAAGTCTGAACTTCAGCAGTGAGATAAATGCACAGCTACATGAGGTTGAACATAATTACTGAATTTTGGCACAACTTCAGTGACGTTGGCTATAAAGGATTAGTCCAGGCAGGATGATCTTGGACAAGAGAAGCAGGTGTAGGTACCGACCTTTGTTGTTCTAAAGAAAACATGTGCTAAAATAAAAGATGATACTTCTCTTGCAAATTGCTAATAATATTTTGTCATTTCATTACTACCCTAATTCCAAAATATAATAAATGTATGATTTATAATGCATTGAAGACTTTTCACATAGAATTAACTGCAGCATTTTTCTTTTTTATTAGATGAACAACTGTCATAGTTCCAAGTGGTTCAACATATAATTGTAGCATCTATGTGTATAACCAAATCATTGTTTACATTGCACTGTGACTTAATACAATTTATATTACATTGTAAAAAGTTATCTGATTTTTATTTTCAAGTGAAAGTAGAATCGATTTGCACGTGTTGCAATTTTTTAACTTTACATCAGTTTAATTTTCAAATTATCATAAAGCAAATATTAGTATTTGATTCCATTTTTAAACATGGCACTGTTCATTTTCAAGCAATCTGACCTATTATATATTTAAACAACGATGATTTATGGCTAGCTGTACATCCTTCTTTCAAAGTAAAGAGGAAGAGGTCAGCAAAGGGAACTCTTTCTTGATGTACAAAATTTTTTCTTAAAAATCTGTAAAAATTTTTTGAGTTTTCTCTCGTTTATGTATTTAGGTGTTTGTTGACCTATGTGCCTGCCTATGTCCTGAGGCATCTGTCTTATAAGATCGAGATTAGACAGTCTGCTAACAGACTCTGAGTTTATTCGTATCCCATATTGCTCCATTTAAAAAAAATTGGGGAGTTTCTTATTTTGAGTTCATCAATACATGAATTGGTATGAATCAGTATGAGCGATTACATCATATCCGATGATCTGGATCATTTAAAGCACTGAATATTCAGCATAAATTAGTACTCATCTACATATTCATGGAGTAATTCTAAATATTTGATTTTTATTGGTAAGAAAAATTTACTAATTTATGGAAAGTCTGGAATGCTATCATTTTCTTCAAAAAATTCTTATCTACTAAATTTGTAATTGTCTTGGTTTAACTGTTATGGAAACTTTACATAACATCTTTCAAAATACCCTGGAAGCAAGCTGTCGGTGCATTCCTTTCCATTCTCCCACTAACAACAGGTCAACATCTGTAGGGGAAATGTCTGAAAATATTTCAAAAAAAATGTTCTTTCCTACTCTCAACTACATTAACTATTTGCAGAGATTATGAAAGGTGTGATTGTCTTACTTGAACGTTTATATACATGTGAGAAATATATTCGCTTTCTGTGGGCTTCAGTTTAAAAACTGAAATAGAAAATAAGGTTGAGCTTAATGACATGGTGTATTTTTATAGTGACTAATTAGTACTTGCTATTCATACATGATTAAAATATTGGAAAGATAGACAGTGTGCTGTGAGAGCAGCCTTCGTTCGTTCTTCACTGAAGAACTGTCGAGAGAGCCAGTGGTGGTCCAGCCTGGAGGATCTATGATGTTTTAGGCCCACGCAGTCATTTCCCATATTTAAATCCCCAAGTCTTGCTTCAGTATCTTACATCACCAATCCCAGATATCTTTACAAAGAAAAAAGGACTGCAACAAAACACATTCTTGTTCATTGGAGAGTCAGTGATGGGGTTTCTTTGGCAGAAGCAAGGTTAACCTATGTATAATAATAATAATAATAATAATAACTCCCAGTTGGTGGAGGTCAACACATTCAATTGGATGAATCAGCATAATCACAAGCTAACTCCGCCTTAGCAATGATCATTAGGTTTTCATTGTGTGCTAACCCTGGGAACTTTCCAGAAGAATATGGACAGTGGTACATGAAAAGTCAAGTTGCTATAAACTGTAGAACATGCATATTGTACCCATGAGTTACTAAGCTGTGCTTTGTCTTCAGAGTAGTATATGTCCATGCCTGTTGCAAGTCCAGAATATTTAAACAGGATAGAAGCAGTGGATGTGAAGCTTAACTTGAGGGTTTAGCTAATTCTATTTGAGATTTCTTCCACAAATCACTTTTTAAACTAATTACTTTAAAATTTTTCTATGGCATTCTTCATGAAGTATAGTAATCTAGATGTGAATTTTCTGCTAAGGCTGAAATTTTGGAAAAATTTCCATATATTGCCATTGCCTGTTCTGTGGGATTCTAACCTGATCACATGTCCTTTCCTCTCCATTCCTAGGGTCCATTCATAAATATTCCCTGGAGAGATTTTTTTTTGTACATATACAGTTTTTTTTATTTTTTTGTATTTTAGTTTATAGACACAGTCTTGCTCCATTGCTTAGGCTGGAGGGTGATAGTTATTCATAGGTGCAATTATAACTAACAAGGGCCTCGAAACCTGGGCTCAAGCAATCCCCTCAACTCAAAACAAATTTTAGAAATGTTCAGGTAGGATGACATTTGAAAAGTTTAGGGACACAAAATTCTTACTGAACTGTGCTTTAATTATCTCCAAAACCCCTTCAGTTGTCAGGAAAATAATCAATGATGATACAGAAACAAAGAATGATTTGTAATTTTGGCAAGTGAAACAGAGAAATAATCAGTTCAGAATATTTATAGAACTATAACATTTACATTGAGCCAACATATTTAATTTGGAAACTGACACTTGTTACTAGAAAGCATTAATCGATTTTGGTTATCAGGAGTTCAAAATGCCTCATTCAAGACCGAGGCCTGATTTATTGAATGAATAGGTCTTACATAGACCGTAAGTTATTAGGCCACCTTATATCTAGAGTTCATTTAAATGTTCAAAGCCAAAATCATTAAATATGAATGAAACAGCATTAATATATTGTCACCTTTCAGAATTAACCATAGTTCTCTGTGAAAATTGCCCTCTCCTCTTAGATAAGTAACAACTTATGAGTGCATGTATACCTTACACTTTCCACTTTCCATAGCTAAATCACACAAGAGTCTAGATTAATAGTGACGTGAAATCATGAGGCCCAAAATGAAATCACAAAGAGAACATAGGTGTTGACCAGCGTTTACGCGGTCAGTTATACAAACAGCATTGCAGGTGTAACTTCTCACTTGAGAAAAGTGCAATTAAAGGTAATTTCCTGATGTTCAAATGCACAGCTGCTTTCTTCTAACCTAACATTTGCAGAAATGAGCTAAATTATAATAAGCTTAAAAGTCGCTAGACTTTAATGGTTTTTAAATTGGATCAGAAGCATCACTGCTAGGATTACAAGGTGATGGGAAGTAATGCTTCTGAGTACCTGGGACAACGTCCATTTAGGTGGCAGCAGAACCATTAAGGTATCAGAAATTAGGACTAGACCAAAAGTTTTAGCAGCTTTGTAAATACTGATTATGTGTGGCAGATACACTCTATGCCGTATGCCATTTATGTTATCTATTTCCCGGTCACAGGCAAGATTATTTAGGGATAGGTGGGGAAAGTACGTACGGGTATGTGTATACACGTGTTCAGAAAATGGTGTGGTGTGTATATGCGTGTGTATGTCTGAGAGTGATCTTTGTTTTTTATTTTTTGCTTAATCATAAAGAAAACATCAAAAGCAAGATATATGTACATTGTTAGAAATATGAAAGAATGGTAAACTGTTTTGCGTATCAGATTATAAACAATGACCATGAACCCACCTATCTGGGAAATCAACTTTTTTTTAATCCATTCATTTTGCTGGTAGCTACTTACATACTACCATAATAGTGGTAATATTATCATCATCATTTCTGTAAATATTAACCCATTAAATGAAGGCCTGTTCTTGACCATATTTTCTTGGGCTTGACATAGATATCTTCTGTTTGTAGCAAGGAATAGGCAAGTTTTTCTAAAACTCTTCTGGGAAGACATGTTAGCGATTAAAGAAAGAAAGAGGAGGTGATTGTGGGGTATTGCATTGGATCAGGGAATTAAAGAAATCTTACCCTGTAAAAGTACAGAGATGTGTCATAATCAGTCCATTAGGATTTCAGTATTAATTTGCTTTGCTAAGAGCATTATTAAAAGAATTTCAAAAATTTGACCTTGGCAGTAATTAGAAAACTGACTCATGTGTTAGGAGCAGGATGATGGAATATTTCTCTATCCTGTCTATAACATTCTTTCAAGGGATTGACTCCTGCCCTTGAAAGCATTATGCATGGCCGCTCATGATGCCCTTATTCTGATCCTATGCAAAGTGCTTCATGCTGTATCTCACTTAAATGTCTAAATAGCCATGTGAGATGGGGATGATTATCCCAATATATAGAGGGATGCTCAGAGCGCTTAATTAATTTTAGTGCTAGTAAATACTGCTGTCTTGATTTGAACTTGTATTAATGATGCTTCTATCCCAAGCTGTTATTCTTTGTACCACATTTTTAATAATTTTTGGACCTGGAGAGAGTGAGGAACATTAAATACAACCCTCTGAGTTAAACATTCTCTATCTCTCCCTCTTTTTCTTTAACAATCGAAGAAACAGAGTTCTAAAAATATTAAAATCAGGCACAGACAGATAGGAGTGGGAAATACCAGGTTTTTAATAGTAGGTTTCTTGAATATTTTTAGTAGTGTTCAAAATTAAGCAATAATCAATCTCCA
The DNA here is from genome assembly GCF_000181295.1 of Otolemur garnettii. Classification (NCBI taxonomy): domain Eukaryota; kingdom Metazoa; phylum Chordata; class Mammalia; order Primates; family Galagidae; genus Otolemur; species Otolemur garnettii. Next base: position 18,664,742 of record NW_003852404.1, on the reverse strand, counting down.
TCAAAAGAATTTTGGTCATAGGTAGTTTTTTTTTTTTTTTCACCAGAAAACACATGATGATATCTATGGACAAGGATTGCATTTCTAATGCTGCTCTGTACATCAATATCTTAAAATAACAAGAGCTGTGGAATAGCATAATAGGGGGAAAGCAACACTCAATCAGGAAGTTGCCTCAGCTCCGTTGTCAACACACACATTTATTATAACCGAAGAGGTGTGGAAATTGGAGAGGCACATAGAGCTTTCAGTGTGGCCATCCATACCATCCAGTGAAGCACTCTGTTATGGCATCCAACAGAAACAAATCCTTAGAAGCCTTCCAGGAGTGCTTCACTGCTGTGTACCAGGTGTTTCAAACTAAGCGACAGTGTCTGTTCACTTTATAAATTCAGAATTTGTCCATATCACGTGCTTGTGGAGAAAGAAACTGGAACTTTATTATGGACCAATTGTTGGCTACGGTTTTAAAAATTAGATTTCTCTCTCTAGAAATAGGACTAACCCTAAAAAATGAGAATTGGGGCATAAAATACTTTTTATAAGGATTGTTTAAGTTTTATGCAATCGTGTCTATTATGATTCAAAATATGATAAACACCAAAAATTTGGTTCAAAATCATTCTTCAACTCTCATCCATTTGATTCTTTGATTTTAGAGCTGGGATCATTGACTGTTACTTCTCTAACACTCTTGTTTTATGCAAGAGAAAATGTAGACCTGGGGGGAGAAAAAGGTCTTTCTACTCATGATAATAACACTGGAGTCTGGAGAGCTGGCTTTGATCACAGACTTTCCTACCAGTTTTATAGTCCTTTGTCTACATAAGGCCCTTAACCCTGTAAAGTCATTTATATCCAGTTAAAAAATATTCTTGTTCTAAAGCTTTAGTGGTATAGAAATAAGATAAGAAGGGGTATTTAAACTAAGTGCTAAATTTTGAAAAGACCAATAAAAAGTGTATATAATTGAATATAAACTAGCCCATGACTTATTGTTTCTGGAAAGTCAGACTATTATAGGCTTGTAAATTGTAATTCTATTTTTGACATGCAGGATAGCCATGAAGTTCATGTGCAATTTAAAATAGTGAGTAAGTTAAAATTGCACATGAACTTTATGGCCACCCTGGGTATTCTAAGGCCCTCTGATACACTCTGATACATTATTTTTTGAAATGTTCACTTACATCCTTTCTGAAATGTAAAGATTCTTCGCTGGACTTCTTTTTTTTTTTTTTGAGATTACGAATATTATTAAATGAAAGTATTGAAAATTCATGATTCTTAATGTTTTACACATGTGTATCGATGTGATTATATACATGCATATACATATAATCATCTCCAAGATCAAGATATAAAAATTTCCAGCACCCCAGAGGACTCTCTCTTTCCTCTCTGAGATCTATCATCATATATGGTCTTAAAGACCTTACCAGGTCTTAAAGTTATATAAACAGAATCACCCAGTATGTGTGTTTTTGTCTGGCTTATGTTACTCAATATCTTGTCCATGTCCGCGGGCGATGCTTTTTGATTGTCCTGTACTATTTCTTTGTGTGATTATGGTCCAATTTATTTTTCCTTCTACTGTGTAAGTTCACTTTTTGTTTTCAGTTATCTTTTTACATAATTTTAAAAATGCAGATCTGTTACTAAAAATATAGTAGTCACTCTAATAGATGAAATATGAAAATAGGATCATCTTAATTGAAGTACTACAGGCAATTCATGCTTTACACGGCTGCATGCTCACTGAAACTGATCCATATTTAAACCATGCAAGGTGGGATTCAGTAGTTCTGAGTTATCAGTAAAAATATTTTCGGGGAAATGAATTAGTTTATGTCATTCCAAGGAGATGCTGAAAAATGTTCCTATTGTATAATAGTAAATAATAATATTTAAATGTCTTACTGTCATTTCTTTGCTCTTATTATTTCTTACAAGTATTTAACTGTAATTTTAGATTGGCCCAAATACTCATGTTTTTCGACTCAATTATCATTGTCTGTTTAAAAGAATTCTGGATCACTGAATTTTTGGTGTAAAGCAAAATAATTAAGCCACTGTCCTTGACACAGAATAATTTGGAATGATTTTTAACATATTTAACCTCATATATTTACAAGTGATATGGACAAAGACTCAATATTTTGACAATAGAGATAAATATTTGTTTAAAAGTATTGGGGATAGTTTTAGAAAGAATTTTCTTATTATTTTGTATGCTATTTTTTGATATTTCCACAGTTCATGTGACTATACTCAAATTTAAGATGTTTTATTCTGCTAACACAAACTTTCATAACAAAAAAGTTGGAAGTTCTTTATTACAGGCAAAAAAAGTTTAACTTACTTAGATGTGCTTAACCAAATTACCTACTGAATGTATTTACAAGTGTCTATCGAGTGCATCCCATCCCCAAGTGCTAATGAATATATTTATTACATTGCTTGTATTGATAAACAGTCTGGGGTTGTCATCTGGATATTACTCACACTTGCTAATAAGCAACTGCTTATATAAAATAAATAAGATGAAAGCAGTACATCAAAATGCTGTTTGCAAGCCTTTCACACAGTACACATATTAGCCCTGGGAGGGAAAGTTATCACACTCCTTGACCCCAAATAATAAAATCATTAGTATCCGATAGCCAGTAAAGACTGAGCTATGACCCTTACTGAAAATTATTTTCCATTCCAAATCTATTATCTTTTATTATAACAGACTACATCTCTATAACTAAAACTAGGGGCTTAATACGTTTCCCAAAGTATTTTTGAAGTATTTTATTTATATGGATGATGCTATAAAATTCTTATATAATATGGAAATTATCAATAATAAATGATAAACGATTTTTCACATTTCTTTTGGAGGTTATAAGCTAAAGACGTTAGACCCCTTATAATGTTAACATCACTTTCTAATATTTTTTTTTAACAATCAGTTCAAATTTGACTAAGGTCAATGATGTTTAAATCTTGTTATTGCTTTTGACAACTATACAATGGCCCATACTGATCCTATTTCTGACACCAGTTAGCAGTCAGCTTCCCTCCCAGATGAATGTACAGACCATGTGCTGGCCACTCAGACATGCGATGGACACCGCAAACCTCCACTGCTGGACTTCTGCTTCCTTAGGTGTATTTGCAGCTGATAAGAAAAAAAGACCAGCTTGTGTGACACTGCTTTTTTTCCCCATAATTTTATCTTAGGTATTAAATATATTTTCTAACGTGTACCATGTCTACAGGCTTCCCAATAAACAAAGCAATATGGACATTTCAAAAAATGACTAGTTTTTCATCCTGCTATACTATGTGGCTTGGGTTTGGAAAGGTCTGATTGACTTCATCGTATTGGACTCCTTTCCTCTGGGATGTCACTTGGCATAAATTGGTCATTACTGACCCATGAAAGTGACTGGAGTTACTCTGATTTCCTTGTGTAAAAAGGTCAGGTCCATGGCTTGAATTTGAGAAGCAAAATGAATTGCCTTTGAAGAAGACATTTATTTTAAAAAAAGAAAATGTTTATTTACAATGAATTGACCAGAAACAAGTAGAGATCAAGATGGAAACAACTATAGAATTACTTTGGATATATTTAAAGTGCTTCCATTTAGGGATCTTTGACTAAATATGTCAACGTTATATCCATTCTCTAGTGACAAACACATTGAACTTTCCACTGAAAGTATTTATTCACCTTATTGAACGCATGCCTGTTATTCTTGCTGTAACAATTAAGCAATTTTGTTTTGAAGATACTGTGCTACTTAGTTTATCAGTCTCTGTTTTCTTGCAAGGCTATGGTTGCTTGCTTTAATACACTCTTATAAACAGGGACTGGGTCATGAAGAAATAAATACAATTCACAAAACTAGCATATTTTTCAGAGATACAAGTAAACATATAATAATGTATCGATTATATGTATATTTACTTATCTAGATGAATTTAATTATTAGAATTTATTTTATGTCATGGAATTCTTATCTATCATAATCTACGCCTTAAGGTTTTATTTAGTGAAAATAAAACTGTATTTTGGTAAACAACAATAGATTTGACTTTTTATTAAAAGTGATTTTTTATTATGAAACATTGATATTTGTATTCTGAAAACACTATTTTTCACTTGTGTGATATGGAGTAAGAACCAGTATATCAGTAGGTAATCATTTTAGCCAAGTGTTTCATTTTTAGTCAGAGAATGTGAATTTTTATTTAACTCTAAAAAAACAAAATATGTTTTTCTGTTGTCTAGGCCAATTGTGAAGTGATAAAGGGCAAATTTTTTAGCCAATCACAACATTTGGAGCATGGGGGACTTCCTCTCTATTATAGCTTTCTCACTGTATTAATAGTCAAGAACATAACTTATCAATAAACTTTCTTTTGAAGAGAAAGGATACAGGTGATATTTCTTCAATTTTTCCCCTTGTCTTTTTCGAAGAATCCTAGTTTATAGAATACCAAATGGGAATTCTGATTGAAAAGTTTGTTCATTGTAGGCCCTAGTATCTATGGATAAATAATAATATATTTCATTTTGATAAATGGATAATTTGAATTGTACTAAAAAAGTTAAATGGCTTGGCGCCTGTGGCTCAAGCAGCTAAGGCGCCAGCCACATACACCTAAGGTGGCAGGTTCAAATCCAGCCTGGGCCCGTCAAACAACAATGATGGCTGCAACCAAAAAATAGCCGGGCGTTGTGGCGGGTGCCTGTAATCCCAGCTACTTGGGAGGCTGAGGCAGGAGACTCGCTTGAGCCCAGGAGTTGGAGGTTGCTGTGAACAGTGAAGCCAGGGCACTCTACCCAGGGGCTCAGCTTGAGGCTCTGTCTCAAAAAAAATAAAATAAAATAAAAAATAAAAAGGTTAAATAAAATTCAAGCCATGAATTATTAAAGAGGTGTATATTAGCCCATTCTTTTGTATTAGTAATTTTCATAGAAATAAAACCAAGTACTCTTTTAAAAAGAATATTACCAAATTAACTGATAAACTATTCATTCACCCTATTCATTTTTATTGTAGCCTCTGGTGATATATGAAATAGCTATTAGGTAAACATTTATTACAGGAAAGGAAAATATTAAAAAGGGTGCAGACTATCCATAGATCATAGTAATACCAAACTTCTCCCTGGAATAATTAAAATCAAGCTACAGTTAAAGCAGTTAGTCAGCGTTCACCTGTCTTGTATGGAATGAATACAACATTGTCTGTAACGTAAGCACATTGGTCAGTATTTCTGTCCCTGGAAGGTCACAACGTGGGCATGAACATTAAACAGCAATGAACTAAAATTAAGGTAACCACGCAAGTGCATTTTCTCTATTATGTACTTTACTTACAAGAAAAAAAAAAATCAAACCCAGTATAAACCTCTTTGAAAATATTTCTATGAAAAATGCACTTTTATTTATTATTTGAACCTGTTGGAAATGTGACTGAATTCAACAAAACCAGTAATTGATATTCTGTTTGAACCTATTAATAGGATCTAGCACCCTATTCTTATTTTTGTTTCAGAACAGGATATGGCTTATAATAGTTGTTCAACAAATATGTGGGTTCCCCTTCTCCATATGGCTAATATTCTTAAGGACTGAAAGATTCGTTTCCTTTTTCTTTCTTTTTGGAAACAGAGTCTCTCACTTTGTCATCCTCAGTAGAGTGCTGAGATTATAGTAACCTGGAACCCTTGGGCTCAAGTGATTCTCTTGCCTCAGACTTCCAAATAGCTGGGACTACAGGTGCCTACCACAAAGCCCGGCTGTTTCTTTAGAGACAGAGTTTTGCTTTTGCTCTGGCTGGTCTTGAACTCATGAACTCAGGCAATCCACCCACCTCGGCTTCCCAGAGTGCTAGGATTATAAGAGTGAGCCACCGCGCCTGGCCTAAAACTGAAAGCTACTTTTATGGCTCTTATCTTTTCAATGAATCAGTTACTTCACAAAGGCATAGCATCTAATTAAAACTTAAGTATTAAAAAAACCCTTTGATTCTTATTTTGTAATATGGTCAGTTAATGAAATGGTAATTTCTAAAGATCTACGTGTGTGGTAACTTGTAATCATTGTGTCTGTGTCTGGTCCACAAATGAAAAAGACTATCCCCAAAGATTTAATAATTTAGTTTATAATATAATCTAAAAATAAATTAGTAACATATTTAAAAACTGTACCTAGCTTATTTTTTCAAACAAATACTGTGTGTATGTGTTTAGTCATTTCTCTGGGCATTTTGGGGGATATGATAGAAACCATATGTTGATAAAAGTGAGAAATATTATTTTTGCCATTTATAAAATCAAATTAATAAATAATGTATATTCTTATATTTAATTATTAAGAAATTTTATGTTTAAGGAAGATGAACACAGAAATGACATATGCAATAATTAATTTGTCCATACCAATGCTGGAGCACCCTTTAGTAAATGTAATAAAATGAAGCAGAAGATTTCTATTCAATTCGTATTTTCTCCTTTGATTTAATGATAAATACTCCAGTTCATAGTCTTATGATTCTGACACTGATGACCACTGCCTTTGGCTTTCTAGGTGACAACTTGTCACCAGGAAATTTCTTAAGTAATCACCAGGAAGATTTAATCAAAATGAGTTTAGTCACTAACAAATATACTCTTAGAGGAATGGGAGAAGATAAGTGTATAATGATTGAATTATTATTCACTACATACTGTTAGCCCAGACATAAAACCCTTGACATCTCGCCCTTCCTCCCTCCCCTCACAAAGAAAAAGGTTGAAGATAGTTTTGAAAAAATTATTTTTAATATCAAATTTTAAAAAACAGAAATAGATATTAACAGCTATTACAGCCTCTTGGAAAGGCTACTGGGTGTTAATAGAGCCTTAAAGCATTGTTAAAAACTGGATGCTGGACACAGATTACATGACTTCAAATCCCACCTCTACCACTTACTAGTTATCAAATCTTGAAAAATTACTTTCCTTATCCTCCTTTCTGATCTGTAAATTAGCAGTAATAACAGAAGTGGTTAATAGTATTTGTTAAATAATCAAAGTTAATAACGACTCTTCTAATTAAATGATGATATATAAGATTTAATCCATATGTGAATGTGAACATGATAGAAATGGAAAAGGAGATATGTTCCTTGGAAATGTTACCCTTTTTCGGTACAACATCATTGAAAGAAGCATCAACATATTCAACCTTTTGCCATCATAAAGCACAAAACAGAAAACAGAGTGGCAAGTTTCTAAGAATATTGAGAACAAGTAAATGTTGGATGGCGCCTATGGCTCATTTGGTAGGGCGCCAGCCCCATATAACCAGGGTGGTGGGTTCAAACCCAGCCCCAGCCAAACTGCATCAAAAAGTAGCCGCGTGTTGTGGCGTGGCGGGCACCTGTAGTCCCAGCTGCTCAGGAGGCTGAGACATGAGAATCGCCTAAGCCCAGGAGTTGGAGGTTGCTGTGAGCTGTGATGCCACAGCACTCTACCGAGGGCAATAAAGTGAGACTCTGTCTCTAAAAAAAAAAAAAAAGAAAAGAAAAGTACTAAATGTTGTCTGCTTTGTATTTTTTAAAATCAGCAGTAACTGGTGGGTATTCCAGTCACATCTTTCATTAATAATTTTCTTTTGAAATATTTCTTCAAGGAAACGTAAGTACATTAATTAAGCCAGGGCAAAACTTCAAAGGATCCAATTCACTTCTCCTAGTGCAAGTTCCCATAAGAAAAAGCAATTAATTTAAAATCTAAATTTCCTATATTCCCAGCTTTCCATTTAGGAGAAGATGAAATATAAATCTACATTTTCAACTCTCCTAATTCTTCATGAAATCCATCTTCTAGTTCTCTTGGTTTTCTTTTTGGAAACAACTGGATATTTTGATTATCATCCAAAGACTGAATGGTGTTCACAATTATCTTCATTCTTTTCTGAGACTAATTCTATTATTTGGTAAATTAAGGGAAAGAAACACCAGACGAAACCTGGTATGATTTTTAAAGTCTGGAAAGGAAATCAGTATTTAGCTTAATGATTGTCTTTTATGTACAGTCTGAATATTTACATTTGGAATAACCCTTTAGCCTAATTCAACTGTTTAGACATGAAATAGAGCCCCAAAGTCAAGTTAACATTTTTTTAATTAAGATATATTAGTTTGCAGTGTACTTTTTCCTGCTTTAAACCACATTTAATGCTCTATCTTTTGATCTATTTATTTTTTACAATTGAATTGACGTTTCCAGTGTGGAAAATCTTATTTTGTCTAATCCAGTAGACCCATTTTAAGAGCAAGATGGACCTTAAGATGTGGATCTGCTAGTGGAGAACACAGTATCTGATATGTGTTGATTTAAATCTAAGAACTTTTCTCAATCTGGAATCTGTTGCCTTGCAGATATAAAAGTATCAATGCCAACGTTTCCCTCCTCTCAAATATTTCACAAAAAATGTCAGTCTGGGTGGTGGGATATTTTTTCCTTTTGCTTTCCAGTGCTAACCAAAGCCATGAATAGGAAACAAATTAATTAGAGGGATACGTTAAAAAAAAATACACATGCTTTGAGAAATGATACGGTTTGGGAGATTTGGTGGTGGAGTACTAGATTAGGGTAATATAAGTAGGCTTTAGCAACCAAGGATTAAGTTACAGCAAAGGATGCCCAGAATTCTCAAGTCCAGTGAGACAAATACATAGCAGAGGACCATGCAGAGACTTTAGGTGTTGCTTGATTTAGGAAAAAATAATATATATATATGGAAAATATCCTGCTGATTTAGCAATTCCTAAGAATATCTGTATTCTATCCATCCACCGTAATAATAAATCCAAATCATATGTCACCACCTACTGCTATTCCATCCTCATAACCCTCTAACGAAGTCTCATCAGGTAATAAAATTTCCATTTATACGGGTTTAAGGATGTTTTCAAGATAGACATCCTCTGTGCCATTTGTCCTGCAGAGCTTAGCTGACATATTGTAGCTAGAAAATTGTGGCAATTTTCTAACTGATCTCCAAATTTTTATTCATTCCTATGGATGTTGTCTACCTTTTCCCTTTTCCCTGAATTTTCTTTCAAAAATTAAAATCACATCTCTAGTATCAAAGAGTCTTTTATGACCCTGGTGTATGAATGACTTTATTGAATCAACTTCAATAAAGTGGTGGGAACCTGCAACCTTGGGGGCCGCATGTGGCCTTCTGGGTCCTTGAATGAGGCTTTTTGACTGAATCCAAATTTTACAAAACAAATCCTTTTCATAAAGGAATTTGGGTCTAGGAACCACAGTTGGGGATCTGGAGGGCCACATATGACCTTGAGACTACAAGTCTTTTTCTCTACCTAAAAGAATCCTACATTTTTTTGTTTATTTATTAATTTTTATTAAATGATAACTATGTACATTAATGCAATTCTGGGTTAGGTTACAGTATGGTGTTTTCATATACAATTTGAAATATTTTCATCAAACTGGTTAACATAGCCTTCATGTCATTTTCTTAGTTATTGTGTTAAAACAATCATATTCTACTCTTAGAAAGATTCACTTGTACCCTTGTAAGATAAACCATAGAAATGATCCCTCCAATCACCCTCCCTCTACCCATTTCCCCCTCCCTTCTCCCTCCCCCTCCTCATATACTTAGGCTGTAATTAGGTTATAGATTTCATATGAAAGCTATAAATTAATTTCATAATAGGGCTGTGTACACTGGATACTTTTTCTTCCATTCTTGTGATACTTTGCTAAGAAGAACACTTTCCAGCTCCATCCATGTGAACATGAAGGATGTAAAGACTCCATCTTTCTTTATGGTTGCATAGTATTCCATGGTGTACATATACCACAGAATCCTACTTTTTATTTTTAATAACTATTTCACTTTGGACAAGTTACTGAATTGCCTAATGTCTCACTACGAAACTCTTGGGTTCCACATGTGTTTTAGAACTTAGACTAGCTTGAATTTTAGAGAGGTAGTAGAATGGTCATATGGTGCATCATGTAGCACCTCCAGCAATGGCTTTCACAGCAACCTATAACCAAAGACCTTAATATTTATGCATTGATACATATGAATATTCACATTAAAGTGAATAAATAAATAGCACAAGTAGTTTTTGCTTCAAATTTAGTTACAAACGTGTAAAGTATTTTATTTTAAAAATAATTTGGATTTGAAATTGCAAATAGAAAAGGAAATGTAGACCCTAGTGCCATCTCAGACTTCAGGTAAAGATTAAGTAACATGACACATTTAAAGAATTTGCAACAGCCTGAAACTGTTGTTGTTATTATCATTACTTGTCTTTCAAGTTTCCATTTAAAGTCCTTCTAGTTGGGTGGCACCTGTGGCTCAAAGGAGGAGGGCGCTGGCCCCATATGCCAGGGGTAGTGGGTTCAAACTCAGCCCTGGCTAAAAAACTATAAAAATAAAAATAATAATAATAATAAAATAAAAAATAAAGTCCTTCTAGTCAATCAGACTTTATTCTGTAGTCCTAATAAGACCATAGAGATATGTTATTTTTTGCCTATTTATATGATTAGTTTTTTATAGATTTGTTTCCACCTATATCTCCACTGTAAAATATTGATAGCAAAAGTACTTTATCCGATTTCCATACTCACACCACATCCACAGCTACATTCCACAGTACCTCTTTCTCTGTTCTTCTCGCTGGAGTTTACTTCCCCTTCCAGTGAACAAAACCATTAAGATTCTTTCTAGGTTTGCAGGAAATTTCTTTTTATTCAGAGGAATTGTGACTTGTCTCCATTTTGCCCTTTACAAGCAGAAATTTTTCCTTAATCTATAGTAGATCCACATTTCCCTTCTCGGAACAGGATCTTTGGTTCTGAAGGGTGAGCAAGGTGCCCCTAGATAATATGTAAATGGCTCTCAGACTTGATTTAAGTAATACAATTTTTAATATCTTTCATAGATACTTCTTTTGTTTCAATTACATAAAATTTGAAGAAACTGTGATAGGGACTTAAAATAATTTTAGATCAGTTCTAATAGAAAAGTTGCTTAATTTTTTTTATTGTTTGGGATTCATTGATGTACAAAGATTAGGTTTCATTGGTTATATTTGTTAGGTAAATTCCCTCTAATAATTGTGTCCTGTCCCCAAATGGTGTGCCATAGACTGTGACCCCCCCCCATTCTCCTCCTCCTCTACTCTCCTTGCTCCCTCATTTTCCTAAACCCCACCTTGAATTAGATCATCTACTGCCTTCATATTAGAATTGAGTACCTTGGATTCTTGTTTCTCCATTTTTGTGATGCTTTACTAAGAAGGTGTTCCAAGTTAATACAAAAGATGTAAAGTTAATAAAGTTTACTTGTTCTTAGCTGAGAATATAAGATGTGACATATCATTTTCGTAAGTTTATGTGAACTTAAGCTGTGATTGTCTAATACATTTTTAAACATCAGTTTGTTTTTTGCCATTACCTAAAAGATTCTAATTTGATTTCACAACTCAATGTACATAACTCTTATGTGTACACAATATACCTCCAAAATGTTTTGAAACTTTTGCTAGAAGATTTAAAAAACTGTTTGAGAGTAATTAGATTCAGAAACTAAAAAAACTAAAGATTAATTTGTAATGCATAGATTACTTGAAAAAACACCTGATTCATTGGATTTATAATAAAGAAGCGAAAATCGAAAATCAACTGAGTTAGAAAGGAAGGTAATATGAAGAGAGATGAAGGTGGAGTTAAGCTGAAATTATAAAAGGAGCTAATATGGTTGGTAACTACTACGCTCTTGTTTTTATTAATACTACATATTTGTTAGTTCCCCAAATTTGCATAATGATGTCATTAACTAATAATGCTGAATTGATCTTGGAGAAACTGTCTGTGAGGAAACATTACTTGGTGTCTTTACTAAGTTCTAACACATAGGACCTATCATAGCTCAATAGCAATTTTGCAAAGGAGCTAGGTACACTGGCTCATACCTGTAATTCCAGTGACTCCGGAGGCTCAAGGGGGAAAATTCTCCAGTGCAGGAGTTTGAGGCTGCAGTGAGCTATGATCATGCCACTGCTCTCTAGCCTGGACAACAGAATTAGATCCCATCCAGAAAGAGAGAGAGAAAGAGAAATAAAGAACGAAACTTTGCAGGAATAACTCCTTTGCATGAAGATTCTGAAAAATCGTAGGAGGTGTGTGGAAATGGGTGAAGAATAAAGTTGAGAGAGAAAAGCGATGGCATTCTGAAGGAGTGAACAGATGACATACACTTTATTGTTTTTACATTTTTCTTATTTATAAGCTCAACTTTCCCAGACTCCATCTTTTAAAATATGACCTCCCCAAGAAACAGCAGTCTAGAATCTTTTAGATGCAACGTAGATGTAACTGGAAATCATCCTTCTAAGTGAAATATCACAAGAATGGAGAAACAAACACATGCACTCAATGCTAAATTGGAACCATCCAAACAACACTTTAGTGCCCATGTGGAAGGGACTCTCAACAAAAATCAAGCTGGGGGCAGGCGGGAGGAGGATGGGTAAATTCACACCTGTGTACAGTGCACACTATCTGGGTGAGGGGCACACTGACAACTTTGACTCAATCTATACAAAAGCAAAATATGTAAACAAAACATCTATACTCCCTAATACTCTGAAGTTAAAAAAAAAAAAATGACCTTTAAAGTAACAGTAAAGATAATAGCATTGGTTTCCAGAATAACTCAGCTTCTTACTGTAAACCAGGCATGGTAGCTCCAAAGTCATTTTTGATTAAAATCATAGTCTGTAAAATATAAAGAATTCTCTTCATGGTCAATTTCTACACGGTGAAAAGAATAAAAGACTAAGTTTTATCTGTCATAATGTGGAAATTGTATGTTGTAATTTTGTTATATGCTCTTTTTTTAAAAGAAGACTTCAGCTAAAAAGGAGATAAAATCCTCACCCTTTTGGCAATGACTTTTCTCCGTTATCTGCTCTCCACAGAAATTATAGACTTAATTGTTTCAGTACCAATAACTGCAAATATAGCATAATAAGATATGTAGTATTTGGATTTTGTGTGAAAATACTATCCAGAACAATGCATTTAATTTTTTAGAAAAATCTGATGAGTTTTGATTTAAATTTTTTTAATAGTATAATAGAAAATAATAGATTTAAAGTGAATGCTTCACCTAGTAGTGTAAGCCAGAGTTTCAAAAAAAGAAAAGTTAATGCAGAGATTTTTTTTGACATTTTGTATGTTGATAAAAAGAGAAAATGAAAAAAATGTAGAAACACAAGTCGTTAGTAGTAAGTATCTTTAAAAATTTCTCCCTGAATTTCCCCATTGCCCTACCAGGAACTATTGTATTTTTACATGTTCAAATGCTCAATGCTATTTATAGGTTATTAAGGGTAAAATGGTGTTCTTCAAAAATCATAGTTGCTTCAAGAAAAAAGGGAACATCAATGAGAACTATCTAGAGTGATGGCAGATCTAAATCATGACCAAAATAATGCCAGTACCTTCTTCATAATTGTTGCAGGTAATTTTTGGAAACTGTACAAATTATCTCACCTGAGCTTTTGAACAACTATGACTTCTCTTATCTAAATGCAGTTGTCATATTACACAAATGCAGAAAAAAAATTGAAGTTATGTCATGTCTTAGATCTAAAGCTACAAGTATATAATGGCATGACCAGTTTCATCTTTCATAAAGAATGAAAATGGGATTTCAGTAGGCTAAGTATGAACCTAGGAAAGACATATTTTTTCTATTCTATGTATTTATCTAATACTTAATGTGCTCTATTCAAAGCCAAGAACGCCTCAAGATATCTATTTTTAAGTCAGTCATCACAGCTTCATATACTCAAGAAAATATTCCTTAATTGAATTTCAAATCTGGAGCTGAATTTAGTAATGAACATAGTTTAGTGATTGCAGAGAGTTTATTGTTCAGAGTTTTCCACATGAATCTATGTACAGCTTCCTTTCTAAAAAAAAAAAAATTGTTTTAGCATGAAATATGAACAGCTGAACAAATGAATGATGAAACTGCTTACCTAGAAAGAACGGAAATCATTGCCTTAGAAGTGGCAATGTGAAAACAGTCTGTCTATTTGACATTCGGCTGGCTGTCCTGCTGCCCAGTGAATTCTAACAGTATTTTACAGATTAGTTTGATAAAGGCCTGGGGAGCTGCCTAACACATCCACCTAGTTTCTGAATGTCTTATCCTCAAATCAAACCCGCTCCTGGATCTCCATTAATGTGCTGCAGAAAGGAATGTAGATCCGTTGAGGGTGTATATAGGGAAAAGTTATTTCAGAAAATGTTATTTTTTATAAAAATCTTTTTGGACTGTGCTTCTCTCCCACTTAAACACCTCCAGGGTAAAAACTGTTTTTTATTTATATCTGTTCAGAGTCTTGTCTATAAAGGATCCTTTCTTTATACATGCCATGGAATAAAATTAGACATTAGAAGCAATACGAGCCTTTCATTTCTGTTGCCTTCAGGGTTAAAGCAAAGCTCATGGGGTAAGTCTTGGATTTTTGTTTGTCTGCTGTGTTTGTTTTTATAAATGAACTGTTGTGTAATAGAAAGAGAGAAAGAAAGAGAGCATCGTAGTGAGAATTAGAAGTTGCTACGTTGGCCAGTCCTTCCTTTTCAGCTTAGCATGGAAGGTCCCTCCCACTGTTCTTTAACATGATTTGGTGGGCATGAAACGCTCAGCAGTTGTTTTCTTTTTTATAGTCTATACATTTGCATATATCATTCTAGATGCACAAAAAATTATTTCCTTCCTTTTCTACCTGAAAAATATCTGCTGGTCCTCCAACCCTCTGAGATCTCTTTTGAAAAATCTTCTCTTGCTCCTGTAGGCAGAGTTGAGTGTATTTTGGGGGCTGATTTATATCATGACACTCTTCACATCGACTTGCAAATATTACTTCACATACATGTCCGCTCTGAGAGTACACAGTCAGCTTACAGCGAGGACTATTTCTCATTCATTTCTATATCCCCAACGCGTTTTGTTCTGCTTTTCATAGTTGGCATTCTATGAAATACTGATTGATCTTTATAAGCCTTGAACAGGTCTTCAAAAACAATAATGTAATATATTTACAGTGAAATGGCATACGACACCAAACAGTAAAATGTGCTCTCTGTTGTCTTATTTTTCTCCCTAAAAGTAAATAACAAAAATGAAAAAAAGCAGAGCACCAAATTTAGATGGGAAACAAGCTGTGTTTAAAACTTATTAATTTGAAGAACCTAAATGGAATATCCATAGTAGCAGTATGAATAGTATATAAATTAAAGTTATAATTTTTAAAAACTCTTTCTCAAATTTTTTCTGGACATTAGGAATGGGGGGGCGGAAATAAAGGACATTTTAAGTGTACCTTGAATAAATAAAGGAATGGCTGAGGCCCAAAGATTATCGGTGACCTTCTTAAGTCACGTCTATTAACACCAGTGCGGGAACTGACGCTCAGATCACAAAGTCAGGTCACAAGTAAAATCCTCACTTTTAAAATGCTGTCGCTTCTAGTTTAAACTTTTACTATCAAATAATTTGAAACCTACAGAAAAGTTGTGCCAATGGCTTAGAATCACATATATCTGTAGCATTGGTTTCCCCTAATGGTAACAACGTACATGCCCACAGTATGGTTACCAAAGCCAGAAAGTGAGTATAAATTTGTTGCTGGGTCTCCATCTCAATATCTTATAGTTTTTTTTTTTTAGTATTTTTATGACCTCGACACTTTTGTTTAGTATTGATCAGTTGTTGTGTAGAATTTCCCTCGATTTGAATTTGGCCGGTTTCTGTGTGTGGGGAAGAATAACTGAATTGCCTGCTCAGTGCATCGTCTCGGGGGTGCATTTTGTTGGTCTGTCTTATCACTGATGATGACCAGCTACCTCACCAGGGATGATGTTCACCGTTAGCACTTGAATAAGGTGGTGCCTCTCAGATCTTTCCCATATCAGGTTATAATGTATCTCCTTATAATTAATATGTATCTTAGACGAGATACTTTTATACTATGCAAATATATTCTTTTCCTTCAACCTTTCACCCGCTGACTTTAACATTAAATGGTAGATATTTTCTCTAGCAATTATCACTGTTGTGTTTGCTTAGTGTGATTGTATACGTATATGTCCTTCATTCCTTCTATACGTATTAATTGGATTCCTCTAAAAAAGAGATGCTTCTCTCTCATTTGCCTGTTTATTCAATTATATATTTATAAAGTGTACACACATAGATAGGTATTTATTTGAGGGGTTGTGGTGCAATATTGTCATTATATATTTTATTGTCCAGATTACTCTAGCTCTGGCAATTGGAGGTTTTTCAGGCTGGCTTCCATGTTCACTGGATACGTGTATACACCTCCATTCTTTTTCTAGCACTTTCTTATTTTGTGCCATCACAAAATACTCTAGATTCATCATGTGTTTTTTCTGCCCAACCCTGAAATAGACCACTTCTTTATGGAATTCTGATTTTCTTTACTAGAAGATGATATTTGGAAACAAAAATTTGAGTGCTAAACATACTTCTTGCTACAAAAGTGATATGTCTGGGAGGACTTCTTATTGGATACAATGAGGGAATATATGTATTTAGACTAATCCATGGACAGATACTCATCCCTATTTATTTCTAAATTTATTAATGAACATGAATTAATAATGGTATCCCTGATTTCAATCTAATGGGATAGGGTTCATTCTAATCCTCCTTTTCTTCTTTGTAATATGTTTTTCTAACTGTGAAACATTTGGCTCCCATTGTCTATAATATATTAACTTATTTCTTCAATCCTGGTACATGCATCAAATATTTACAAAACTGGTAACCCGAACCCCTGTGAGAAACAGATTTACTAATCCGATTAAGATAAAAGGATACAGTTATTTTTTGCTGGAAGGTAGCTCCAAATAGTTATCTCCAAAATTACTTTGATTTGTTATTCTCGTCTCCATCCCAGTCAGCGTGGGTACATCATTCATTTATGATATTACTCAGTTCATTTTTTGCTAATATCCCAGTTCATTTTGAATTTTTATTAACTTGGGGGAAGGGGGCGTGTGTGAAAATTGCTCTGGTTCTAAGACGTAACGCTGTATTAAAAGTAATACCTAGAAAAGCGTTGCCCCCGTACACTCTTTCTTTCACGTTCCCTTTTTCCTTTTCTTCCCACTCTTGCCTTTCCCACTTTTTCTTTAACTTTGTGTTCTGTGTTGTCCTTCTGCATTTCTTCCTGCAGAAAGGTAACTATGATAGCTCACGTCTGATTTGCTTTATTCAGTTGACAGATTATTCTGGAAGCCATTTCTGATCAGTTCATAGAGATCTTCATTCTTTTTTATTAACAAATGTGCATGAAATCAATCGTGTTGACTTCACATAACAGAGTCATGCGTAAAGATGTGGAAAGATGTCTGGACTAACTGTGGCCTGCGTTTTTGATGGTGGGACCAAAAAAGCCCCATAGAGCTAAAAAATTTCTAGCACCCAGTGGCTTGGTAGCCATCAAAATGTCATAGCACAAAGCTTGTGGTGATTCTTGTGTAAACCTACGGTGCCACCTGTCCTCTAAATGCATAGCACATATAATTATTTGTGATACAGAGCATTTGATGATGCAATAAACAGCTATGTTACTAGTTTATACATTCACTGAAATATATTTTAATCAGTAGAGTGTATATATAAAGTATAAATATATATAAAGATTAACTGTGAAATAGCCTCAGTGGGTCAGGAGGGATTCCAGAAGAAGGCATTGTTACGTATCATAGCAAACAATGTCTCTGTGGTGCTACTGCCCCCAAAGACCTTCCAGTGGGATAGAATGCAGCGGAGGAAGGCAATGATAATATTAATCCTGACCTTGTTTATGGCTCATTAACGTGTGCGTTTGGGTCATAGTTTTCAACAAAAACATTTAAAGAGAAATAAAGAAAATTAAAATAGAAGAAATTTTATAGAATAAGCATATAAAGAAAATACTTTCATACAGCTGGACAGTGAGTTTCTGTTTTAAGTGAAGTGTTATTACAAAAGAGTCAGAAAGTTTGAAAGAAGTTTTGAAGTTTATAAAATAAAAAGATGACAGTAAGCTAAGGCTAATTTATTATTCAAGGTAGACCTTTTAGTGAAACCGAACTGCGCGATGTCTGGGAAGTCTGTCATAGCGTGCAGGAACGTCCTAGGTCCTCACATACACTCAGCACTCACCCACTAGTTCACTCAGAGCAACTTTCTGTTCCGCAGGCTCCACTGAAGGTAAGCGCCTTCCCCATACAGGTGTGCCATTATTTTTAATCTTGTATATCGTGTCTATTCTTTTCATCTTTAAGAGAGCATGCTGACAGTTGCCTTTTAAAGCTAAATATGGATCAATGCGGAAGGATATATTGTAATAACTTGTTCTCAGTTTTTTTTATTTTGCCGTTTTTGGCTGGGGCTGGGTTTGAACCCACCACCTCTGGCATATGGGGCTGGTGCCCTACTCCTCTGAGCCACAGGCACCGCCTCACTTGTTCTCAGTATTTTTTTTTCTTTTTTTTTCAAATTTGTATAAATTTGAAGGAGTGCTAATGAAATTTTGTTACATGGATATACTGTGAGATGGGAAAGTCTGGGCTTTTAGTGTATCTATCACTCAAATAATGTACATTGTAACCATTAAGTGATTTCCCATAGTCCACTCCTCTTCCCCTCCTCACCCTTCTGAGTCTCCAGGGTCCATCACTCCACATCCTCTGCATATTGTCTTCTGTAATTGTATTGGACCTATTCTGTGTAAGCTATGTTTAGATACACAATGCCATTGTGTTGCAGTTCCCTGCCATAGTTAGTACAGTAGCATGCTGTTTAGGTTTGTAGACTAGGAGTAGTAGGCGAGGCCATCCAGGTCGGCATAAGTACTCAAGTTTGATGTTCACACAATGAAATCGCATAAGATACATTTCTCAGAAACTTTTTCTTTCCAATAAACAACACGTGACTATATATTCAGTAACTTTTCCATGCACAATCATTGTTTTTTTCCAACATTTTACAGCTAAAAACAATGCTGCAAAGAAAAATCTTGTGTTGTGTAGTTTTTAATTGTCAGAAGTTATCTTTGGGGTAAAGTCTTTTTGGATTGCTAGACTGATGGTGATTATATATATGATGAGGTTAGATGTTGCTCAATTTCTTTCCCAAAGGAACAGACAAATTTGTACTTGAACCAATCATGTGTGGGAGTTCCTGTTTCTCCACACCTTTGAGGGCAGAATGTCATATCATTAATTTTTGTCAGTCTAAGAATTGAGAAATGATCTCAATGTTTTAATTTGCATGTCACTGATCATGACAGAATTAAAATGTTTTTATGTATTTGGGGACAGTGTTATACCTTTTGTGGAAGTTGGGTTATTGTCTTTCCAACTTTTATGTTTCTCATGTTTGTTCCTCAATTTTTAATAATTCTTGATATATTGTAGATATTAGTCCTCCGTCTATGGTAAATGTTGTGAATGTTTTCTCTAAGTTTTACAAAAGTTGTATTTTAACTTTGCAAATTTCATCCTGTAGATTTTTATATTTTCATGTAGTCAAATTTATCGATCTCTCCTTTTGTTAATTTTGCATTTTGATTTACATTTAGAAACCCTTTTATTAATCCACAGTTCATATTCATTCATATTTTCTGATAGTTGGGTTGTTTCATTTTTACATTAAGATCCCTAATTCATTTGGAGTTTATTTTGTTATATACTATGAGATGTGGTTCTAATTTTATCCTTTCATTTCTTAAAAAGCTTATCTTTACCCCAGGGCTTTAAAATTCCACCATTAACCTGCCAAATTTCAATATATACCAGAGTCTATGCCTGGACTCTGTATTCTAGGTTTTTATTTTCCTTTTTTAGGTCATCTATTTACGTGCCAGTACTAAGTGTTTGAAGGTCCAGTAGTGCTTTTTCCCTTGACATTTTTCTTCTTTTGTGTTTTCTTGGATGTTTTTTTCATGCTTCCTTTCAATATAAACTTTAGTATAACCTAACTCCATAAAATAGCTTGCTGGTGTTTTCATTTTGTTTCACTAAGTTTATACATCTACTTAGGAAGAGTTGATATCTTTATAATATTGAATTGTCTTAGTCAAGAACAGGGTATGTTTTTCTATTTATTCAAGTCTACCGTTATATCTTTGAGGAACATTAAAATTATTAAGTTAATTAACATCTAAATCTTAATTTCTAAATATTTAATCTTTTGCTATCATAAAAGGATTTCTCTATTATTATTCCCTTTATTATATCCCAATAGCTATCCATTCATTTGAATTTTAAAGCTACTTACTTTTGTATGTTAAGAATGTATTA
The DNA here is from genome assembly GCF_000181295.1 of Otolemur garnettii. Taxonomy (NCBI): domain Eukaryota; kingdom Metazoa; phylum Chordata; class Mammalia; order Primates; family Galagidae; genus Otolemur; species Otolemur garnettii. The sequence goes on along the minus strand of NW_003852404.1, from coordinate 18,644,303 downwards.
TGCCACTTACTGTATTCTTTAAATGAGTTTGCTTTATCATTGATTCTCTGGAATTTTCCTGTAGACGTCAGATCATCTGCAAATAGAGATAGTGTTTCTTATTCTTTACCTATTCTTATCTCACTAGGATATTTCTATATCGTGTAATTGTATTAGCTGATATTTCACATACATTGTTGAATTGTAGTAGCATAAATAGTGCCCTTGTATTTTGTTCCCAATTTTGGTAGAAATTCTTTTACTGTTTTACTGTTTTTATTTATTTATTTATTTTTGAGACAGAGTCACTTTGTCTCCCTCAGTAGAGTGTGGCATCACAGCAACCTCAAAGTCTTGGGCTTAAGCAATGTTCTTGCCTCAGGCTCCTGAGTAGCTGGGACTATAGGCACCCACCACAACACCAGGCTATTTTCAGAGACAGGGTCTCCCTCTGGCTATGCTGGTCTTGAACTTGTGAGTTCAGGCGATCCAACTGCCTTGGCCTCCCAGAGTGCTGGGATGGCAGGCGTGAGGCACTGCACTTCTACTATTTTCTCATTCAATATGATACTGGCTGTTGTCTAAGACACATAATGGTTTTGGAAAAAATATGTATGTATGTATCCCTTCAGGCCTATGTTCTGGAGTATTTTTTTATTATAAATGGTAGTTCGTTTTTTCAAAGATTTTTTCAGTATATGTTGAGACAATCACATCCCCACTCCTAAGTTCTATGACATAATGTGTGATAATATAGATTTTCTAATACTGAAGTGATCTTATGTTGCTGGAGAAAATCCTGTTTGGTCACGGTACATTGTGTTTTTAATGTTCTTGGGGTTAGTTTACAAAATTGTTTTGTTTATAATTTTTTTTAGTATTTTGGAATTAATATTTATGAGTGATTTTTTTGTTTTCTTTGTTATAATGTTTTAATTTTTGTCTATCACTTTTATACTTGTTTCATAAAGAAATTATAAAATCTTAATTTCTTTTCAGTATACTGTAATAATTGCTAGAATCTTTGGACTCCATGGTTGTTAAAAGTAGTTAAAATTCCCCCATGAAACCATCTGGGCCTAGTGCTTTTCTGTGAAATCATTCTTTAATAGCCTTCTGTGGTTTTTTTGTTTGTTTGTTTCTTTGTTTATGTGTTTGTTTTTTTCTTTCTAACTGTATGTAAATAGGTCTGTTCAAGATTTATAAGTGATATGAAGTCAATTTGTTAATATTGATTTCCCTATAAAAACTATTTAGCTTTCCAAAGTTATTTAAATAGAGCTCTGCCAGGCAGTCCTATGCACATTTTTTAATTTCTTTGGCTTTAAAGGTTATTCCTTTTTTGTCATTTCTTTTTTTTCTTTCTTTTTTTTTTTTTGGCTGGGGCTGAGTTTGAACCTACCACCTCTGGGATATGAGACCAGCATCCTACTCCTTTGGGCCACAGGCACCACCCATTTCTCTCATTTTCTTTATGAAATAGGATTTTAATATAGCAATTGATAGATGGTTTTTGACTTTCTCATTCTCTAATAATGTTCTTTTACAGTTTTATTATTTCCTTTGTTACACTGCTTTATTTTTGTTTCCCTTTTAGCTTTTTTCCCAGCTTTCTAAGAATGGAATTTAATTCATTGATGTTCACTACTTCTTAGTTATTAATAAATCTTGACCGTGGGCGGTGCCTGTGGCTCAAAGGAGTAGGCACCAGTTCTATATGCTAGATGTGGTGGGTTCAAACCCAGCCCCCGTCAAAAACTGCAAAAGAAAAAAAAGAATCAGAAAAAAAAATAAATCTTGACTATGAATCATATTAAGAGCTTATTAAAAATACAGTTGTGTAGGCCCTCTCACTAAAATTTTGATTCAGTGTATCTGGATATATCCTGAAATACAGAAGCAAAAAATGTATATGCTGGGAAGACCACTGATGTTGTGCTAGAATTTTGCAAGTGTTCCTCTCAAGCAGTGATGAATTTCTCACCCAATCACTTCGTGATTCACACACATTCAAGCCTGTTAAGGTGCTTTGCTGGTAAATGTCCTCCTCTGGACCCGCAGTATTTTGACTTAATGATCATGACACACATTCAGCCACTTAAAACTTGCTTAGGTTGATAATAGGCAATAACAAGACTCTCCCTTAGAGAAAATATAATGATTTCCTGAATCTATTACTTTCATCATCCCAGGCAAGGGAAGTCAGTGGAGCTGTAGTAACAAATGAACTAATGTTTTTAAACCAAACTGAAAGATGTGGTTATTTGGCATATTTGTCCACAATAACTTAAACAAAACAAATTTTTGGATGCATGAAATATCTGGACATTTAATAAAGACTGGATGACAGGAACATACCAAGTACATGAAGAGAGGGTATTTAGAAAATTGTATGAAATACTATAGTCATTGAACTCGTTCAAGCAAAGAAATGTTAGAATAGAAATATTAGAAATAGAAATAATAGAAACCAAGCTCTGATACTTAGAGGTTTTCCTAGACTTGGAATCTACTAATACCACTTCAGAATGTCAGGTGGGGCAACATTGTGCAAAGTCTTTGTTCTGAAGTCTTTTTCAGTTTAGTTTTTAGTAAAGCCAGTGTTTCTTCTGAATCTGGTTTATACACTTGTTAGACTAAAGGCTCATCCAGTAACTGAACAAACTTGACAAACGAAGGCAAACTGTTCCTATAATTCCTGTAATTTTCCACAAAACCCAAAGGAGAAAAAACGGTAATTTCACTGCCTATGTTGCATTGGTTTGTAGTTTCTCAGTTAAGCTAGTAAGTGAATTATTTATCTTCTTCTTTGTGAAACATAGATGCAGTGTAATAATTCAGAGGTTATTTATATATCCTTTAAAACTGATACTCTGTCTCTGTACACTGGCATTTGTTTCCACAAAACTATTCTGGTGTAGCTGGAGTGAGAGCTTTAAAGGTTTGGTCTTATTTTATCAGTGGTGAAATAGAGGCAGAATGGAGAGGAATGTTCTTCCTCATGTTATCAGTGTGAATCTCTGAGATGCCTGGAGGCTGGGAGGGAAGTTCACATCTGCGCTCACTTCCCAGGCCAAGATTTCTCTATCAACTGAGTTTCAATTTAAATAAAAATAGAACCCTGATTCCCTTCATAATGTTTATAAATTACTAGGCCTCCTTTTTCCTTCTTTCAGAGTTCCACACTTTGTGCTATTATAGATAAAGTAAAAGTTAGTAGAATGAGACTAATTTGATAAATGGCCAAATTATTATTGCTCTGGTGCAGGACACAGTTGGAATTTATCAATGAGTCACTTTCCAGTTTCTGGCCATGTTTTCATTTCCTGAACCCTCTGCTGATATTTCTGCATCTTCCACAGCTACTCTGGAAGTTAGCCAAATTGTTCTGAAGCGAGGAAAGTACCTTGATTCATTTAAGTCATGCAAATCTTATCAATTTCTACTTCAGTTCAGAAGAGGAAGAATATCAAAAGGTCGTATGTTGCAGATATTAATATTAAAGAAAGGAAAAGCTATAAGCTTGTTCCATATTTTGAAATGATATAAAATAACCGACCACTATTTTTAGTACTTCCCTTACTATAAATAAGACTAAAGGAGGACCAGGAAAACTATTTTATTTAAGAGGTAATCTTGCATCTGTATATTTTTATAAAGTATAAATGTTTTGTTATTCAACAGATGCCTTATAGGTATGTAATTCAACACAAGGACATTCATTTCAGAGTTTTGAATGTGTCAAACATGCCCTGCTACCTTGCTCAGGAGTTAGAACTGGTGAACAGTTACTGGCACAATACTGCACAGTGTTGATCTGGGGCAATTTTATTATTATCAGATCTTAGTTCAAAGACAGCAGATACTATAGTTAAAACAACATCATACACATTTTTAGAAGTTCTTTTATTTAAAGCAGTAATTATTTTGAACTGTGCTTGGTGCAGAGTTTCAGCAAGGGAGGGTGGTTAGGCTCATTGTTTCTTTTAGAAATAAATCTTGTAGGCAGGAACATATTAAATACAATTTTAAGCAAATTTGGAACTAAACTTGCTTGTGCACAGTTAATATTTTTTTACATAGCCTACTGGAATACACACACACACACACATATACATGTATATATTATATATATAATCATTTTTGAAACATTAGTTTGGTTTGTAGATGTTCCAAATTTATAAAAAGCAGTATCTCAGAGAGATAGTTTTAGAATTTTTTGTTTTACTGTGGAGGTAAAAGAAAAAATGAGTGAGCCTAAATTCTGCTGTGATGATACATAATTAGTTACGTGATTGTCATCATAATTCTAAGAATAGTAACGTAGCAGTTACCATGTGTTCAATATTTACTCTGTGCCAGGCATGTTGCTATACACTTTACATTGACGATGGAAAGATTAAAGAATCACAGCTCCTATTATCTTAGACATTTTGCATGTGCAGAAGCCAGTCTTAAAAAATTGGGTAACTTACCTAAGGTTACCCAATTTTAATTCATACTCATTTCTAAGATTGTCTTCTCTCCTTATTTATGCTAAATGTTTGAATATCTGATTTGATCATGAAATGTGATCAGGGTATAATATGACAAGTGTAATGTCAACTCTGGACTTTGTGGATAATGGTAAGGAACTGATGCTCTATAGGGACATTTTTGAACCCTGGTTATAATTGAGTCCAGTGTAGCTGAGAGCTATTTTGTAATGGGCTTTGGCTGTACCTGGTTTTCAACACTGCTGCCGTGAGCTAGTCTGTATTTGATGGGAGACACAGTTATGCAGCTATGAACATGGTAGTACAGATGATGTCACATGAGACAATTATTTACTAAACAATGACTGTCAGCATTCCTCATTGCCTTTTATTAAAAATGTTTCATAAGAAAAACTATTATAGTCCATTAGGTGATGATAGAGTAATTGTACTTTTTATAATGATAAAGTTATGAAACATACACATTATGTTAAAAACTAAAGAGATGACAATATAAAATTCAGCAAAGATACTACCTTCTCTACATTTTTATGCACATGACTATTTTCTCCAATGCTCCATTCTTGTCTAACTGAACTGTAGATATGGTTCCTGATTTCTATTTTTTATTTTAACTCAAGTTATTCTGAACAAATTATGATGTTGAATTCCCTGGCTCAGAGCTTTTCCTTTAAAAAAAAATTAGTAAAATATTTATTTGCTCCAAATCCATTGAGTGCTAACTCAGTGCCAGATAGACTGCTTGGGATTTGAGGGCAGAAATAAATGATCTAATCTATTGTTGAAATATACACATCGGTGAGTGATTATCCAGGGTTTGTCTGCATGGAGTTTATGGTCTCCTTAGAAGTCTGTGAATAACTTGCAAAGGATTCAGAAAATCTTAAAATTATGTGCCCTTCATTATCAATCTTTTCATAGGGAAGATGTTCACGAATTTCATCAGCTTCTTAACAGAGTTAGGAATTATTAACCCACTTCTTCCTTAGTAATGGAAGTAAACTAGTATTGGGGATATATGTTTTAATATGTAAAGAAATTTTATTCATAAATATTATGATTTGCCTAATGTCAAGGAACTGTTAATGGCAGCTCCAGAATGAGAGCATTAAGTTGACTTTTAAAGTAGTACACCATGATTTCCCACCATATATTTTTATCTTATTGACATCATCTGATTTTTTTCTTCCAACTCTGGCCATATAGCCAGAAGCATTTTTTCTTATATTTTCTTCACCTGATAAAAGAACACATCAGCTTTCAAGTACATCCATGTTCATAAAAATTTTCTTCTAATTTTTAATAGAAAAATTCCAACCCAACTTGAGGCATCCAAACCCAAATGCATTTTTTACTTTGGCTTACTTTTTGTAAGAAGAAAATGATGACTATAATCTTTACAAGGCCATTTCCCCAAAGAAGACTCAATCTCAGAATATTATTTATCTACATCCCAATATCTTTGATATCTAATGATCATTGGTCCTCATTATGATAAACCATGAAAGAAAAATTGCAAAATTCCATTATAGTTCATCTGTTCTCTGCCATCTAAGACCAGAGCCTAAATAAACAGAATTTTAGATAATTCAGGAGGATTGGGACAAGAGATTTTGGTTAGGCCTACAAATCAGATATTGCAGTAAATCTCGTCCAGAGGTCATGTGGCTTGCCTTTTTCAGTTGTTGTCATTTAGGGTTTTCTTTACTTAGCACACAGCTTTGGTATCTTTATGGAAGTAATCCAAAGCTAACAGGAAAATAACATGTATCAAATGATGGCAACTCAGTGTCTTCTCATATAACCTCAGAAACTCCCTTTCAGCAATGCATATGTGTGTTTTTCCCAAGATGATCTTATTTATAATACTTATAAGAGAGACGTATTCAAGATGTTACTCATTTGTAATTTAAAAGTTGGAAGACATGATCTCTTCAGAAAAGAGAATATCTCTTTCTTATTTAGTCATAAGAAGTGCAAAGTTCATATTACATTTCATGCATCTGTCTAATATTTTGTAATTCCGAGGCTGAAAAATAGAAGGAAATTAGGTCAGGTTTAGCCTTTATAAAAGATATTTTTACTCTGACACACCACTGGGTGGAGTACATTGCTAGCCCACAGTCTAATATTACTGTATAGTAGGTGTTTCTGTGCCAGAAGAGAGAAACTCCTAATCAGTTTTGAGGTTTGGGGTATTATTGTAAAATCTGAACATGTATAATAAAGCCTACATAACTAGAATGTAATACCGGTGTTGATTATACTGTGGCATGATAATTTTCAAGGTTCAACTCATCTTCCCTAGACCCTTGGGAGATAAGGATTGATACCCTGCCTAGAAAACTCAGAGAGAATTATGTAGAAGGCCATTTTATATTCTGGTCAAAAGAGCAGCTGCAATTTGGTTTGAGTCAGTGCTTTAATTCTACATGGAAAAGCATAGAGCTTATTTTTAATAATAGAATCATATTGCATCCAGATACTAAATTTGACTTGCTTTTGGATGTTGCTTCCATATAGCTTATTTTGGAGCTGATACCTAATTTTGTATTAAAATGAACTTTTTTCAGATGCCCTGCGGGACTAGTGTTGCCAATAGCATTTACCTGAATTTAACCTTCAGAACTGTATGAATGAGATTAATGTCATAGTAGGTGTTAGTTCTATATGATTTCCAATTTCCCATAAGTTTTTTCCCATTTCTCTTTTTTCTCTTTTCTTTCTGTTTAAATGTTGGGAAAATGAACTCTACCAATTAAGTCCAAAAATCTTCTACTTTGCAAATGTAGTGTGCTTTAAAACTTTGCAATCCATAAAATTAGGTCATTTTGATAAAGCTATTTAGAAACTTTTGTGCTAATTGTATATCTACATATCGGAAGTATAGATTATGTTCTTTAAAGGGGAAGATTCTCACTTTGAAAAATCTTTTTGTTATTTCTTTTATTCCTTTAACTTCATTTTGCTGTTCACATTTTCTACTCTTCGCTTGCCCACGTCATACTCTTTTCTGCTTCCAAACCACCCCTCCTGCTCTGTTTCTACTCTAAAATGAGTTCTCTTTCATCTGTTTTTTTTTTAACAACCTCATATTTTACACTTTATTTAATTTCTCTTTCCAGTGCTCTAACGATGCCTGTAAGCATAGCATCTCACCTATTTCTCTACACTGAAGCTGTGGTTTACCCAGGGGAGGGACTTTCTCATACACACGGCTCAGCGCTATGATTTCAATGGTGCCAGCATATTTTAACCACATCATTATCATGTAAGTCCCAAAGCCTTGCTCACTGAAAACACCACCTTTAAAAGGATTTAGTTTCCATTAATCAATTTTGGAACTTGAGATTCGAGCATGGAAAGCATTTATTAGAATGTTCCCCACTTGTTCCCACATTCCTTTCATTCTCTTGACTATCTAAGAAAAAGGAATTGTGCAAGGGCCTTTTCTCCCTCCATGCTTCCCTCTCCTTTCTATATCCCACCGAAACCCCGAATCTATTCTTCCATACAGTAGTTAAATCAGAGCATGCGGCAGGACGGCATTGTGTGAACTGGTGGCCACACAAGTACTTTGTATTCACTGGAGGTTTAGAAGTACAGCAGCTGCATATAAATATGCATAGTTGAGAGATTCATGATGGTGCCTCCTCATTCTAGCGCTGGTTGGCTGCAGTGCAGGCACTACAAATCAATGAGCATTTTCCCCATCCATCAGCTGCTCGCTTGCAAGCAGACAAAACACTCACAATGCCAGAAACCCACAGAGAGCTCCTTAGTGAACGAAACCTCACTGTCACAAGATTCAAAATAGCCTTCTCCCTCCCACCCTCAACCTCCACAGCTCTCGACCTCAAATGTCTTTTTTTTTTTTTTTTTTAATCCAGTGTGGATCTCAAGCACTTAAAAAAGAACACCAGGAAAGAAAATGGGGGAAAAAAGGAGCAATGATAAATCAGGGTTTTGAGGGTCCTCACATTACACTCATCACAAAACAAAGGACTCTTTGCTATTTAACCCTTTGAGAGAATAAAACCCATCACAAAGATGAACCTGCTGATGTGGGCTGGACCGCTTTACGGTTGCAGAGTTTGAGTGTCGAAGCATTTAAGTATGCAAAGCTTTATGCCATGCTGCGGCAAGCATTTGTAATTTATCCACAGTTATCATTAGAAGGCTTTGGGTATTGAAAGAGTTATGATTGCTGATACAAGAAGAATAAATCATAGCTGTGCTTAATAGTAAAAGTCATGTTTCTCCATTTGATTGAACAATTTCTTTGCAGAGAGCTCTGATACATTTATATTGTGACTATTCAACCCACGGAGAAACTTTAATAAAAGCTTAATTTCACTTAATAAAATTTCATATACAGTATATTAATGAATCAAATATATATTTCTTGACAACAAGATATAAATTCATTACACAGAGTGAACAAGTCTATTTTTTATTTTTATTGGTAATATAGTTTACTCTCCTGCAGAAGGAGTACTTAGCTATTAAACAGTTTACAGTACTTTATCTGACAACTTGCCAATCAGACTTCCAATCAGAAAAATAATATATTTGATTCTCCATTCATTTATTCATCCATTTCTTTTAACCATTTCCAAACACATATAATAGGATGGGACATAAACTATTATACTATTTGCTGGTATCTATAACCCCTGTTTTTAAGAAGTGAATGTTCTGTTGGGGAGATAAGAAATACCGCTCTATAAAGGACTGTGTGACTTTCCAATTTTAGGAAAGTCTAGTTCAGGGTTCACTATGTTGATGATGCTTAGCAAATATTTGATAAGCATACAACATTTATTTACAATGTATTTGTCCAATTCATATGTCTGATTACCATGCTGCAGGAAGGGTAAGCACAAATAAGGTTAAGATAGTTATAATTATCTTCACCTGTGGCTCAGGAAAGTGGATTTTATTTGCTTATAAGAAGCAAACACTAAAATTCAAACCCCTGTCTGCTTATCCAGAGCCCATCCACTTACTTTCACTGAGACACGTTGAATTACAAGGCAGAATGTGATAATTGCTCTAGTGGATCAGAGGAGGTAAAGATCACTTCCAGCTGGGAGGACCAAAGAAGACATCATTAAGAAGGAGTAGCATTTGAGCAAGCTTTGAAGAATGGGCACAGGAACAAAGCAAAAACTTCAGACAGGGGTTAGCATCGGTGCGAACCTCATGACTCTGGAAAACAAGTTGCCAGGCAGATGAAGGACATCACTTTCAGTGAAATGGATGCCGTAAATAACACTAATAGTTACAGAATCGCCAAAGAGACTCTTGGCTTATTATTATAGAAGTGGGATCCACAAATATATTTATATTTCGGGTTTCAAGTGAATTTCAAAAAGGCTGCCTGGATGTGGGTTTCTTCTTTTCTAAAATAAGGGATTAAACCTAATAAAGACTTCTCTACAGAGGTCCATTTTACAATGCTTTCATTTTCACTTTTTTCGGAATATAAAAATTGTTAGTAGTAGCTGATTCAGGGCACAGGAGTTATGTAACTTGTGTGTATGTGATTATGAGAACACAAACCAGGTCTATGCGTTTACATATCCCTATCTCTATATCTATAGATACAAGAAAGTTACTTACATCTGACCGGTTGATGTAAGTTCTCAATTTAATTATAAGAGAGCTTTTCTTGCCATATATATATATATTTTTTTTTTCAATCTGCTTCACATTAGTGTTTGAAAGCAAGCTGATTCTTTCAATAATTTAGTCACTATATCACTCAGGCAATAGTCAAATCAAGATTTTGACAATCTTTATTAAAAGAATACACCCTGCACATCACATATATCAAATCAATATACATATTTGAGATAATGTCTTTTGAGGCATACAGAGTGTGTATATGGACAAGTACACGTACAGAGAAGTTGAAGAAACCTGAGAACTTGAAAGAATAATAAATACAATATTACTTATCTTTCCCTGACTTAAGAGCTTGCCAACATTTCCCTCTAATTTACCTTTCTCAAATAAGAAAAGAGAACAATAAAAGAGAAGTATTTTGTTTGAATTTATGGTGAGAAGAAAGTCAAACATCATTTTTCACATAATTTTTGCAAAGGTTACTTTAGGAGTTTTAGTGGGGAGCTCTTCCTTGAATAGAATTGCCCGGGATGGAATTCTATCCTGCCATTGTTGCTGCCAAACCCATTCAGGGGAAATAGATGTTGTGAGAGTTCCAAAATCTCATTTTCCATCGGACACTTTCTCTTGTGTCCTAAAATAGCGTGTTTCGGCAATAACTGATTTGATTCCAATCACTTGATTCCAATCTATTTGGAATTTATTAGGCTGCTTTCAGTGATTCAAATGAAATTGAACCTCATTTGTAACAAATGCTACAGTGCTTTGATCATATTAGTGATAATTCTGATCTAAAGTAGGGATAGTTTAAGTTCAGGTTAATTAAATCACTTCGTGGTCAAATTAGCTGATCTTCTTAATAAATATTTCCTGAACACTAACACTATTCATTAGTGCCGTGTGTTGTTAAAATGGCAGGAAATATAACAGGTTTCTGACCTTGACAATTTATGTTGAGAAATAAGAGTAAATCTTTGAAAAGTTAACCAAAGCTAAGTGAGTGATAAAGTGTACATGTCCTTTGGAAATTCAGAGACCAAGAATTTGAGTAAACTCTGTCCTTTGTAGCTAGGTAGTCTCAGAACTCTCAAGATGAATTTGCCTTCAGGTGCATTTTGAGCAGATATGAGTTGAAAACCATTGCTGCAGGTAATGAGAGTCAATGAAAAAAATCAACATAAAATCATTTAATGAAAAGAAGAGAAGACAGAGGCAAGGGGAAGACTGTGGTAAATTTGACTATTGCAGCAGGAAAAAAATATTCAGAAGATACAAGTACTCATAGGTATGATCTCAAGTCAGGAGAATGTAATTTTTAAAAATATTTCTGGTGGGAGTCCTGAGTAATTTTCAGATATCATCATTGGTTTTTGTGAAATAAAATTGTTAAACGTATACCATGTAAAAATTGAATACAAAGGTTCCTTAGTAATTCTAAAATTGGTTGTGAAATTGAAAGCTTATATTTCAAAAACAAAGAATATTAATAAATAATAAGATAGTACAAAAACACCTTAAGACTGGAACTTAGTTGAAGTCTTGACCCAAGAGGGCTCAAATCTTTTGATTTTTATTAGGTAACATCTATATGATATAATAACATTAGTATTGTAGATAAATATTGGCCTTGGATATTAAGACAGATTTGAACTTCTTTCCCAACCTCTAGTCCTATTAGAGATTTATAATGATGCCCTAAGCAGTACAACTTCCTGAATGGCTGGAGGAAAAGCTGGGGAAAAATAAAAATCAAAATAAGAGCAGTCACTAGGAAAAACATAATCGTGGACAAAATGATGATAAAACAACTTGGAAATTAGTGATTAGAATGTATTTGTCAATTTTTGAGTGGCTTAGTAGACGTGGGATTCTAAACTCTATAGTTTCTTAAAACCTAAGAAGTTTATTGTTGAGGTTGAAGAGCACGTACCTTAAGTCAAAAAAAGAGTTTTACATTTAAAATTTATAATTATTTTCACAAAAAAATGATTATATAGCAGGAATATTTGTAGGTAACAAACATAATTGTCTGAAAAGCATCTTGACTAAATTGGATTTCATTGTCAGTATCCCTACATGGCATATCCAGCCTTGAAATAAAAATTTGACCTCAAAAATATAATATTAGGACACTGTCTAATATGCAGGGTGAATTTTTTTGTTTGTTTCTCCAGTGGCTACTTGGGTCTAGACAGTCAGTTGACATGTTATTTATCTGTGATTTGAAAACAAGTGGAGTTGCTTGTAATTTGTCATTTGCAAACTCATGTACTTGTTCTCACAGACAAAGCCAAGAAATTTCCACCTGCATGTTAGAGGGAGGCTTTGAATTTTGAAATCACACCAAAATTTTAGATTTCAACTCTACCATGTTGTGCCTGGAGCATGTTACTTAATCTTTGGGTTTGAGGCTACAGTTCTCTGAAGATATTATGTCCTTTCCTTCCATGTTTCATGTGAGGATGAAATGGGATATATAGAGCCTCGATGAACTAGCCTGATGCCTGCCCCATGTTGAATGCTTAGTAATTATAAGGGTTGCTATTTATCCATCCTCTCCTTTGGTAGTGGTGTTGGGTGCTCGGCTAGAAAGTGAGATCATGAAGGGATCTGACAAGTTCTCTGCCTTTAAGGACAGTTCAGTATGGCAGATGAGAGATGCTGGCACATAAGCAGAAAGAGTTAATGTATCCAATAAAAATATCTAAGTAAGATGTTAGGAAAGAATGTTGTTTACCTGTTGGCTTAATTTACTTGACAATACTTTAGTGCCAGCTATATGCTAGTTATTGTCCTGGAAGCTAAAAATGCCATCATCAAGAAAAGAAAGTAGGTATTTATATATTCTACAAAGACAGTTATCTTGAGGGAGGAGATGGTATTCAAAGAATCACTGAAATAGGTATAAACTGATAAACATTACAATTGCTACGGAGTAACTCACAATTTCTCAACTTGGAAAAGTCTTGTCCCCATTGGAGGACAATGAGCACCGCCTGGAGATATTTTGAGTTGCCATAATTGGGGGAGTGTTACTGGTATCTAATACATAGAGGTCAGGGATTCTGTTCAATATCCTAAAATACACAGAAGAGGCCCCCATGACAAAGCATTATTTGGATCAAAATGCTGACAGGTCCAAGGCTAAGAATTCTGAAGTAATCCCATCACCCTGTAGACTATACATCCATACTGGCAAAAATGGCTCCTTTTTTTATCTGTGATAAAGCCCCAATGCCTCCAGATATGCCTGTCATGTAATAAGTACTCAGGAGACACCTGCAGGACAAATGAATGAGTTGTGAGTGATTCCCAGAAAAAGGGAATAGCGCACTGAAAGGTCTACTCTTAGAGAAAACAAACTGTAAAGGAGCTAAAAGAAGGCCAGGGAGTCCACAGTGAGAGCAAGCGAGAGAGTGGTTCCATTAAAAAAAGTCAATGCAAATGAGCTTAGAGATATAAAAATCTATTCAAAGTCCCAGTCATTTTATATGTAAAACCTAAATTCTTCCTCCTGAAATTTCGTACAGCTCCTTATTCTGTTCGCATTGGAGAACATGTTATGCCTGCGTAAGTAAATCCAACCCTTTTCCTTCTCTAAAATTTACTCAGCTTATCCTTTTTGTCTTCACGGATTTCTGTTTCCCAAGTTCTCAGAACGATGGTCTAGAGCATCAAGGAAGAGTCTTGAATGGTTCAAACGAATTTGTATGTAAGAACAGATGATTCTGGGAGGGACTGCATTCCTTAGAACAGGAGTTCTTGTGGGAGTCTTTGTGGGGTGGGTGAGGTGCTGGAGCAGAAATAGGATGAATATTTTGAAAAAGCTGCATATCCCTCTATTCCTCCCATTTGTATGCAACCAGAAAGTAGAACATTGCTTTCTGCAGGTCTTGTCCTCTGGTTCCCTGGGCCAGGCCGGGGCTGCCTGTTGCCAGCACTCCAAGCTCCTTGTCCGTTACGTCTCAGGGGTGCCTATAGTATACTTGACTCTCTTTTACAGGTGGGAGAAGGATTAAACAGCATGTGGATTAAAATGTTTTTAAAAAGCATTAATGATGGTGATTACATTTGTGAAAAATCTTAAAATATTTTAAGTGTTGAATGAACACAACACCAATATTTTTCTCTCTCCTCTTTCTAAATAATTATATTGTAAGCAGTTCTCACCATCTGTGATTACTGGAAATACAATTTCTCTCCACTAGGAGGGAAAATATACCCCAGTCCACAAGCACACGTGCAAACATTTTGCCAGTGGATTTTGCCAAGAGGGTAGCCGGGGCCAGCCACGTTTGAAGGAATTAATACCTGAGGAGCAGGCAGGTGAGGGAGAGGGAGGAGGGGACACGGGGCTGTGTGTGTACCTCTACCTTCCTCAGATTCCATTCTATTATTCAGAAAAGGAACAGTCTGGCTAAGAGACAGGCATGATTCACAAATCTTTCAAGTCTTTTAGGCATTTTAGATTAAACAATTCATGTGATATCCAATATTCTTATTATTGAAGTTGTATTACTATATACTTTCATATAGTTTTATATACTTTTATATAGTTACCTTACTATATACTGTTGTAATAGGTTTCTAAACAGCTACGAAAAGCATTATTAACTACCTTCAATTTCTTTAAGTCCAACTTCTAAAAGTGTGTGGTTGGTTTTGTTTGATCGTGCTGTACCACCCTCTTTAAGCTTAGCTTAGCTCAAACACTTGAAAGCTCACAAAATGAAACCTGAAAAACAGTAGCTGAAACCCAACAGACTTGTTCCAGGGAACTCTTTTAGTTTCCTACTGGAAAAGTAGAAAACTCATATTAATGGTCCACTTTGTAGCTCTTCTGGTTCGGATGAAAAAAAACCTTTCATCCTTCTGATAGATAACAGAACTTCAGAAATAGTTGTATCTACATCATGACATTTGATTTAGATCAAATTAAGAATGGGGCTCTGATTCTCTTAATAAGCGTTCCTCCCCAACTCCCCTGTAGAGCACGGATTCTTCCTGGTGGAAGCACATCAGAATCGTGGAGACAGCCTTTGCGGAATGCATCCTGGATCCTCTCCTGGATCCTTCTGCTTCAGGAGTCTGCAGTGGGACCTTGGTGTGTGCATTTCAAAAAGACTCCCAGGTCATCCTAATGTGTTTTCTAGATCAGACACAGCCAACTGGGATCTTCTTTTCATAGACATGCTCCAAGGACCTCTATAATTTGGAGGACTCACTAATGGACAAAATGTCCAGAGATCCCATTCTTCAGGATGGTGACCTGCTCTCCCTAGGCATTTTGAATGTAGGTTGACATAGCTTGACCTTCCTGTCTTCACATTTTTACCTATGATTCACACATTATAAAATATTAAAGCCCTAAACTTGTTGCCCATGTTTAAATAATATTTCAAAGAGAATTTCTTATACTGTAAAATATCTCCTTCCTACTTTGAAATATTTTCAAAGATTCTTCTTTAAGTGATATAAATTAATATACCCTGTATCCTTCTTTGCAAAATAATAATTCCAAAGCAAAGATAATTCAATAAATAGTAGTTACAAATAAATAAATAAATAAATGCATAGTAATTATAAGCAAAGAGCATCTTCAGATCTAGCATCTAACCGACCTTCAAGCTTATAAATATTTGAAAGTATGATTTACTTGCCTGTATATTTGAAACTGCATAGAAATGGCCTATTTTCAAATTAATATTTACATTTTATTTGTACAAGGAAGAAATTATAGCATTTATTTTATTTATTCAATAAGCATAAGAAAAACTTTTTTGTATATATATAGGGAAATAACATATTATAATAATATGTATGTATACACACAGTATATGTATATTTTAGTATGTTGTATATTTAGTATATGTATATTTTAGTATACATATACTGTATACTTTATTATACATATACTATATACTTTATTGTACACTTTGTTATTTATCCCTCTTGGGTTCCTGCTTCCCTTACTCTAAATATTATTTCTGGGTGAGCAAATTGATGCCCATAATTTCAACTCCTACCAGTATGATGATAATTCTCCCAGTTGTTATCTCCCGCAAAATGATGTCTTACCAGAGCCACATATCCACTTCCATCTAGCCAGCTCTACTGGTGGATCTTCCATCTCAAAACCGTATCTCAGGGTATTCTTCTTCAAGTGTGTTAATACTTGTATACCTTCCATACTCATTTGTGGGTTCAGAATAAAGTGGTTTCCAGTGCTCAAACATGGGAGTCATCTATGACTCCTCCTTCAGCCTCTTCATCCATGTTTGACTTTCTCCAATACAGGTTCCTCAATATTTCTTGAAACTTTCCTTCCTCCCCCTGTGTAGTTCCATTGTCCTGCTTTAAGACTCTCATCATCATCTTTCTCTCTCTCTCTGAACTACTATAAAGCCCTCATATTTTTTCCTCCATTCTAAATTTTGCCTAGATAATTTACATTAAAGAAAAACCTTAACACACTACCCCACACATACACTGAAAGGACATAAACTGTATATTGCAGGATTAGCGAATATAGCATTAATACCATAGCTAACCATTTTTGCATCTATAGAAAATATTGGTAATTGATTAAAGTATTCTAATATATTAAGTTTTAATATCCTAAGCAAGAAGAATTCTTTTTTTTTTTAGCAAGAAGAATTCTGAGGACTCCTTAAAACAGAAGCCACCCAGTAACACCCTATGAATTTGGTAAAAAAAAAAGTCAATTCATTTGCCATATTGATTAGGGTGACCCTTTAGTACAACACAAGATCATCCATGATATGGCCTTTGTGAGAGTCTCTCATGTCACCTCCAGCCACTCCCTGCCTCAGATTCTGCGTGGCCCTTCAGTGATAGTGGTTAGTGCGTATACTACATTAGTGCTTCTCTCTGAGCTTTTGCTCGTATTGTTCCCTTTGTCTGGAATCTTCATACTCCCAACTGTTTACCAGTTCCAATTCCAAGAAATATTTACTTATGGTGTGAGTCTGGTTCTCACCTTCTTCTTGACTCTGTTAGATCTGATGACTCGAGTCCACACCCACATAATAATCCAGGCATCTCTCTCTCAGTGTCTGTCATTGCTCTGACTGTGTCTATGCCGTCATTATTATGTGTTTGTCTAACCCACCCATAGGCACTTTGAAACACAGTTACATTATTCTTTGTGATTTGGGTCTGCTTACACGTTAACTGGCACATAATTAAGCACAATGTAAGATGAATTCATTAATTTTAAAAGTATTACTGCGTGGGGGGATAAGCTTACTAGGAAAGGTGTTTGTTTTTCTTTAAAGCAAAATTCACAAACTCTTGACATGCACTCTTCAGCCCAATTCAGTTGACCTCCAGTTCAAACACTGAATTTATATTGCTAGGCTGCTGCAACTTTCAAACTCCTGTGTAAAGCATAGAAACACTAAATACATTTTCTGAAGAAAATTATGTATTTTTAAAAATAATGGCTGATTAACAACCATAGTAGAAATACAACTTTTTTTTTAGAAACTGCTCCTAAATATCTAAATTGTGTTTTCTTTTGTAATTATTATCATACATCATACAACAAAGATACATATATATATTTATTTGCCCTTCCCCATGTTTAAAAAATAAATATTGACTCATTTTTTTTGCAATGTAATTACCATTTATCCACCCCATAAACATGCTTTCCTTTGACATGGCTCAGAAATATCTAATAAGTGTATCAATATTTTTTTACAATGTAACTCATACTATTTTTCTTACCTTCTTAGTCATAAATTGAAGACATGGTTTTGCAGATAGGGAAGTAGGTATATAATCTCTATGTCTTGGAGAAATTTGCTGTTAAAATCTATTCTTATTAATATATATCAATATGTTTTTGGAGTCCTCAGCTCTAAATTTTTTCTAAATTTTCCTGAGCATTCATTTGTCTTCTTTTAGTAAAACTAAACAGAAATGATGATACACTATTAAAGAGATTTCCACATTGTCTGTGTCTCAGTTCTTCATTAATGTGTGTGTGTTTATCCACCTTTTTTGGAAGAAATAGGAGAAGTGTGAAAATAAAGGGTAAAGAGCTCAGTCTCAAAATAAAAATACTCTGTAATTTGATCCAACAATATGAAATTTTGAGCAGAAATGTATGTAAGTTCTCATTTTTCATGGAATATTTTTGAGAATCATGAGACAGCAATTTGAAATATTTCTACTTGATTCATGGAAACATCAATAAATAGCACAAGGTATTTTTCCTTTGGTGTCTAAATATAATTCGATGATGTGTGGATTTGTAATGTGTTGAAGTAAATTTATCTTAAAATATGAAATAATATGTGTAGTGGCAAACTCTTGGAGATGAATGGAAGCTTCTCCAGAAGTATAATAAAATGTGGGTTCTCATGTGCCAAATAGAAAGACTACCATGTTATCCTGTTTCATGTTTACCAGGCAAATTTCATCTGTAGAAAAATGGCGGAAGGCTATCTGGCCAAGGAAATGACTGATTCCTGGGCTTATTAAGTCTTCATATTTGTGCATGGTAGTACAGAAAGGAATCACTTCTTAATTTTGTTGCAACTCTGTTCATCAGCTAGTATTTCCTGAGCACTTAGCATGTGCCAGAGAATGATAAACAGAATTAATCACCTACATAGAGCTAATAGTTGACCTGGCAGGCAGAGCCACACACCCAAGTAAAATCTTAACTGTCACAACTATACGAAGGAAGAGTGCATAGAAAATAATCAAGGTAGTAAGAAAGTAACATTGAAATTAGTATGAATATGAGTGGAAATTAAAGAGGGGAGAGAACCATGTAGTATCTTCTTATGCATACACACTTTCTTAGGCAAGGTTAAAACTATATGTAGAAAGCATACACAATGGCTCACACTCTTTTTGACACACGGGTGGGGTGGTTCTTTTCCCTCTTTAATTTCCACTAATATTCATACTAATTTCAGGGTAAATGGGATGCATCTGGTACAATCTTAGTATGATAAGATACCTATTCAGCATGTAGCTTATATCTTGGAAAGACAGATGGGTAAATATTTTAATAAATATATGTGTGTGTGTGTGTGTATATATGTATGTATTTATAATATATAATAAACCTACATATATAAACATGTTGGATGATAATAAAGGCTATGACAAATATTAAAACAGAATAAAATGAAAAGGTTAGGAGAGATGCCATTTTAGACTGAATGGTAAGGGAAGTTGTCTCTGAGAAATTGCATCTCAGAAAAAGTGAAACAGTAAGCTAGGATCTATTTTTTTCTTAAAAGATAGAGAAAAAAGAGGGCTACAATAAACATCGTAAAATGGCAATGTCTATTAAATTTGGATTTTATAATTAGTGCATGTTTCACGATTTTTCCCCTTCTTTACTTTTCTATGTTGAAGTATTAAACTGGTTTTATAAAACATCCCTTTGCTGTCAATGTGGGGGAAATTAACACCGATAAGGTCCTGGAAGAATATGGTTTAGTCTTGAAAGGTAGGTGTTTCCTGGGAGATGAACATAAAGAAGTGAGTAGGTGTTAACCCAGCAGGTTCTCATAGACTGTTAAGAAGTTCAGTCATTCTAATTATTAAAAAATCTTTTGAGACAGGGTGTCACCCTGTTCCCTGGGCTAGAATGCAGTGACATCATCAGAGCTCACTGTAACCTCTAACACATGGGCTCAAGCAGTCCTCTTGCTTCAGCCTCAGTTTCCCTAGTAGCTGGGACAATAGGTGGAATAGATGTGTGCTACCACACCTGGCTAATTTCTTTTTAATTTTTGGTGGAGGCAAAGTCTTGCTATGTTGCCAAGTCTTGCTGGTTTTGATTTCCTGGCCTCAATCCTCCTGCCTCAGCCTACCAAAGTGCTAGGATTATAGGAATGAGCACTGACGCTGACCACAAAGTTCTTTCCTTATCCTAAGAGCCATGGAAAGACAAAGACATTGAAGGATTTTCTGCAGTGGTAACAGTGATATGATTGGCTTTGCATTTTGGAAAATTTAAGAACTTCTATTCATTCAAGTAATTTTAAGCTTGCATCTACAGTTTACCAGGCTCTATTCTAAGTATGCAAAGATGTGATGACCCCAGAGAGGTCTTTATATTCAGAGAACATAAAGTGGAGAGTTGGGTGAAGATTTTCCTGTCATCTATCTGCAGATTAATTTACTAGCTTAATATTTTGAGCTCTCCTTGTTAGTGGTTCTGCCCCTTCGATGACTTAGATATTATCACTTTTAACAAATATTGGGCAATCACCTTGATTCTGATGGCTTTGAAAATTTTGGTAACTCACTAATTCATTTATTGGTTAACCCAAAATCAGTCTCATTTACAGTAGTTTCTGATTTTCTATTTTACTGATTTCCTGTTATGCAATATTTATGGGGTCCTTTTCATAATTTGAAACTTAATATTTCAAGTTTCAAATACTCCTGGCCAATAGCAGAAGAACCGTGTGAGAGGCATGTTTATTGCTAAGAACAAACCAAACTAAACCCAAAACACACCTTTGGAGTATCATTTGAGAATTGGAACTTTACAGCAATTTGCCAAAAAGAGGATTTAAAATTCAAGTTTCAGGGATAAGTAAACTTTTGACATTTTCGAGATAGTATGTGTCTTCTGTTTAAAAAACATGTTTTAAGTTATTTGCTACTGTTGAGAACTCAGAAGAGGGGTAAAGACTAAATCTTGATGAGAGGATATGAAAATATTTATCCAGTTTAAAAGATCAATTAAGAATCTGTGGTCAAGCAATTCCCTCTGACTCGTGTTACCCATTCATTTAACATCACTCTCCTAATGTTTTGTCATTTTCCGCAAAACTGAACTAATTTACCTCTATAAGCAAATAAGGTCCATTGTTTGCAGAGTAAAGTTATTAGATAAAATTGGTTATTGATCTATTCTCTTTAGTTGCTTGAAAATATGACTGCCAAGTACTTTGGTGTTTCAGGTGACTCACTGGAACTAAGTTGGTAGCCATTTACATTTTACTTAAGTGACTATATTTCATCATAAAACAAAAGTAGTGGGGAGTGCCTGTGGATCAAAGGAGTAGGGCACTGGCCCCATATACTGGAGGTAGCAGGTTCAAAACTGGCCCTGGCCAAAAAATGCAAAAAAAAAAAAAAAAAAAAAAGTAGTTTATTTTTCTGAATCTTGGTGGACTTTTATATCCTATTATTTGGTTCATCTAAAACTCAAGTTTATCATATGATTAAAAAAAAGATGTCAGTATCTGGACTGTTAATATCTAAAGATAAATTCTAAAGAAGAAATAAAAAAAGTGCAGTAAATATCTATCTACGCCTTTCTTAATTGCCAATTTGGTAATTGCAGGCAGGTGATTTGTAGTTACCCTTTCATACGATTGAAGCTTCTTCATTTTTATACCCAAATAATTAAATGTTATTACATCAAATCTGGAGTGCCAAACAAATGTGAAATTGTTTTTAAAATTAAATGAAATGTTTGGTTTTCCAGGGGTAATATCAAAATCTAGTAGTCAATTTAGAACTTAATGTTTATTTGAGTTTACTTTCCATTTTCATATTACTAAATTTCTTTTTCAGTTATAAATTTTACTGTCTACATTTTTGAAACAGTATATTCACAAGCTAGTATTGACATCTGCTTTGAAGATAATTATGGGTAATAAAATTAACTGAATCGTATTTTGATGGAAATGCCATAACATTAGTAGAATTGTACCAAGTAAAACTGTGTCATGTCTAATATTGATAGACTTGTATCAAGAATGACTTTATATGTCATAAAATAGAACTAATAAAATTGGTTTTTTGGGGGCCAGAAAACAATATGAAGGGTAAATTTTGTTTATGAAAAATACTGTAACAAAGAAATTTGTACCCTGTTAATATTTTGAAATTTAAAAAAAGAGAAAAGAAAAAGTAAGAATAGTTATTTTAGAAGATTGAGAGACTTCATTTTTAGTTTTTCTTATCTGTTACTAAATAGGTTCAACAAGAAAAAAACAGGATTGCATATCTGATTTGGAGAGCCTTTGCCTTACTTGTCTAAGTCAAAATAGTGGGGCTGGAGGTGGTCCTGAGAATGGCAGAGACTCAGATCAAAACCCTGCTGTTCCCGCCCCTTTCATGTTTACATGGATGGAGCTGGAACATATTCTTCTTAGCAAAGTATCTCAAGAATGGAAGAAAAAGCATCCAATGTACTCAGCCCTACTATGAAAGCAATTTATAGCTTTCATAGGAAAGCTATAACCCAGTTATAGCCCAGAGAAAAAGGGAAAGGGGAGAGGAAGGGGAGGAGCGTGGGGAGGATGGGTGGAGGTAGGGTAATTGGTGGGACCACACCTACGGTGCATCGGACAAGGGTACATGTGAAATTTATTAAGTGTAGATTATAAATGTCTTAACAATAACTAAGAAAATGTGGTGAAGGCTATGTCAACCAGTTTGATGAAAATATTTCAAATTGCATATAAAACCAGCACATTGTACCCCCATGATTGCATTAATGTACACAGCTATGATTTAATAATAAAAAAAAAGTTTAAAAAGTAAAATATAAAAGGAAAGGTCTAAAAAAAAAAACCCCGCTGTTCCTAAAATCCCTGGGAATTTTGGAATGCTACTTGATTATCTTAATTATCTGTTTCCTTGCATATGAAATGGGAGTAGTACTTATAAGTTGTGGCTAACATAGGCCTAGGATAGTGTCCAAAGCAAAATGAAACTCATTGAATTGCATTCCAGTCCCAGATATTAAATTGTAACATCTTGTGTTCTTTTCAGATATTTACCTATACTATTTTATCTGATGATTTGTAATCAAAATTAGTATGTGTTAACAATAATTTTCAAAGCATCTGCTGTGTTCCATTTCACAGAAAGATCACATGATAACCTTTAGGAGAATCTCAGACTCAAGGGTCCAAAATAGCAGAACCAAGGTGGTAGCGGAGAGCCTGAAGAAAGTATTGTGGTCCCTTCTTTTGTTCTTTTCCTTTCTAACCTTTCTATCTCTACTAAAAATGTAACCCCCCCCATATCCCTGGTACTGTATAAATTCCATAAAGAGCAATCATTGCTTATTTTGGCTGTTACCTTCTCTTAATGAAAATTATTAATTATTTTGTATTTTCCAAAATAACAGTTGAAATATTTTTTAAAATAAAATATTACTAATGCATTTTCATTAATTGAATTAGAAAATACACATAAAAACTGTATGTGTGGGGTTTTTTGAACAAATAAAGTTACACTTTGTAATGCATAAAACAAAATGTATAGCTAAACACTACACTTTCTGGATCTTAAAAATGATTTAAAAATACAGCAGATTTTAGTTAAATGGATATTTTTATTCCAGAGAGGTGGAGAACATGACAATCTGACAATCTGTCCTTGGGATGCTGTCACTGCTATTCTCAGATCAGCTGACAAGACCTCAGCTGGGCCTCTACAAGTTGAGGAGACTTCTAGAACCGTCCTAATGGGCTTGCTCCAACTGTCACTTGGAAAAAGATGATCACTTGAGATCAGTCTGTACAGCAGGTCTTTTGGCAGAAAACCAGTCATATCGTTTTCCCCAGTAGAAACTTTGTGGGAAAAGGGCCTTATCAAGCTCCATGGATGTGAAGTTACTGTTGGAACCATTCTAGTCTCTAACTGTTCTATCAGCATGCAAGCAAGCTGTAGCTTTCAAAAGGTTAGAAGCAGCCTTGTCATTATTTAGGCTATCTATGATTCTTAGTGGGAAGTGAAGATAGTTATGATACTATAAAAGCTTGGGGTCCTATACTGTTTTGTGAGAAGAATTTGTGTGCCATTAACTAAACCACAACTTCTAGGTATAGTTATTAAGGAGATGAAAGCTAAGAGATTGGCATTAACCTTATCCTGGATTTAGATTCAAAGTACAGAACTGGTTTATAGAAGCTATAGAATATAGAAAAGAAAATGGAGCATGTAAAAGGCTAAGAGGAAAAAAATATTCTTATAAACAAAAATTCATGGTTTGTTAATAATGCGAGAAAATTGCATATTTTAACATTAAGCTTTATTTTAAATTTTGTTTTTATTCCCCTGTGTTGTTTAAATAGATGGATACATGTTTTGAAGCAAAAATACACTACTAGTCATTATTGGTGGATTTGAATCTTGAAGAGGAACTACAAGGGGAATTTCAAAAATAAAAACTAGGAGGGTTTTAATGATCATTATTCCTGAACTGACAATGCTAATCCTTGTGGAAAATCAAAAGAAAACAGATCCTGTGATCATAAAATTAGGCTTTCCTCATAAGTCTGATAGCATGCATTTTAATTCATTTATGTATTTGTAAAATAAGAGGGCTTATCTAGACAGTCAAAAAGTTGCCCTCCATTCTCCTACAAATAATATACATTTTTAAATTCTGTTTTAATAAATATGTCAAGTATAATACTTTATCTGTTCATTGTGAAGAGAGTACTTATTTTGTGTCAGAGGCATATGGTATAGACATTTTAAAGTTGTTTGTTACGACATGTTTTTGGCCGGAATGCTAAGGTATCATTTTACTCCTGTTTTTAAAGTGGTTTGGACAACTTGCTCTCCTTGGGGACTATAAACTTGTTGGAACCTCTTATCCTGATGAAAAGATTGAAGCTTTGGGGAATGAAATAGTAAATCAATTTATACAATATTTTAAATGTTCTTGATGGTTCAAATTTCCTTTTTCTGAAATAGGAGATTTTTAATGCTTTTTTTTTTTTTGTAGCACTTAATAAAACAGAGTCGCTTCAGTGGAAAATGTGGAGGGTGGAGAAAAGGGCAGTTTCTAATTCATTCATATTGAAAACTAGTAACTTGGTTTATCCCTTCTTTGGCCTTCTCCTACTCTCTGCAAAATCTTGCCTTCCACATTATGGTAATCTTGCCTTAAATTGACATTCATTTGTACCATCTATGTCACTTTGAAACTTGCAGATGTGTTTATTACCATAATCTTGATTTTGAAGATGGTGAAAAAGCCAAAAGTTTCATCTCGAGTCAAGAATATCTGAGAACATAAAATACATAATGGATTAGAAGTGTATATTCCAGTGCTTAACCACATTGCTTATGTAAAACATATTGTGTCCACCCACAGTGGTGTGTCTGTGTATAAATTTATATATCTATAAAAGAAGAGAGCTGAACTATGATCATATGTCTTATAGAAAAATGTAGACACACTTAGTACTTTACCAATTGCTGGTACTTCGAAGAACATTTTTTGTTGTTGTTGTTTTTGCAATTTATTCAGTGACCATATTTCTCTTAAATAGGATTGGGTCAAGTTGCTTAAGCTTTGGTGCAAAAAAAATATTTGTGTCAGCATTCTTTCTTAATTATTGAAGTAGGATTGAATCTTTGGAGACATAAAATCTAGCAAAGCCATTTTATTATTAAATAAATATCTTTATTAAATAGATATTAAATAAATATCTTTATTAAATAGATATTAAATAAATATCTATTAATAAATAAATATCTTCTTACAGATAGTAGCTACTCTAGCTGGGTATACCTCAAGCTCTCCAATTATTTGAAGCGTACATTTTTAAAAACACTTTTAATGTCTTTTATTACACCAGTCTGACTTTTAAACGAGCTACATTCATGCTTTGACATTCTGCAAAGGAAATGAATTAATCTTGGAGTTTGTCTAACAAGAGAAGATGCATCTTTTTGATTCTGTGAGCTTCCAGTGTGGTGCACACAAGCTGTTGCTGAGATTATAGCACGGGAAAACATTCCCACAGATATCACATTGCGCGGCTGGTTCCATTCTCAGTCTCTTAGAATTTTAAATCTTGACAGTTCGGGGGTGGAATATAAACTTACGTAATGTTGATTTTGTTATTGCTCTGTCTGAAAACATAGAGGTCGCTATCAGTTAATAGCAAAACAAACTGGGTCAAGGGTTATTGTGACTCTTTCGAAAATATTTACAAGGAAGAGTTTATGAATTGTTACAACAGTTATATTTTATTAATGAAGAATCACAAATAGTAGCATATTTTAAAAAAATATGAAGTCTGGCCAGGGAGCAAAGGAGTAATTCCACTATGGCTTATGAGAGTTCAGATCAATTTAGAGTGAGGAGGTGCACGTTCAAAAGCAAATGATAGGTTTCTTTGCGTCTGCCTGGAATACAGATTTTGTGTGGGCTACTGGGCGGGTTCATTCACACCCACCTAGTAGTGTCACTGACCGGTTTTACCAGCTTTGTAGCTCATGTGCTTTTTCCCTTGATTATTTTTTCCTGCTTTCTGTCATTGATTAAACAGCAGCTGAAGCCCAGAATCCTATCATCTAATTCCGTGGTATCTCCTTTCACCAAGAAAAGGAGTTTTAAGTGAGGTGGATAGGGTAAATATTGATGACATAGGTCATTCCTTCACAAAGGAATGTGAAGTTTCATTGAGAGGATGAAATTTATCAAGAGCAACATGCATAATTCTACTCCCTTTACTTCTTCCCAACCTTGGAATTTACAAAGAATTAAATAACTTAGTGCTATGGAATTAGCACGAGGCAGGGAGATGGAGATTTCACCCTCAGTCCTACTCTGAGTCAGCTATGCGACCTTGATTTGCTTACCTGTAAAGTGAGGAAGTGGGACCAGTTGATTTTTAAATTACCTCCTAGTTGTAAAAGTAATCCTGTTCTAACGAAGGGCCCAGAATTTTTTAATAGTAATTCCCTGTGCCAGATAATATCTTTATTAAATCCCTGGAATCTAAGACATAGGTCACCTGAGCTGAAGTCTTGTAATCATTATCTACAGAATAGGTAACCGTATTTTTATTGACATGAAAAAGGTATGTTTGTGTGTAATTTTGTTGTTTTTCAGTTGATGTTTGGCTTCCTTTCAGCAATATAGGGTGATTTTCCTTTTCTTTTTTCACGTTTACCAACTTTCAATAATAAAACTGTTAAATTGGCTAATAAGTGTGAACAACAAAGGGTCTAAATCACTATATTCATGCTCTGCGGAGAACAGAAATGCTCAGTCCACCTATGCTTGTATTCTAATGCCGTGCGCTCTTTGCACGACCGTGTTGCCAGACTTAACTCCATGGAGGAGGAAACGGACAATCCTTTGCCACAGTGGAAGGTCACCCAGCTAATAGGCCACTGATATTCAACATGGGTAATGTGAAAGCAGCCCTCCAGTTTTGTTATTTTTTTATTTCATCCATTTTCTATTTCTTTTTCAGGGTCTACAGAAAAATTTATCAAAGAGCCTTTTACTCACCTACAAAGGTAGGAGAAAAGAAAACTTTTCTGGCTATAAAATATATTTATGAATATATTCGTTTTGGCTGTGTTGCACTCACTCACTCCCTTTGTTAGATCTGGATGGAATTGATGTTACTGGCTGGGCGCGGTGGCTCACACCTAAACCAGCACTCTGGGAGGATGAGGTGGAAGAATTGCTTGAGCTCAGGAGTTAGAGACCAGCCTGAGTAAGAGCAAGACCCTGTCTCTACTAAAAAGAGAAAAATTAGGTGGATGTTCTGGAGGGCACCTGTAGTCCCCGTTAATTGGGAGGCTGAGGCAGCAGGATTGTTGGAATCCAGAAGTTTGAGGTTGCTGTGAACTAGGCTGATGTCACTGCTGTGAACTAGGCTGATGTCAGTCACTGCATCAAGCCCAGGCAGCAGAGTGGAGACTCTGCCTCAGAAATAAGCATAACAATAGCAATAATAATAATTGATGTTACTTATTCTAAATAGTTAAAAGGGTTGTTATAGTTACTTTAAACTTTAAATCATCCAAACATATTTGTTCCAAGCTTGAATTTTTCTTTCATACTATTATAACTTATTTTACTGTAATTTGTCAGGATATATAATTTCTATTAGGAAGGCAATTTAATATATATTTAAATATATGCCATGTATACATTATACATTATAATACACAATTTGTATTATTAGAACTGAAACTCTCTTGTGTGCCATAATTTCACACTTATCTTTCATTCCAAACCTGTAAATTTTAAAGGAAGAACTAAAGTAACCATTCACATAATTAGCTGTCAGTGATTTAACAATATAAATGTCAATTTGATAGAATTTGCTTTCTCATTGGCTTTACTTAATAAAATGCAGAAAATGTGGCCCTTTTCTTGGTTGGGACATATGTAAAGATAAATTTAGACTTTCTAGTCTAGTAAATACTTCTTGGATAATAACTTAATTGTAGCTATTTCAAACCAAATTGTTTAATTGCAGTGAATCATGTGCAGATTGTTCAGATGTAGGTCAACCACCATTCCCACATTCTAGCACCTTTTTTCTCATTCAGGACAAACTGATCAGAGCCTGAAAGAGCAGAATGTACAGATTAGAGACATAAGACAGTAAACAAAGCAGCAATCACATAAAAACCAACAATGGGCTGGGAGTCAGAAAGTCTCTGTAAAAATGGCTAGGCAGGTTGCAATTATTTATACCCTGGTTGATGACCTCGAAGGCTTGCTGTGTGTTTGTAAAAAATAGTTTCATCACCGCTCATGAGATTTGTGGCTAGCAAATTATGGTGTCTCTAGAATGCTAAGTTTCCTCATCTATAAAGTGCATGCAATAGCTTCATTCTTGTCTGCTCAGTGAACCAGAATGTTATTGACTAAGATAAGGACTGTAAAATGAATATGTGAGTTTGTGAATCCCATAGAAAGAACATGCTGTCTTTGACGATCAGGCTGAGTGACAGAGGAGGGGGCTTCAGATCACGGATGGCCCAGATCCCTGAAATGTACCTTGTCTATTTCCAGTGGAAGTCACTGAGATACAGTGCAAGTGCAGAAACTATGGAATCCTTTGTTTTTCTAGCAGTTACATTATCGTTCTAATCTACAGATGCCTTTGGGGTGAAGCATTGTATCATTTTTCTGCTGAATGGGCAAGGATTTACGATTCTATCTTATCTTTATGTATTGTCTAATGGACTTTCAAAGTTTTACTTTCAGTTACCAACGCACTGGAAAAAGACAAAGCAGACTGCCTAAGTTTTTATGTTTGTTGTCTTTTATGTTTAGGAGATTGTTGCTGATGTTTTTAGTATATTTACACAAAATAGTCTTGCTGTTTATTGATGAAAACTATTTTTGAGTTTTAATTCTAATAAAATTAGAATTCTGCCTCAAAATGAACATAATATTTTATTGTCACTCTTCACTGGAATTTGCTTATTCAAGAGTTTGAATTTAATTTGCATATAATGTGTGATCTTTAACATTTTCTAAAAATTATTGAAAAAAGTGGCAACTATTTTTAGAATTCGTAGAGTAAGAAAAATGGCATAACTTAGTATTTATTCCAACACAAATATCTTTGTTTTTTTGGATTATTTAGAATAAAAAAAATAGTGAATTATGCTGAAGAGAAAGTGCTATCTTTCTCGTGCTGGAGTTTTGCTATTTATTCTTTTATGTTGATTCTTTATCTACATGAACGTCAGTAACATCAAAATCAATATCTGCATGAATGCTTTTGCATCATATGTATGTTTCTCTTTTGTCAGTTTAATTATGGACATCCTAAGTCAAAATATATTATCTATTTCATTCTTTTTTGGCTAGATATTAGACAATATTTTGGATCTATCATGATTTATTTCATAGGTCCTTGATACTTTTTTTAATAGAACTTCAAAATAGAAAAAAAGAGTCCTTCCTTAATTATACTTCTGGCAGGCATTCAAGACGATAATTCCCATTTGTACATTGAATAAAGGAATTAGGGAGTGAAGACAAAGTGTTACAGTAAAGAGGCTGAGAAATTAGTATTCAGTAAGTGCCCATCAATGGGCAGGGTAAAGAAAAGATAATAATATAGATGCAAGTGTGTTATAGGTATGTCAAATTGAAAATATACCAATTTCTTCAAGGTTCACCCCCAAAGAATCCTCAGCCCTTTGAGACCCTTCCCTTCACGCTCACTCTCACCAGTATCTTACATCCCCAAAGCACTTCAGAGAAAAATGAATCTTATCGTATTATGTCATCTACAAAATTTTGTTTGTATCTTTGTTCGCTGTTAACTTCTGGAGATAAACGACTGTGTGTTATTCACCTTTGAATCTAATAAATGCCAAATAAGTATCTGTTCAATTAAATTGGATCGAAGTATAAAAAAAGGAAGTAATCAATTAGTACTGTGAAATCTTACACAAATTTTACGAGGTTCTACTTTATGCCTTGCTGGAGTAAATCATAGTTGATTCTTTTGATGGATTGTACCCAAATAATATATACATATGGTTTTGATATATAAAGGAAATTATTTTAAATTGGATTTTAATGATTCTTTGTAGTATTCATGTTCAAAACCACACCTACAAGTCAAGTATTTGAGAACAAAACTGTGTATAATGTTATGAAAAAAATTATTTGTATGGCGCTGGACTTGGATATGCAATACTTCGTATAAATATAAAACTACCATGTCAACTTCAAGACATTATACATGAGTAAGACATTATTGTTGTTAAGACTGTAATAAAATTTAGCTCAGTACATTAAAAATATAGATATTTGTTTACAAAATAGCAGTAAAATATAAAAGGGGCAGTTCTTCCTATAAGTTCTGTTAGAAGAAAGTGAAGATTGTTTTCTGTACTTGGTAGAATGCAAATTGCTCCTCATACCATTTGAATCTGCAGCATTGTTTCCACAAGCAAACATCCAGGGTGTACATCAGGTTGCTTCTAAAATCACCAAACGTAGGGAAAATGGGAAATTGTAGCTAAATGCACTTTCATTTACAAAATATTCATTTTAAAAATTTACAAAATATTCTCTATGAGTTGACCACCTCTTTGTAAATTTTTTAAATGAACATTTTGTTAAAAAAAAGAAAGAAAGAAAAAGAAAAGAGAAAAAGGAAAGGTACATTTATCTACAATTTCCCGTTTCCCCCACATATGGCAACTTTTGGACCAAGTTGAGACACCATATAGAGTTTTTAACCAGTTTGAATCATGCTTGAAATAACCTCAGATTCTACCTTAATCTGATTCAGTGCTAATGTAAATTTAAAAGGTGGTAAACAGATATAAGAATTTTGATTTGCTTTACAGAAAAATTAAGAATTAGTACTATAAAAAGTTTTTTTGGAAACTGATGGTAATGCCCGGTGCATAATAGCTTTTCTTCTCATCTGACTTTCAGAAGTCACTGGCGCCAGCTCTGGTTTTCCATGCCTTTTATTGGACAAGTCACTAAGTCTTTGGGAATGAGGAAAGAATCGTGGTCAATCTTTTCTTATTTTATTGAGCTTGTTGCTGACACTTTTAAACTCAGAGCTTGAAACTTAGTGCTTCCAACACGTACTTTTGCAATGTTTATGTTTTTAAAGCTCTAATTTCTTCATTGTTAACTATTTAGCTAGAAAAAAATGAGAGTTTCTCTAGGACCATTCATGCAACAAAAATGAGAGTAACGGAATTCAAATTAGACAATAGAGAATAGTGTGGAGTGGATGGGAACAGATGATCATATGATTAGCATCTGGGCTAAAGGGGCTATTTCTAGAATACCACAATGAGTATTTTAGTTATTTTTTTTAAGCAATCGTGTGTTCCAGTGGCCATAACTTCTGAATATTTAGGAAGCTGAATACTGAACTTTTTAGGGAAAATACCATGGTTTTGAATATTGGCTCAAATTTGAAAAGACAGAAAACCAATTAAAGGTGTCAAGACCTCTTATGCAAGCAATTTGTCCCATATGCTTAGGTGTTTTGTAAGTATCTTATCAATCAAGGAATGGATCATCGGCCTCTCAGGTAAATAGGAAAATGAAAGGATACTCAAACTCATGTTCTTCCTTCTCCATTAGAAACTTTATATGATTTTTATGGAGGGCAATAGTCATAGCAACAACACCAACAAAAAAAAAAATGTGGAGACTTGCCAGATAAGACTATCTCTGAATTCTAGAAACCAGAAAGACCAGAACGGGGAGAGCAAGAAGGAATGAAATAGGCTGAGCACGGTGATTCATGCCTGTAATCCCAGAACTCTGGGAGGCCAGGACAGGTGGATTGTTTGAGCTCACGAGTTCAAGACCAGCCTGAACAAGAGTGAGACCCTGTCTCTACTAAAAAATAGAAAAACTGAGGCAAGAAGATCACTTGAGCCTAGGTTGGAGGTTGCTGAGCTATGACACCACAGCACTCCCAGGGCAAAAGTTTGAGACTCTGTCTCAAAAAGAAAAAAAAAAAAAAAGAATGAATGAATGAATCTAAGAAGGTGTTGATAAAATGTATCATACTGTGCAAAAGAGTGATGAGTAAGAACCTTTATTTCACCTAATTTTATCCAACCTACAGCTTAACTTTTGCAATTCATTCATTACCGTCTTTTCCTTTTCTCAAACTGCGTGCAAATCTTTTTTTCTTCTATTAATCCTAAAATGGTGAATATAGATAGTGAATCAAAAGGAAGTCAATACCCTGGGAAAATTAAAATCAGACAAGCAAATCTTGTCACGTAATGATTACTGAATAAACTGGGTCCAATCTGCTCTGAGTTGTTTTATATGCTGAGCTATTTAACGTTTACTTCCTTTTGGAGTTAAGCGGACTTTCCTTCAGGAACTCACCCTTCCCTATTTTCATTCAATCCTGATGTGCTTCCACATATTTCTCTGTACCTAATGGTATTTCCTTAAAGTTGTTCATGTCTCTATTCTCTAGTAGAATTGAGAAGCTTCAGGCCACCACCAAATCTTTTTAAAACTGCTTTTGAAACAATCAAACCTTACAGATAATTTGCAAATATGGCACAGAAAATGTTCTCTGCCAGCAGAATTTACTGAAAGTAAATTGCTGGTTTAATACCCTATTACTTTCAGCTACTTTAAGATGTGTCTTCCACATAGACATTTTCTACGTAGACAAAATAAAACCAGCAGTGCTGTGGACTAAATTGTGTCTCTTGCCCTGAAGTTCAAATGTTTAAGTTTCTTATGTTAAAGCCCTACCCACTATGTGATGGTAGTTGGAGGTGGATCTGTGGACGGTATTTAGGACTATATGACGTTATGAGAGTAGGGCTTTCCTGTTGGGATTAGCGCTCTGAGAAGAGATACCAGTGAGTGTATTTCTTCTCCCTCCACCATGCCAACACACGGCAAGAATGCTGCAGTCTTCAAGCCAGAAAGAGAGTCCTCCCTGGGGAATCCAGCCTGCTAAGGTCTCGGTCTTGGGCTTCTCAACATCCAAAACTAAGAGAAATAAATTCTTGTTGCTTAAGTCACCTAAACTCTAGTATTGTGGTATGACAGTCTGAGTTGACCAGAAATAACATTGACTATCATCTATTTCTCAGATCCCATTTAAATTTCATGCATCGTCCAAGTAAATTCCAATTAATGTCATTTACAGTGTAAGAATTTATTTCTAAGTGGCGTATCTTGTTTAGTAGCCGTGTTTTATTAGACTCTGCCAGTGTAGAAAAGTCCACGAAGAAAAAAAAAAGTCCACAGACTTCCCTTGACTTTCATGACTCTGACATTTTTGAAGATTCCATGCCAGTTGTTTTGTAGAATAAATTCAATTTGTGTTTCTTAATGTAGGGACCAGATTTCATGCAAAATTTGGATTCCAGAATCTAAGCACTGTCTTGCAATAGAGATGATATCCAATGACTACTAATTGAAGAATGAATTAGTGATTGAAAATGTCTGCTGTGAAACTGACTCACCAGGTTAATGCTAATACCAACTACTTTAAAACTTTGAAGAAAATAAAATCACACATGTTTAATAGGAGAAAGAAAACTCCAAACCCAAACTCTGTTGTCTTCTCCACGCAGCATTGAGGATCATTCTTTAATGTTTATGAGCATGCATATTCTGGACACTGTGTAAGTTAACGCTAGTAAGTTTAGAGCCGTGCTTCTCAGAGTGTGGTCCATGGGCTGCTTCTAGTTCATGTACTGTTTCTGGTTCAGGATGACCTCAGAAGAAAAATAGGGAATAAGAATTTGGAAACTTTTGAGCATTTCAACAGAATAATTCTATTTTTGCTGAATCTAATGATCTTATATATCACTATTTTTATTACATTTAACTGGTTATTAATTCACATTGTATTTTTCATAGTGATTGATTCATAATGGATGGAAAATTTTTTAATGTAGTTCTTTATCACAGTTTACGACCATTCTCCATTGCTTCAGGGAGACCAGAGTAGAGTGGGGTAAATATCAGCTATCTAGACCATGGTGGGATTAGACCAGAAACTTGAAGAATGGGAAGGATCAGTCTCATTTATAAAGTAGAGAAATGGGAGAGTACACCTATGTGTACATGTATGTGAATGTATGCATTTGTGTGTGTGCTTGTGTGTGCATGCACATGCATGAACGTTCTTGTGCATGGGTATCTATGCAGGTGCAATGCTTGTTTGTGCATGTGGGCTCTATATGTATGCATATATGATGTACATGTGGTGCATAAAAGCGTGAATGTGCATGCGTATGTACTGTACATAAGGGTGCACACAGATGTGCATGTGTGTACAGTTTGTGTGTGCTCAGGAATGTGCATAAGTTTATGGAACTGGATGACCTTGATCCTAGCTACTTTTTTTCCTATGAAATGAGGGACCTTGACTAAGTGCTTATAGGTCTCTTTTTTCTTTGGAGTTCCTGGGGAGCTTGAGGAAGTCCTCGCTCAGGTGTAACACAAGTATAATTTCTACTCCCTCCTTGGGAGCAGCAAGTAAAAGTGAAAGCTTATGATTCCAATATTGGGTGATCTCAACTCCTCCCACATCTGAATTCACTGCATCCCAAAACATTGGTTCTAGTAGCATTCGTCTCTAGAGAAGATTCTCATGTTCTGCCTTCCCTTTCTGAACTCAGTCCTCAGACAAAGACAGTGGCCAGCAGTGTTGTTACACCTTCTACGTGACAGAGTAGGTAAGTATTTCTAAACATTTTATCAAAGACAGAAGAAAGGAAAGGTGATTAGAAAAAGAATAAAATGAGCAGAAGATGCAATGATACAAAAAATGTGATGAAGAAACTCTACAGAAGGTGCCAAAAAAATGTATGAACATTTTAAGAAAGGAAAAATCTGTATTAAATTTGTAATACTCAGGTCAAGTTTGACCTCTGCCATTACAAGAGGTGATCAACGTGACGTGTATTCATCTTCTGTTATCAGTATATATTGACTATTACAATGTTAATAGTTTTTTTTCCTTTCTTTAAATGTGTACACGTTTTTGCATCCTCCGTATGATTGCTTTAAGTATGATTTACATTGGCAACCTTCAATCTTTATAACATTCTACTCAATCCAAAAGTATTTATAAAGCAACTGTCATATACCAGACACTGGACTCAGGAAAGGAAGAGAAGACTAAGATAAAAAGTTGCCCTAGAATGACCTCAGTGTTTTGAGTGAGACAGATAAACAAACAAGATTTTAAATAGTTGATTCGGATATTTCAGGAGGTATTTTTTGGCACAAAGTAAAAGTATAGACCAAGTCTTCTCAAGGGAAATGATTCCCACGAGCATTCTTGAGGAACTAAACTGCAGGCAGGATGGAAAATGGGCATGAGTGGATGATCAGTGTGCAGATCAGAGGCAGTATATTATTTGCGATTAATAAATATTTGCTGAATGAATGCACAATTTAATTAGAATTGGGTGACAAACTAGAGTTAAGATTACTCTAGCAAGAGGCACTAGGCATGGAAGCATAAAGCAGCCCAGGAAGTGGAAGGAAGGGACAGATTCGCAATTCCCTGGTGGAGGAATAAAAAGAGGTAGTGAGTTGAGCATGGAGATGTAAGTGGAACCCAGATAATGGAGATATTCCCCTGCAATGCTAAAGCTCCTACCTTTCTCTGTAGGTTAAAGAGTGGGACATTTTATGATTCGTACTGCAGTTTGATCCTAGGTGACTAGGGAAAGGGGAAGCAGGACAGACATGGAGATACGACAAGGAGGGTATTTTCCTAGACTTGGAAAGGGAAGATGAAGACCTAGCATAGAACAGTAAAAGAAGGGATAGGAAATGGGGGAGACTGATGCATGACTTAAGAGTCATTTCAAAAATAAAATCAGTGTAACATCTCACTTAGTTAATAGATGATGGAGGGGAAGTGGCACATCTCCGTGTGAATTGAGGAGATGAAAACTTGGGCACTCCCATATTTATTACTTGTGTTCTTAGATGAATGACAGTACTCTAATCCGAGCTAAGGTTATGGGAGGACCAGTAAGTGATTAGAAAGTAGGAAAGGAATCTAGTTTTAGACAATAAATTTGAGATGTCTGCTGATAAAAGAAAAGATAAAAACTGGAAAACTATATACATGTATTCTGCATATGACTATGCAGGTATGCATATAGAGCAAAAGTTGGTGTGCCTGTTATGTCTGCATTAACTCATGTAAAAGTTCACTTTCTTATTTATTGATGGCAAATTAATTATTGCCTGAATATATCATTTGAAACTCTAGTAACTTGTCTCATATTTCAAAATATACCACGGGCAGAGAAGACTATAGCTTAAAGCTGGTCCCAGAGGTGTGAAAACACCATATGTCTCTATAACCAAAACAAAGAAGAAAACTGTGCCAATTACCTGCTGAG
This sequence comes from Otolemur garnettii, assembly GCF_000181295.1. Taxonomy (NCBI): domain Eukaryota; kingdom Metazoa; phylum Chordata; class Mammalia; order Primates; family Galagidae; genus Otolemur; species Otolemur garnettii. The sequence goes on along the minus strand of NW_003852404.1, from coordinate 18,607,545 downwards.
CCTGCTTTTGGCCAGTCACCTGAATTACTGAGGAAAAATCACCTTAGTGTCTGATTTGCCTTTGCAGTTGCCTTAGACTTCTGCATTGCCCTGCTTTGGGCATATTTCCATGTTTGACCATTATTGAAAAGGATGTACTTCCTTTTTTGGTGGTTCCATATAAAGATACTTCAAGATAGATACAGAAAACTAACATTGTATAAGCCTCTATATTAGACAATAATATACTGAGGAAAGATAAGACAGTTAACTGGTGAGGCCCCACCTCACAATCATCACGTGATGGTTGAGTTACCTCTCATTCTTTTTGTACAACAAACCTCAGTGACTCAGTCTTGTCAACAGTGGCCTTTGAGTATCTCATGAGTGGCTGAATATGCTCTTGCCTCTTTGTACTTCAGTCAGTATTGTGAAGATTAAGTCTACAGACAATTCAACCACTGGCACTGACACTCAAAATGGATTAGACTTAATGGAAAAAAAAACATCTACCTCTTTGCCCCCCAACCAAAGACAGTTTAGCTTTTGTGTATAGCAATTCCAAACCTAAGGATTTTAACTAACGCAGACCTTAATAGCACAATCATGATTATTTCACAAATACTTTATGCATAAAACCTACTCAGTAATATTTTTTTTCAGCCCAGTTAATGGAAATACCAGACTGGTAAGGCAGTGCTCATAAAAATTATGACCATCTCAAGTTACCTGTATGGATCATCTTTCCGAAAGAGGTAGACAAAACTTACGTGATGCCCTCTCCTTTTCCTGCGCTGTCAGTGATAATAGATGTCACATTTTAGTGGTCCATCTCACTTAAAACATCTAAAATGTACAGAATCTAACATACATATATCAACCACAATACAGAATTTTAAAAATCAAAAATATTTGACAACCCAAATTCGTAAAACCTCCCTTCATTTATTTTTATCAAAGAATGTATTCATTTATGTGTTTAATCCATGAACATTGAGCACATGCTGTGGAGTGGGCACTGTAACAGGCTTTGGAGATTCAATACGCATGAGTCAGTTGCTTGTCCTCAGACAGACGCACACCGATCAAAGAGCACAGAGGATAATCTCCTCTGTGATTATTCTGGGGCAAAAGCTGGAGGTGTGGCTTGCTGGTGGAGGGAATAGGAAGGAAGAGATTTTAAGTGTCAGGCCTGTTGGCAAAATGAGTAAGGGAGTTCCAGGCACCATAAACAAAAAGTGATGACAGGAAAAACACAAGGAATAACAATATGGTGTGTTTGAAACGTGAAGGGTAAGTGGGGGAGGGGCAACATGAATAGATCTGTGTCAGGTCACAAGGAATTTGCATGCAATGATAACAACTGCAAACTAAATCTTAATGACAACAAAGGACAGATGATTCAATTTAAGATGGATCTCAATTGGGCAGACTTAAATTTTCAATTTATCTCTGGAAGTGTTGGCAACTGTGAGACCTGTACAATTGATCAAGCAAGAAGGGGCTAGGCAGAAAAGAATGGTTTAAGAAGAGAAGATTGAGAAGGTGAAGTTGAGGAGGCTAGTCAAGAGATATATTTCAATATAAAATTGACAGTACTTCCCCCTTCATGTGTGAGAGGTTAGCACAAGTTGGAAATCTTGGCTGACTCCCAAAAGTTTGCAAGAAAGGCTGGACAGGCTAAGGTGCCAATAACTGAATACAAACAAAAACAAGTTTGGGGGAAAGATGATGAGTTCAAATATGAACATGTTGAGACATTGCTGGGCATGGCATATATTCATTTTCTTTGTGAGTATACTGTGTTGAATAAACAAATATGATCCCTTAGAGAGAAACCTAGGGGGAGACAGTGATTCCTATATAATCCCTGTAAAGATATAGATGAAAGTTAATTCATTCATGAAAATAGAAGAGATTAGTAGTATGTTCCTAGCAAGAAGTGAGCAGAGCTTGAAACCATGATGAGGCAGTAGATTACGTAAAATTATAAAAGTAGGCCCGATGGAAGAAAAGTCTCACTCACAATCGTAATACCTTTCAATATTGCGAGACAAGTTCCTTAGTAGATGTCTTATATTCTGAAAGACAAGATCCAGAGAAGGAAATATCTTTCCAAAATAAAAAGAAGAGCACCCAAGTTTTGATATTTGTCATATTTCTGCCAATTTTACTAAAAATTTTGATTTATGTTGTGATTCGCAAACGTTCAACCTAGTACTGCTGAAACATAAGTGCAGAAACATGATCAAAGTTTTCTTAACACTTAGGATCCCACTTCTTCCTACCAATTTTTTTGTTTTTTTGTAATTTTATAGCATCCAACTTACTTGAAGTAAAACAGCCTTACCAAATTTTGAAGTTTTCAATGATCTAACCCAGCCACAGCAATATTTTCCTGCATTAGCTCATCAAAAAGAATGCCAATGACATAAAAATAAATGGGAGCAAAACTAAATTAAATATTTAACCTTAATAACATGTTGCTTAACTCAGATTATATTTAATGTCACCTTCACATGAATTAGCATAATTGAGAAACAAGAATTACTTCATTTTCTATGCTGTAAAACAGAGTTTTAGAGCAAGTTTAAATGACCACAGAAAAAAACATATTCTGAGAAGTATATTTTTTCTTGAAAATTAAATAAGTTTTAGGTAGTTATTAAATCTTATATAATATATTTGGGGCCGATATTTTAGTTAGCCTAGTGTTTCAATTTTAATTAGACTTTAAGTATTAGTGAGGTCTCTGTAAGATCAATATTAAATTACTAAGGGAATATGAGGTTTAATGTCACAAAGTTAGGTCAATTTCATAGTCTTGAAGAATTTTAGGAGTCATTACACTTAGGTTTTACTATATTGCCTTATTGAGATCATGTATGCAAATCAATGAACTTTTAACAAAACTAGAGATAATATCTAATTACTTAATTTAACAATAGTTTTTTCTAATTTGTGCTGTCAGAAAAATTTATACCATATTTTAATCACATATCAAAATTGTCATTTTAAAATACATATGTCAAGCCATGCCTAAGCCATAAATAAACATACAAAAGCCTCTGTCTTTTATAACAGTTAGGTATAGTCATATTTAAACATTTAATGTTTTAAACATTTTGCATCACAAACAAATCTAACCTACTATTGTTTGAGATAATTTGAAGACCAGTGATAATTCATAAGCACTCTAAATTGGTAGGTCTCTTATCCACCTGAACCCCCAACCCATCCTCCTGTTCCCCCTCCTCTTCCCTCTTTGGTGGCATATTTCCTTGTCCAGACAAAGCCATGCCAAGCTCTCACCTGTGTATGGCCAATAGGTATTAAGAGTATGTGTAAGGCTTTCAAAAGAGAAATGTTTTTAAAAACTTTTCTCAAGGAGGTAAAAAAAAAAAAAAAAAAAAAAAACAAAACCTCCTTCTATAGCTTCCAAATTGTCTGACGTTTTCACTACAGGACTAGAGGAAGGAGAGGATGGAACAGTGTGGATGGTTGAATGAGAATATTTAAGAATTATGAAGAATCATGTGATCCACAATATTTTTGTGAATTTCTTGCTATAATATAGAACCAAAATAAATATTTGCTTATTTTAATATTTCTCTCATCTACTATGAGAGAATTCAACCTATTTTGTAGTATATATTTTAATTTAGTATCTAAAAATAAATCACCTTAAAGTCAATTACTAATAGATTCTTCCAGCTTAGAATTTCATAAGAATAAAAGAATGTCAAGAACATATTAGAATATAAATGCTTTCAACATTTTAGGCTTAAAATAAAGAATTCATGTATTCATGAAGGATATTAAAAAAATTCAAAAACACTTGTGATAATAAGTTGCTTTAGGAAAAGTAAATGTTCTCTTGATAAAAATTAGAGGCAAATGGGTCAGAGATCTGATTTTCTTCTTCTTCCTTTTAATTGTATTTTTGTTATTATAGTTACATTACCTTAAAAGGAAATTGTAAGACTTCCAAATTTACATTCCTTACAAGGAAATTGTAAGACTTCCGAATTTACTTCTATCTTGCCAATATTAGAGACTCCCATGATGTTTAATGTTTGGTAATTAGTTATGCATGAAAAATGTGTAACTTTTCATCTTTAACTATATTTCTCACATTTACACAAGTTAACAACTTTTTAAATGTTTCATATCACGTTTGCAATAGCTTCTAGCTTCCTGCCGTTCTCCTTCCTGCCTCTCATCCACTCTACAATGCTCTCCCTCTTGCATCCTTTAGACCACATTGTACAGAGAATATTAATAATTTCTAGTTACCCAGAAAATAAATTTCAAATTTAGGGTCCAGGCTACTTCCCTCTTCACAGCCTAGTCCTGCTCTCCTTTCTCCTTTCAACTCTTCTCTCACACCCTGTATTTATGGCCGGCAGGTATAATTTCCAATCTCCTGCCCCTTATAACGTTTTTCCCTTGCTTTTACCAGTAGAAATCATCCTATCTAGGGTTTATTGTTTGGTAAATGCACTATAACATTTATGTAAAATCCTGTCTTAGTCAGTTTGGGGCTATCTTAACAGAATTTATGTACTGAACAGAAATTTATTTTCTTGCAATTCTGTGGACTGAGAACTCCAAGGACAATGTGCCAGCGTCCAGCCGTGGTTTCCTTGTGGGGTCATCCCATGATGGAAGACAGAAGAGCAAAAGAGGGAGAGAGAGAGAAAATGAGGCAGAGTGAGGGATTTTAGAAGACCTTTTAATGCATGTTTGACATAATAAGGTTTAATTCTAAAACAGTAAGACTTCTTTAAAGTTTGTTTGTTTGTTTGTTTTAAGTAAATCATAGCTGTGTACATTACTGCAGTCATGGAGTACAATGTGCTGGTTTTATATACAATTTGAAATATTTTCATCAAACTGGTTAACATAGCCTTCATGGCATTTTCTTAGTTACTGTGTTAAGACATTTATATTCTACATTTAGTAAGTTTCACATGTACCCTTGTAAGATCCACCATAGGTGTGGTCCCACTAATTACCCTCTATCCACCCATCCTCCCCCCCCCCTTTAAAGTTTAATGTTAACACATCTATGTATCCAGAACTCTCCAGAAATGTTTATAAGATTTTGGTTGCCAGGTCTTTGAAAAATAGCTTAAGAACATATAAATAATAAGTATTTAAATCAATTAACATTATTTAAAACAATTTAATATGGTACTTATGTTCTATGTAAATGTCCTTTTAAATTAAATTAAAAAATTACGCAGACTAATTTTGCATAACTGTTATCAAAGAGTTGTCATTAGACCCTATTCATTTTTCATAGCATTCTTCAGATACATGTGTTTTATTTTTGATAATCTGCTTTCCTTTTAGCCAAACATGTGTTTTTTTCCCAAGGAAAAAATTGAGAACAAAATAATTAAATATGTACTCAATTTACAAGTAAATCATTGATAGAAAAATAGACCAAGTGATTTGACAATCAGTTCTATTGGTTTGTGATTATAAATATAACATCAAAACTAGAAAATAAATCAAAGGGGGTTTTTGTTAATATCATCTATCTTATTTGGATATATATTTAGACATTTATATTTATGTTTTAATTTATATGTATAGTTATATTTTACTTAGCACAGCATTTACACCCAATTATCAGCAAATTGTGATAGTCCTTCTTGCAATACCAGTGGTAGGGCCAATTATAAAAGCAATATATAAAAAATTTGCTGGAAATTTTTAATTATTTCAGTGTTTCTCTTTTAAGTAATTCTGAAATAGATTTACTATTCCTCTAGTGTAGGTTGAGTTTGAATTTTTGAGTGCTTCTTAGTTAATAATAGTGGACTAAAAGAAAGTATAGTTACTGGTTTTAGATGAATTTAGAATGAAAAGTGGTATAAGTTTCTCAAACCATGTGCTGAATTAATAGGATCCACATTTATTAGTGACTTTGACTTATCAAATGTAATTATTGGTTAACTCTGTGCTGTAGAGTATTGATATTTGTATATTATTCAGCTGAATTCATCTAAAACAAATAAAATGTCTTTCTGGCAAGAAATGACTTTGGCCTCGTGACTAGGCCATTTGTTTCCAGAATCTTCAAACATTTCAGTCATACAAGGATCAATTCTGATAGTTTTAGACCACACAAATAGCACAATGTTTAATACTTGGTTTAACAAAATAGAGGAATTAGCACTCGCGATTTTGATTCTTTACATATTGACCAGACTTGTTAAAGCAAGAGATCAAAGACTCTGTTTTAAAAAGGGAAAAAGGAAAACTTCCTTGCTCGAACATGGGGGCAAAGCTGAGTCTGAAATTAAATCATAAGCCTCATAGGTTGCCTTTTCAAACGTTCAAACTTTTGATTTTTTGCTGCAACTTCCATTTGAAGCAACAATGAAATTTGCAAAACCCGAGTGCTTTGTGTTGTGGGCTTCTCTTTCCTTCATGACAACATCTCTCTTGTTAATCAGACTGTCTCCTGCTTCTATTATTCTTTGATCTCGGTTCCCTTTTAATTTTCTCCTTTTTCTATGTATTCTTTTTTTCCCATCACGTATTTTGCTTTACCCTACCTTACGTCTACATGCTTGAATCGAATGGTTAGACCTCCCAACCATCTTACACCTCTGCTAATTGGAGTAAGTGTATATAGATCAAATTCTTCAGCTCTCTCAGGACTGTCATCCTACTTTCACTACTTTCATAACTTATGAAACTAGATCACGTGAAATTGGAGTAAATGTCTTGAGTTCCATCTCAGGGAATTCTCAGTACCAATGTGGAATATTGTTTATCTCTATATAGCCTTGCCTTTGGCAAATATTGATTTCTCAAGAAGCAACAGATTCCATCTTTACATTATTCATTTCTAGTATTTTATCTCATTCAACCACAGATTGCTTACATTTCATTAATAAAAAGAATATAGGAAATACGCTCTGGAGTCTTGGAATATAGAAAACTCTGAGGAATTAAGTAGAATAGAAACCCCATCTGGCTGGATGGCACTAAACTACATTAGTTCAAGCCACACAAAGTGCTTTAATACTTAAGTTGAAGGGGTCTTTTTGTATCCATCCTACAACCAAAACCAAAATAAAACATAACCCGCCAAAAATATTTTAATTTCTTGATTAGTAGTTTTGGCAATGAGTATGTACGTTTTAATCATAGAAATGCCTTCTTATAGAGGGATAGAGGATGCCCACTAACTTAAGTAAAGCAAATTAAAAAAAAAAAAAACTTTCAAAATGAACAGAGCATTCATACAGACACTGTGGCAGTGAGGTTGGCACTTTACTCTCAAAGGATGGTGTCTTTTAGCCAAGCTGTCATCCTCTTTGCTTTGACACTTGGAAATGGTAACTGAGTTCATAAGACAAAACTAAACATTGCCCTTCTTAATGTGAGGCGAGTATGAAATAGAACTCATAAAATGAATTCATGAATATAATTATGTGCAATATTGCTGGGAAAAAACAGACTCATTACTTTCTTAAGTCAATGATTTGCGTTTTAGGCAGCAGAAATTTTAGTTTATTTAAGGGATGATTTGGGTGTAGTCAATTCCAAGGAAATGGATCCACTCATTTTACTGAACTTGGGTTTTCATGAAAAGGACGCTGAACTGGACATAGGTGTAGAAAGGAGACTCTGAAACATTGCATGGTTAATCATGTAGGCTTTTCGTAAGGCAAATAAAACAGAAATAGTTGTATAACTTCTCTAATGGTGACATAGAAATAAGTGATTTTTATAAAATTAAGGGCAGGAAAAATAAGAATAAAACTTTAAATTTAGCACCAATAGCAATTTGAAGAAGTAAAAGGAAGACACTATTTGAGATTGATGATTTTGGACTGACAGAGTTTTTTTTCCTTGATTTGTTTCTGTGTTCTGAGTTTTCTAAGTAATAAAGTTTATAAAAGATAAACAATCGCTCTGTATTCTATGTAGAAATAACCACCCCGTTAGTTGTTTCTTGTTTTTGAAGATGCTTTATTTGAATTTAGAAAAATATCAGCCTTCTGGGAATACTCCTACAATGTACAATGCTAAAATGACCACATAAAAAGAAATAAATGGGTTATCACAGGTCTCCTCTTTATTTTATTCATTTATATTACTTATACCAGAAAAACACATTTTGCTAGTTTCCCTAAATCATCATGTGACTTGTACCTTTCAATTCAATTTCATACAAGTGCTCGTATTTCCCACCCCCTTTTATCTGTTTTGAAGAACCTCTTAAGTTTTATTTCTTTTCAGAGTTCTAAGCATCTCACCTTTTTATTATTAGACATATAATAGAATATCAATCATCAGTATTATCAAAATATTACTTATCAGTATGCGACTATTAGCCACACAAATATCAACATTCATTATGCCCCACTCTTCAAAAATAACATATATACAAAAGTATTTGAGTAGACACATTAGATTGTTAAGCAAGGTGAGACAGGATAGAGCTCTGTGAACAGTGGGAATAATGAGGTCCAGAAAAATTAGAAATCTATCTGGGAGAGTTCCTACCTGCTATTTTGGTTGGCTGAGATAATTTCCCAGAGATAACTATGTTTTTTAAAGAAGTATTTACAGAATGAAAGTTTCATACCATTTGACTTTAGAATGTCACTTCTTTAAAAGTCTAAAAAAAACTACATGAATTCTATAGGAGCTCATTTCTAAAAGCATAAGTGGTGTTTAAAGAAAAAATAATACACCGATTAGTGGTGAAAAGGAAAAAATACTTCTAAAATGATTAATCTATCTACTACCCCTGAGTGCAGTTCAATGAGAGCTCATCACCACGGATACATGTGGCTTTGTTATTACTGAGCTTGAAAAAGTTTAATTGTGGGCAGAGCCTGTGGCTCAAAGGAGTAGGGCACCAGCCTCATATGCCGCAGGTGGCAGATTCAAACCCAGCTCTGGCCAAAAACTGCAAACAAACAAATAAAAAAAGTTTTGTTTTGTTTTGTTTTGTTTGTAGAGACAGAGTCTCACTTTACTGCCCTCTGTAGAGTGCCATGGCAGCGTTACACAGCTCACAGCAAGCTCCAACTCCTGGGCTCAGGCAATTCTCTTGCCTCAGCCTCCCAAGTAGCTGGGACTACAGGTGCCTGCCACAACACCCAGCTATTTTTTGTTGCAGTTTGGCTGGGGCTGGGTTTGAACCCACCACCCTCAGTATATGGGGTCTGCGCCCTACTCATTGAGCCACAGGTGCCACTCCCCACCAAAAAGAAAAAGTTTAATTGCTACCTTATTTGGTTTAAAATAAATGCATTAATGTATCCATGATCTATGTGCTTATAATTTAAAAAAAATTAAAAAAAATCAGGGGCAGTGCCTGTAGCTCAAAGGACTAGGGTGCTGGCCTCATATGCCAGAGGTGGTAGGTTCAAACCCAGCCCTAGCCAAAAAATAAAAAAATGAAAAGAATCAAAAAGAAAATAAAATTTTTCAGTTTACAAAAATACTTTAATAATGAATTCTCAAAGGTGAATTTATTGTCAAGCTTTTTGTATTCATTAATTTAGTTGTGCTGAGTTTGGGGGAGATGGCAAAAGCGTTCAGTGATGTGTAGTGTTGCATTGTTGGTTTCCACATTTTTTGAGCAGGGGATAGGTTAACCCTTTGAGGTTAGCAGAAATTAACTATTTTCATGTCTTCTTATGGTTCTGAAATATTGTGCTACATACATGCATGGAAATTCAAAAGTTTTGTGTACAAGACTTTTACCTCCTGTGGTACCTTGTAACAAATCTTAACTTTCATGGCAGAAACAATATTTTTTGTTATATTTTGAAAACCACATCCATTACTGGAAAAGCAAGATGAAAGGCTTTATGGATTCAGAAGTAGGTAGGAATATAATGCTCTATTTTTTTTATTGCTTGTGGAAATGCACTATAATTGATCGATAGTTTTTGAGTGCTGGCTGTATTTTAACATCGTTTTTGTCATCGTAAAAGTTACTGAAGTAATTAACATAGCACATCTCCTAAAATACGTTTTGGCGTAATTATGGAAATGTCTTTAAAACACAGGAAAGAATCTTGAATTATAAAAAGCCATTTCACCAGGAAATGTTATTAGGGCGACTGGAGCTGAGAAGCAATGGGGCCATTATTGGGGTGACAATAGTGAGCAAGTTCCTTGTGGAAACATTAGGACCATAATAACAAAGACTGTGTAGAACCTTACTAGTGAAACTAGGGTAAAAGTGGAGGGTATTACGTCTGAGGGGAATTTCTTCAATGAGAGAATGCAGTTTCCAGTGGGTACGACCATTGATGAGACAGTGAGAAGGTGATTTGGAAGGATTCCTTGATAATTCCCAGTAAAAACATTCAGATGAGAATGATGGGAACTGTTTCTGTATGGCTTTGACACCTAGAGAGAAAAATGTATATTCAGTGTGGTCTGAAATAGGGGTCCATAATTGATTTTTTAAGCAGAGTTATAATGAAAGCAGCATTTGAAATTGATTAGTCTGGAAGTGATATGCAATCTATGAGCAACCATTGGAGGGTGGGAGGAAAGTCCAGAGGCAGCCTGCAGTCCTGAAAGTCAAAGGGGACAGTTCCAGGAATGCACGTGTGAAGAAAGTGATAAGCTTTTAGCTTCAGGTGGTAGCAATTAGAGCCCATGTAAGGAGAGGACACCTGACCTGAGGCATTTAATTTATTATAACATTATATATATCTATGTTTTAATCTTATAGCAACCCTCATATATTTGGTCTGACAGGTGTTGATTTAGTTCTGTGAGCAAAATATGTTGCCACTAATGCATTTCTTATCTCTCCCTTAAAGGTATTATTAAAAATTCACATTGTCCTGCTTATACAAAGATAGCACGACTATCCACTGAGAGGGTGCACATTGAATTATTTCCAACAGTGGCGGTAGAATTTGCTGAAACAAACACATGCTCTCAGTTCATCCCCATTACAAACAATAGCTGATACTTTTGAGATTGTTGGGAAGGATAAGTGAACCATTGGAAGGCTTGGGTGTGAAAGCTCTACATCCATCTAATAGGAGGTAGCGGATGCACAGTATCATCCCCAATTGCGTTGTTAGTGCCATTTACTAAGCAACTGAACCAACTTGCCATGAATAGCATGGAAGGTAAGCAACTCCCAGAAAATGGAAAAAGAGTAAACTTTTGGGTCCTATGCCAGGGAAGGCTTTTGAACTTTTTACTAATTCTGCAGATTGTCACAACACAAGGCCCAAACTAATAGCACGTTCAACAAAAGATGTGAGCTGATGCTGATATGAATATTATGAATGAACAATGGACCAAGAAAAAAAAGTGTTCTCCTGTCGCTGCTGCTCCTGTCATTTTTAGAATTGGATGAAGGAGCTTTAACCGTGGTATACTATCTTTTGTTGTATCACCTCTAACCTGACTAAGCAGCTCAATACAGGATGATTTTCATATAGTAAAGTCACATAAATTGTATTAGTAACATACTGGTCAATTCCATTTGTCTTGTTGTTTTAACTATTGATTTCTTCATAGCAATAAATTGGTAATTAAGTAATCCAAATGAGTGACCTGAGAAAGATCGCTTTCAATATGCTTTTTTCTCTTGGACATTTAGACCACTTTATACTGTGTTTCTCTGTGTCAGTGGACTATTTTTGTTAGCTTTATGTCCCAAAAAGAATGCTGTTTGCATAATACATATTTATGGGTAATATTGCTATGATCAAATTACCCCTATGCTGTTGATCAGGGAGAAGTTCTAGAGATGTAGGCGACCTATTGTGTGAATAGGGCAATTTGAACCCTGTGGATGCAACTTCTATTTTAGAAAGTCATTTGGAGCCCACATTTGAATATCTCTAGTAATTTGCTTTGAGGAATGCAGCGCTTTCATTTTTTAGAAGGGGAGGATAAAATGTCACTTTCTCTAAAACAGTTCAAAGAAAAATTGTGTTAGAACTTAGGTCTGATCATGACAGGTAACCTAATCATCTTTGTCTCTAAAATACCCAACAAAACTTGAGGAGAAAATGTATTTTGACTAGATAGAGACTTCATTGTTTTGGGCCAATATATCTATTCTTTCCTGCAGATATGGAGATAATTAAAACATAATTATCATAGTAGAAACTGCCTACCTAAAGGGGAAAAAAATCTCTAACAAATTTTGCTGATGAAGAGAAAGCTGTAAGTAGTTTAGATGAGAACATCCAATAGGAAGAAGTGAAGTGGGGTCCTGGGGGGATGGGAAGGAAGGCATCACAGGCGTCACACACTAAACATAAATGTTCCATAGAGTATGGCAATATTCAATAAGTGGGGGTTTTTTGTTTGTTTTATAGAGATAGAGTCTCACTTTGTCGCCCTTGGTAGAGTGCTGTAGCATCACAGCTCACAGCAACCTCCAGATCTTGGACTTAGGAGATTCTCTTGCCTCAGCCTCCCCAGTAGCTGGGACTACAGGCACCCACCACAATGCCCGGCTGTTTTTTTTTTTTTGTGGCAGTTTGGCTGGGGCTGGGTTTGAACCCACCACCCTCGGTATATGGGGCCAGCACCCTACTCACTGAGCCATAGGCACCGCCGTTCAATAAATGTTTTAATATTTATGGTGACTACTTCAGAAAATGAGCACTAGTGAACAGACAAATATAAAACATAATTAAATTAGCAAATTGAAATGCAGAGACCAAGAATTGACTGATTACATGACACTAAAAAGAAAGGAAGAATCAAGTGGCTAGAAAATAGGTCTACTTTTTACAGATTCTAATTGTGCTGAATTAATACAATTGGTGTAGGTTCAAACTAGAGATGTGAAATTCTTACTTGCCATATAGACATAAAGTATATCTGAAAATTGCTTATTTACATAATCTAGTTCTACTAGAAAAGTTCAGATAAATAAAAAAGTCAGTATGAGAAAGTGTAGTTAAATTTTACAAGTTAAAAGTATCCATATTGTAACTTAGTTTTTATTTAGAGCGTGTAAAAAAAAAGGTACTTCTTAAACTGGAGAAGGTACAAATATCTCATTATAAGGGAATAATATAATAGGTAAAAATAATTTCTGAGAGTAGAAGGCACTTTCGTCTCTGAGTATCCACTTAATGATAGAGCCCAGGCCTTCCGGGTACCCTGAACACAGAAAGCACCCACATAATAATTTTTGCTATTTGCTTATTCATGGTTTCTATTAATCACAGGATGTATAGGTATGTTTTATCAGGATATCTTATCAGTAGTAACTTTTATTGGAAAAATTATTTTTCTGGATAATGTTTATTGCTATTTTTTAAGAAATAGTATATTTTGCAATAATTTTTTCCCCCATCAGACTGTGTAGTAGAAAGAAAGATGCAGAGAACAGAAATAAAAGGCAGAGGGCGGGTGACTGAAACTCAGTGTGCAAAAATGAAGATTTTTAGGAAGAGGTGAAGGAACTGCTTCATGAAAAAGAGAAACTAGTAATGAAAACAAAGGGCCCTGATTGCAAACATGTTGATATACCTGGAGAAGACCAGGTATCTACAGGAAAGCCTCTAAATGTCAGGGAACATGTTGTGCACCCACCCGTGTGTGTGGCAGGAAGCGTGGGGAGGTGGGAGGTATTAGTGTATTTTTTATTCCATATTGCTTTTCTGTTTTTATGTAGTTACTGCAACGACACTCATATTGTTGCAGAAAAAAAAAGACAATTGTGCAGAAAAAAAAGACAATGGGAAGTTTTTCTTCGGCAAGCATGTTTCAATACAACCCACCTATGTTTATTCTAAATATATTTTGATACAGTTTGTCAACCTATAATTCTTGAAGAAGTGGAATCAGTAGTGGTTAATGATTGTACATCTGTGGCTAATTAACTCAGTTGGTTGAATCATGGAACTAATGAGGCCAAGGCCTGGAGTTTGATCTCTGTGTGGGCTGGTGAGTCTTGCGCTCTTCTGGGGTCACTGACTACAGTTCAAAACCAGGCCAACTGTCTCATAGCTGCATGCCACTGACCATAAGGAAACGGGGCGAGAGAAAGTGAATTCGATGACAAGCCTGAAATAGATCTTCAAACTGCACACAGCATCTGCTTGTCAATGTATGAACGCGAGCACACTTGTATGCTCCGTGCTGCTGCAAAAGGCCCAAGAAACTTTCTGTGGCCCCAAATGAAACACGGAGAAATAAGTATATTAAGAATTACGTAAGGAGGGTGTGGAAAGGAAGCTCATTTATGACCTGTAATGTTGTAATTTGTATCTAGTTCAAATGGCAAGGCAGTAAAATCTCTGTCATTCCTACATCTTCAGTAGACGGAAAAAGTCTTTAAGGGTCTGATAGAAAGAATACCCCACAGCCTGCCTGGAGTTCTGAATCGGCTGTGAAATAAGATGAAGAAGAGAAGGTAGATGGACGGCTGAAATGATGCACTTGTAGACGAAGACTGGATTGGAAGATGTAGCTTAGACCCCTTAGCTAAGTGAAGTGGGTTTCCTAACACCAACTGCAGAATTAGAGAAATTTACCTACTACTCAGTTAAACTAGGGTAACATAGGTCTCCCCATTGGGACCAGCCCCAATTTCTGTATTGATAACTCTTTTTTGTAGATCATTCCACAAGAAAAATAAAAGGGCTGGGGGAAATGGGATCGAACAATAAAAGCTATACACACATAGGAGACAGATCCTCTGCTGAGAGGGAAAAAACTGAAAGCCTTCCCTACTGAATGGGGAAAAACTGAAAGCCTTTCCTCTGAGATCTGGAACGAGCCAAGGATCTCCACTTTCACCGCTGTTATTCAACAGTGACTGAAGCCCTAGCTGGAGCAATCACCCTACAGAAGGAAATAAAGAGCATCAAAAATGAGAGGTCTGCTTGTCCTTGTTAGTGTGATGTGAACTTATATCTAGAAAAACCAAAAGAGTCCTCACTAAAACTATTATAAGGTGATTAATGAATTCAGTAAAGCTGCAAAATGCAAAAATCCATGGGTAGCTTTTCAACGTGTCAACAGCAAGCAATCTGCAAAACAAACCAAGAAAGTGAACACATTCGCAATAGCTGCAAATAAAATAAAATGCCTAAGAATAAACTTCACTGACAAAGTGAAAGATTTCTATACTGAAAACTACAAAACATTGGTGAAAAAAGTTGAAGAAGACACACAAAAACGGAAAGATATTTCATTCTCATGGAAGAATCAACATGGTTAAAAGATCCTTACTACCCGAAGCAATCTATAGAATAAATGCAATCCCCATCAAAAGACCATGAAAAAATGAAATCCTGCTATTTAAAACAAGATGAATGGAACTTACGAACATTACACCAAATGAAATAAACCAAGCATAGAAAAATAAATCTCACCTTTCTCATTCATATGTAGGAGCTAAATATTCAAAACACTTGATCTTATTGACAAAGAGAGTAGGATGACTGTACTAGGGTTAGGAAAGGTAGTAGGGGGTGGGTAGCATGGGGATGGTTAATGGGTATAAAACTATAATTAGATATGATAGAATAAACAATACTTGATAGCACACCAAAGTCACTATAATCAATAATAACTTAGGGTATACATGAAAATAACTGAAAGAATGGAACTGGAATGTCTACCACAAAAGAAATGATAATTACCAGAGCTGATGGATGTCTCAATTACCCTGATTCAATTAATTCACATTGTATGCCTGCAACAAAACATCACGTGTACACTATAAAAATATACAATGATTACACAGCCACAATAATTAAACATTTAGAAAAGTAACAAAATGTAAAGTAAGTCGATGCATGTATGGACAGATATTATTTTACAAACATATCACTCCTATTAGGCCACTGGTAGGACCCAGTGAGAGAGGAAAGAATGCGGCCTGGATTTTTCCATGTGGAAGAAAAATCAGGAGTGGAAAAGAATTCCTGCCACCCCCGCCCTTGCCTACACGTTTTATTTTAAATTGAATAAAGGGCTAGTGTAAGATGCAAAACAAAGAAGAAATTCCAGAATCTACAACTTAAACTATGTACATTGTGGTAAATAGATCCTTGTAAACTTATTGAGAATCAATGTAGCTCTGTAGCGTGGCAGTCTTAATTGATGAGGGTAGATGGCTCACAGGATGCCTGCCATATTGCAATAATAAGCATCATGATCATAAAAAACCTCTTTGCTTAGAAATACCTACATACCAGGTGTAAAGGCCAAATCGAAAATACATATTTTCCTAAAATTATTCATTTTACCAGTTCATTATCATTGACAATAACCTCAATGTAACATTAGTCTAATGTGATAATTCATTGCTTTAAAAAATATATATTCTGTTGTCAAATGTGTCTTTTCAGTACTGTGTGATTCGCAGGGCAGCTCAGCTCTTTGCTGTCTACTTATATCACCGTGTTTTCCTTACTTTGATAAGGAATCCCACATAATTGGTATTTGGTAAATTGAAGTTTGGGGAACATTTGTCAAAACCATGGTATGAAAAAGTTCATGGTTGTAAGAGTTTTTTAAGTGTCTAGTTTATTACTAAAGACGAAGAGAGAATTTATCCTCAAATCATGTTACTTTAAAAATAAAGCTATAAATACATTGCCTACCAAGTAGAAATAGAATTTTATTTAGCGTAGAACTAATCACCAACAGCTTGTTGTAGAAGCTGTTTTATATTTTTTTTCTCGGCTGACTAAAAGACTCTTGGAATATTTTTTACTCTGTTGAGTAAAAAAGACTATTGGAATATGTTTGCATTGCTACAATAGCTATTTTGAAGATGAATGATTACAGATCTATTAATGATTTTTATGAAACAAATTCCACGTTTGTTAAGGGTTTTAGAATGTTATTTCAATCAGGGAAGATACTAAGCTTAAATTTTGAAGTACAACTGCAATTTTTGTCCCAAGGGAACAAAGTCCATCCCTTATGGACTACCTCTTTTGTGCTGGATGCTCTTCCAAGGATTGATCATATAACACTGAACAGTATAGATGAATACACCTGCCTTTCTGGAGTTTACATAGTAATGGGCAAAGCTAGCCTCTCTTCAGTTTCTCAAATAATTTGAGTAAATTCTTGAGTAAATACTCCAAAGTTAAATAGAGAAAAATGCTTATCAATTAGAAAATTGCTAATAAAGGATAGCATTCTCAAATGCATTTCTAAACCCAGTAAATAATATAGCGGTAGGAGAATTTTGGTTGGTTGAACACATCTGTTTATTCTTTTTCATGCAAAGAATTATAGGATTATATTACTACAAGCCTGTTAATGTATTTTAGAATGTGAAGAAAGCTCTACTTATGAAAATAAGTCATTTAATTTTACTCCTTTGATCTTTCTAGAAGCATTTTTCTGTTCTTGATCTTGAAAAAATTTCTAATAAATTCATCTTGGTTACCGTCCATATTTAATTCATCTGCATTGTATAATTGAGAATAATTGAATTTTCCATCATTAAGTGATGGACTAAAATAACAACATTAACTTCACAATTTGAACTCCACAACTCCTGTTTTTGTCCTAATACTTTTATTTTTAGTACTTGTGGCCTGTTGTTTAAAAATGAAGTTTCATGACAGCTATCAAGTGTGAGCCTACACTTTGTCTAAACTCCATACTTTTTCAGTCATCCGAGTTTAATATAGATTAGGTCAGAGATTATGTTATTCTCTTGGGGGGAAAATCTGATAACCACAGACTCACAATTTCTTGTCAAAATAAAACGTAGTATTAGTTATAATAGTCTTATAGGATAATTGAATGTTTTCTTTTGCCTCTTTTTGATTTCTAAATTGCCTTAAATGATGCTATATTGCAGATTAATTAAATTTTTTTAAAATGCTAAATACCAAAAAATACTCTAAGTAAAAAAGAAAATATATTTAATCAGGATGCCGTGAAGGTTTTGTAGGGATTCTACATGTTATTTGTACTCTACAAAAAAACTTCAACCTGAGTTTATATAGAGATACTGATGAAATTTGGTTCTCAACCTCAAGATTCCATTTAAAGTGTATGTGTAGACCTCTAACTTCATGCAGTCCCCTTTAATAATATGTATAGTCCTATTCTTTAAATATTTAATTTTATCTTTGGAAAAGCTATCAACAAAATAGATTCAACTATGTTTGAGAGGAAATTTAATTGTGAAGATTCCTAATTATAGGGAAAAACCTAAAAATGAAAATAATTTTTATAACTAATCTTTTGTGGTTGAAAATGATCATTAAAAAAACTATCTTTTGGTATATTTATTATGTTGATAAAACTGAATGACAGTGTAATTCTACTTGTATTTTTGTTGTTGTTGTTGCAATTTGGCTAGGGCCGGGCTTAAACCCACCATCCTCAGTACATGAGGCTGGGTGCCCTACCCACTGAGTCACAGGCACCACCCTCTACTTATATTTTTATTGAATGCTTTTCCAGAAGTTATCACAAAGAATAACTCTAAACATTCAGTTCTTTTTTGCACAAAGCAAACATCTAGAGAATCCAGATTTTACCAAACAATACTATTTACTTCTTTTATTTTTAATAAATTGTACTCCTCCCTCAAATTTCATGGTCTAAATCATACTGAAAATTATTCAGTTCAATATAATTATACTGGAAAAATAATTTTCTGTGATATGCCTTCTCTTATTCTTGCAAACTCATGGAGCAGAGAGACAGAGAAAGAAGAGGAAGAAATAGAGAAGGAGAGAGAGAAAGAAAAAAATACAATAGGCTAAAAAATTTACCACTAAAGATAAATATAATTGACAAAAACAGCCCTTGTATGGGAATCAGATGACTTCAGTTCATAGAATTCTGGGTTTTATAGGATGTATCACTGTGTTGCTTTAAGTAATCATTTTTATCACTCTGGCCATCAGTTTATTGATTTCTAGAAAAGAACAATAGCACTTGCCCTGCTTAATGTTTTAAAATGTTAAATGGCATAATATATGTAAACTATGGCATCGTATGCAATAGTGGTAGCCTCAGTGCCCTTTTAAAGAAACACTGCTGGGAAATTCTGCTAGATAGCTTTTTGTTAATAAACATCTTCAATTTGGCATGCTGCCCTGAGGCTTAAAAATGAGTCCATATGTAGTCAACATCATTTAATTCTTGCTAGGGAAATTCATTATTTAATTCTTTCAATAGCCATCAGTTAATTATTGTCTTCATTCCTGTTATAAAGGGTAAGAAATTGAATGTGGGTTGATTAAATGACTTACCCAGGGTAACGGTGTAGCAAGAGCCTCAGGTTATCTGGTCTATCCTGTCTCATCAGGGTAATCTCTTCTGTAGAATCCCTTCACACCATTTCCCAACCTCTCTTGAAATTCATCCCAGTAAGTGAGGCAGTTGTTTTATTTGCCCATTGCTGTGTGAAAACTCCCTTCCATAGTAGCTCCACACTTGTTAAAAAGTATTTTCTTGAATTAAGTTGATATTTCGTTTTCTTATTAATAACAAGCATGAGTATCTGGAACTGTAGGGGGATAAAACATTTTTGCAATTTGTCACTTCTTTTCATTTTTATTAAATCATAGCTGTATACATTAAAGCATTTATGGGGTACAATGCTGGGTTTATATACAATTTGAAATAGTTACAACTAACTGGTTAACATAGCCTTCACCACACTTTCTTAATTATTGTAGACATTTATACTCTACACTTGGTAGATTTGACATGTACCCTTGTAAAATGCACCATAGGTGTGGTCCCACTACTTACCCTCCCCTACCCGTCCTCCATCCTCCTTGCTCTCCTCCCCACCCCTCCTCTTTCCTCTTCATCTTGGGCTGTAGTTGGGTTATAGCTTTCATTTGGAAGTGTGGGTGCTTATATATTGGTTTCATAGTAGGGCAGAGTACATTGGATACTTTTTCTTCCATTCTTGAGATACTTTGCTAAGAAGAATATGTTCCAATTCCATCCATGTAAACATAAAAGAGGTAAAGTCTCCATCTTTTTTAAGGCTGCATAATATTCCATGGTGTACATATACTACAATTTATTAATCCATTCATGGGGCGATGGGCACTTGGGCTTCTTCCATGACTTAGCAATTATGAACTGGGCTGTAATAAACATTCTGGTGCAAATATCTATGTTATAAAGTGATTTTTGATCTTCTAGATATATACCTAGTAGAGGAATTGCGAGACTGAACAGCAGGTCTATTTTTAGATCCCTAAGTGATCTCCAAACTTCTTTCCAAAAGGAACATATTAGTTTGCCTTCCCACCAGCAATGCAGAAGCATTCCTTTTTCTCCACATCCACACCAACCTCTATACTTTTTGCAATTTGATTATGTGGGCTACCCTTCCTGGAGTTAGATGATATCTCAAAGTTGTTTTTGATTTGCAATTCTCTGATGATTAAGGATGATGATTACTTAAAGAAATTTCCATAGTCATTTAGGCAAATGGTAGTGAAGGGTACAAGAGAGACAACTTCTAAAATAAATTTTAAAATATCACAACAAGATTTTATAGATGTCAACTTAGATGCTTGCGTAACAAAATATCTGTATGTGGGGAAGGCATTCTGCAGTGTAATCTAAGCAATAACCCTTTTAAAATGAAAGATGTTAACCACGGTTCCTCAGCCCATGTAAGAAATCCTTGTGTACACACATACACGTTACCATTTCAGAAGCTCAGACTAAATAATTAAATAGATCTGTTCTCCGCATCCTGGAAATTTGTCTTCCAGGAGCCATCATTATCAAATTCAAATACCTGCAGTTAAACCATAATCACTGATGCAGTGTCGGTGCAGCAAATAAAGCAAATGAAACCAGTCAACTCCTACCCAAACTCTCACTATAGCCAAAGTCCTTTTATATATAAAACAAGTATGATTCCAAGTTACTGGAAGATGTAAATAAAACTAAATATACACGCAGCATATCTAGATATTTCTTTTAACTCTGCCATATATACGTGTATATATACATGCACACATACACATTCCTCTCTTTTAATATCATTTTCATTTTTCCTTTTTCTTCAGTTTCTTTTTAGAGACAAGATCTCACTATGCTGCCCCAGCTGAACTTGAACTTCTAGGTCAAGCCATCCTCCTTCCTCAGCTCCCCATGTAGCTGAGACTAGTTTTGCAATTTTTTGGAATACTTAAAGCACAGAGTAAATTTCGAAATATGTCACAGGACTATTGTTCATTTTAACTATCAGTGTTCAGGTGGACACAAGACTCTTCTAGATTTTATTTTCACATCCTATCACTCAACCTTGTCTTAATACCTCTTCTCAATTATGAAAAACACTTTGTGCTTTTGAGAGTACATATGGTCACAGGGAAATCATTTGACCCTTATGTTAGAGAGCTTTTTGACATGTTTTTGTGATTTCTAGGAGAGTTAAAGCTTTTTGAGGACATGGGACTATTTCTTTCATAGCAGTTTGGTCAGAGGCAGTACTCATTGTTTATTAAAACAGTGAAAGCCATCTTGAAACTATTCTAATCGTTTTGTTATCTGTATTTCTTTCCTGGGCCACAGAAGATAAAATTTAGCAAATGAGGAATTGAGTTGGCACAGATCCTAACAGATAAGAGAAGGTTGACCTCCTCACAGAGACAATGGAAAAAAAAAGTGAATGAAGCTGATAAAAATGAAAATATAATTAAAAAATAAATATTATGTGTAATATGTAATATCAAAGTATAAAGAGTAGGTAGTTTAGGGGTAAATAACCAACTCCTATTTTAGAAAAACTGTATGGACTTTCTACTATGGGCAATAGGATATGTAGGCGATGAATGTTATAGCATGTTATGGAAGTGCTTTTTTTTTCTTTTCTTTCTTTCTTTTTTTTGTGGTTTTGGCTGGGGCTAGGCTTGAACCTGCCACCCCCGGGGCTGGGCCAGCGCCCTACTCTTTGAGCCACAGGTGCCACCCTGGAGTGCATTCCTTTTTGTGAAAGAACAACTTGTTCCATTATAGAGCTAGCACACTTTATTGAACTCTAAAGTGTAAAAACCAAAGCCTGTAGTAAGGACAGCTAAAAAACTAAAATCTACCTTGAATGCTAAAATCATAATATTTTTTATTTAGTAATCCCCACTGTGAAAAACTTTCTCTATATGTGTAACTATATTCTTATATTTTAAAAAATAATTTTGCCATGTATGGAGCAAAATTACTGAAAAATAATGTACGAAATATTCCATTCACTGGTGATATAAAATATTGAGTCCTGTTTTAGATAGTCTTTAAAAAACTAAAATATTGGAGAACAACTGAAGAAAGAACTGGCTAACGTGGGCTCATATTCATGTACAAGTCCCTTCCGTTCTTTTTTTAAAATTTGTTCAAGTTACACATGGTGTTTTGTTAAATCAAAAATGTTCTTGATTCATGAAAATAATATGACTAAAATTACCATTGCCAAAATAATCTGAATAAAATTACCCTCACCAAATGAAGGTTATTGACAAACAAGAATCAGTTTTGTCACCCATGTTAATATCATAATTAAGGAAAGTTTACATTCAAAATATGGACAATAAACTCCTTCTGTCGCTCCATGTGGTTATTCCAAATGTGGATCTCATTGGATTCTCATTTGGTTCTTCTGCAGATGAAGAGGTATAAAAACTGATGTTCAGACCAATGGCCACTCATATGGGAATAATCTGGCTCATTCACATTATGGATCTGGAATAAATTTAAAACAATTGACTACAGAAGGCAGCATATGAATAATCCATGTGTTTTGCTAATTTTGCCCTCTCTTGGTTCAACCACATGCCTTTAAAGGAGAATCTGTCATCACACATCCAGAAGACATGTGTCCTGGAGGACATTACTACACCAGCATAATTGCAACTTAGTGGTGAGGTTGAGGGCAATTTTATCTGAAGTCAAAATTATAACAAAATATCAGTAATTGACAGAACATATTTAAGAGTAAAGTCATGTCATATGTAACTTTTCAAAAGCAGAATCTGTCTATAACTGACAAGCAACTAAGGAATAAGGCCTGGGACATGTGAACAGAAAACCATTGTGCAGCCCCATATGGTCCCTCTGACGCTTCAGTAGGCTGTAGAGTGCAACACCTCTGCTTTCCTGGGATGGCATTAAATAACCATTATTCTTTTTTTGATTATTCAAAACCCCTTACATTATATTTGGACATTGCTTGTGCATATTCATTTGACTATACAGAAACACTCCGATGAAATGCATTTGTAAAAGGAAAGATAAACAGATATTCTCAGTTGTGGTGGTCATGCCCTTCTTACCAGTACTCTCAATTATGGCATCAGATCTGGGCTTGCTGTGGACTGGGCACTTCTGGCTCATGCTATACTTCTTTCCAAAGGCTTTCCACGTAATTCAGGTGATGCATCAGGTGAAGTCATATGCCTTTTTTTTTTTTTGAGACAGAGTCTCATCCTGTCGCCCTGGGTAGAATGCCCTGATGTTAGCTCATAGCAACCTCAAACTCCTAGGCTCCAGTGATCCTTGTTTTTATTATTATTATTAAATAATATCTTTGTACATTAATGCAATTATGGGGCACAATGTGCTGGTTTTATATACAATTTGAAATACTTCCATCAAACTGCTTAATATAGCCTTCTCTGCATTTTCTTAGTTATTGTGTTAAGACATTTATATTCTACACTTAGCAGATTTAGCTTGTACCCTTGTAAAATGCACCGTAGATGTGGTCCTCTTGCTTCAGCCTCCCAGGTAGCTAAGACTACAGGTGCCCACCACAATGCCTGGGCTAGTTTTTCTATTTTTTTTTTTTTTTTTGTTGAGGTGGGGCCTCACTTTGTTCAGGCTGATCTTTAATTCCTCAGCTATTGCCCACTCCCCCTCAGCCTCCCAGAGTGCTAGGATTACAGGCTATTGAGTAGAGAAATGCCGAATGGTGTATAAAGGAAGATATTAGATATTTGTGACTTGGTTATTTAACTATTAATAAACACTCCCATTTTGTTAACTGGTGGTTCCTATAGCCCTTCATCTCCTTTGAACCCCAAATTATTTAATATAGAAGGCATAACTCCTAAGAGGTCGAGAAAGTTGCCATATTTCCAAGACTGCCACATTTCATATGTGAATCTCACTTGGCATGTGAACCAGGAAATAAACTTATCATAAAGAGCTAAAATAAATGCTCTTCTTTACCAAAGTCCAATCAATAAGGCAACAAAAAGCTTTACTGGTCTGCAACATCTCTAACCACTCAACTTGTTAATTTTCAACTTGACATGATCGATCTTTACTAACTCCTCTTAATATAGGACTAAAACCTAGTTAATATCTCATGGAGATAGAAGATTTACAACATACATTTTGAACTGAGTGGCCTAATTGTTTAAAATATCTCAAATCAGTTTACTTCAGGCCATTGCAATATGGTTTATATGGTCTCAGAGGGGCGGTCTTGGTACCCCAATACTTAAACCAGCCTAATGACGTTCAATATGAAGCATGGCCCACTGAATCTGCAGTTACTTGGGGGCAAAATTTCTAGATGAGAAAAGGGCTTGATATCCAAGCATAGCAAAAGAGAAATTTAAAAAGAGATTCTTAGAGAAAACTCTTACATTGAAAATTGCATATCTTAAAGTTTCTCTGCTTTGAAAAATTAAACATGGAAACTTATAATTTCATTGTTATTGCAAAAGACACTAAGCCACTTAAAACTCCAGTTTTATCACACACTTAAAACAGCACATTGTCCCCAGTGCATGTTGGGTAGTTTTATACGAGCACAGATAATCCTGTCGTATGGACTTCATGCTCACATAAGACGGATTAGAGAACTGACGGTTATCAACTGAATCAATTTGGACAAATTCCTTGCACAGTCCCTATACTTAGGAAGAGTTCATCTACTTTTCAGAGTTTTGACTGTGATGATTACATATACATATTAGCTCATGTTAAACTCATGATAAAACCTTGGCTAGTATTTTAAGAAATGATGTTTATTTAAAACTTCTTGTTTGAATTGAAATGTTTTCATCACTTTCTATCTAATAAAAAAAGGATGGTCATCGGTTCACAATGAGTCTTGGGGTTTAATTGACCAAACATGTAAAATTAATACAACTTAATATTTTAGGTTAATTATTTGAAGTTAGTTAATTAAAAAACAAGGATTTGCTCTCTGCCTAGTCATGCTCATTTTCTAAAGAAATTTTGACAATCTTGTTTGAAGACTCTGGAGTGTTCTTCACGTACATGATTTTAAAAGTGCCTTTTATAATGTCTTTAAACATAATTTTGTGGAAAAATGTTGTTTTTCCATGAAAATAAAAATTCCATTATAAGCCCATCCTTTAATCATGTGATTCAGTATTATGACTTCAAAAATAGGCAAGTTATTGCTTACTACCCTTGGCCATGTCTACACTTTGCCTTTGAATTTCTCTATGTGCTTAATATGGTTTTATTTTTTCCTGACTTAAGTCAGGAAATTTCAGAATCCTCATCACTGTTATCAGCCATTTTATTTCTTCCTTTTCAGCCTAACTCTGTCCCTCTAACCACTTTATAAGTGCCACCTGTAGCCACAACGTGCCACACTATTTCTACAGCTTTTTTATTTTTTTTTCAACTTCTGGTCCTAATAAATCTGAAACTTTCAACTATTATAGTTTGCCTCCTGCGATTTGCTCTTCTAAGGATCTGCAAGGCATGAATCATCAAAGAGGCCATGTAAAAAAAGAGGCCAGTGTTATTTATCACGAAAATTATGAAGAAATATAAACAAAAAGTGATCTAGGGGAGACAACTTTATCCAATTTTCAGCTTTATCCAAGATCCACATTTTCACAGTAAAACTTCTGTTTTATCCGTTAAGAACATGAGAAAGGAAAACACAGATGGAAGAACATTGAAGGGGAATTCCTAAATGGGAACAGTTAGCAGCTTTGGAAATGTAGATGTTCAAGAAAAAAAGATAAAGAAGCAAAACTGAATCATGAGACCCTAGAAGATTCCAAAAAATGTAATTTAGCTTGGCCTTCAGCAAACTACAACCCATGGGCCAAATTCAAGGTCTGTTTCTGTATAGTCTACTTTCTAAGGATGGTTTTTATATTGATACATGTTTGAAAAAAAGGTTTTTGAATCATATTTTGTGATGCAAAAATTGACAAAATTAAAACTTGTTGTCCATAAATAAAGTTTTATTGGAACACTGCCACACTCTTTCATTTATGTATTGTCTATGACTGTTTTTATGCTAGAACAGCAGGGTTGAGCAGTTGGGACAGAGACCATATGACACGCAGCATGTAAAACATTTATTATCAAGCCCTTTGTAGAAAAGTTTGCTATCTCTTGATTTAGAACATTCCCCAAGTTAATTTTCCTAGCTGATCATATCAGTGCTTACTGAATACCAACTCTGGAGTTTCAAGTCCAAATCAACCAATGAGCACCTTATATTTTTCCATTATTTTCATGAGAGGTTTTTTTTTTTTTTTTTTTTTTTTTTGACAGTGACACCATGTAGGTGCAAATAACCAGTAAGAGCAATTACCTTGAACTATTTGTTACTTTACAAAAATTAAAGTGTTTCTTTTGTGGTAACTGTTAGCTCAGGTGCAGTTGTAAGAAGTAGAACAGAGAATTGCCATGTATACTTTATCTAGTTTCCCCAGAGATCACATCTTGAAAACTATAGTACTGTATTATGACCAAGATATTATCATGGACCCAGTCAAGATACAGAATCTTGCCGTTACCGTGAGGGTTCCTCATGGTGCTCTTTATAGACCCACCGGCCTCCCTCCTACTCCGTCCCTGCCTTCATCCCGTAGCCACTTATCTATATTATACAACTGTGTTTTCTGAATCTATAATTTTGTTTCAAGAATATAGAAATGAAATCACAGAATGTAACCTAGAGTGATTAGCTTTATTCGCACAGCATAATTCTCTTAAAATCATCCCAATTGTTGAGTTTATCAGTTGTTTGTTGTTAATGAATCACATTCCATGGTGTTCGCACTACTACGGTTCACTAAAATTGTTCACCAGTTGAAGCACATGTGGATTGCTTCTAGTTTTTGGCTATTGATGATAAAGCTTCTGTAAGCATTCATGGACAGATTTTCGCATGAATATAAATCTAATTTGGGGGAGACAAATACCCAAAAGCCAAATTGCTGAGTCATATGGTAAAGTGTATGTTCAGCTTTGAGAAGCTGCTCAACTGCCCAACCATTTCCACACCGGCTGTGCCAGTTCACACTCTCACAGCCATACATGAGAGATCCCGTATCCTCACTGATTCTTAGTGTGGCCACTATTTATTTTTCATATCTTTTCCCCATTTTCC
The DNA here is from genome assembly GCF_000181295.1 of Otolemur garnettii. Taxonomy (NCBI): domain Eukaryota; kingdom Metazoa; phylum Chordata; class Mammalia; order Primates; family Galagidae; genus Otolemur; species Otolemur garnettii. Next base: position 18,580,223 of record NW_003852404.1, on the reverse strand, counting down.
ATTTAGATTGTTTAATTTGTATTTCCTGTTGAGTAGGGGGATGTCTTTGTATTTTGTAGATTCTGGTTCTTTGTTAGATAACATGTTTTCTCCTAATCTATAGCTTGTCTTTCTATCTTCTTAAGAGAATTGTTGGGGGGAAGGAAATATAATTTCTCTTCAACCTCCATAAATTTGTACTTGAGACAAGACCCCTGAAACAAAAGACAGATTAACAAGAGAAAACCAAGCAATTTTATTAATGCACCCAGTTCACATCCTACAGGAGAAATTTCAGTGTAAGGTAGCACAAAGCAATGGCTTAGAACTCTGGCACATACATAGTACAGTGTCTTCAACAAAGAACGATAAATTTTAGAGACGTGACAAAACAAGCGAAAGCAATTTTAGGCTTCCAGAGGAGGAAAACTGTGGGAAGGTAACATATGGAGAAACAACTACAGGTATAAAGCTTGCTTATAGATTCCTCTGGTGCCATTTCTGAGCTAGTAAGAGCTGTGTCTAGAAAGGAGAATTTTTACTCTCCCTCCACTTATCATGGGACCACACCTATGGTGCATCTCACAAGGGTACATGTGGAATTTACTAGGTGTAGAATATAAATGTCTTAACACAATAACTAAGAAAATGCCATGAAGGCTATGTTGACCAGTTTGATGAAAACATTTCAAATTGTATATAAAACCATTAGATTGTACCCCATGGTTGCATTAATGTACACAGCTATGATTTACTAAAATAAAAAAAGAAAAAAGAAAAAAAAGGACATGAACAGCTTGAACAAGGAAAAAAAAAAAAGAAAGGAGAATTTTTACCCTGTCTTTAGGGGAAAAGAGTAAAGATAGAAAGAGTTCTTCCTTTGTTTACGGTCCCTTTATTGTTGTTAGCTCAAAATTATCTATGTCAAAGACACATATTTTGAGGTGACATTCTGATTTCCTGCAGAGTCTTTTATGGACTGAAAAGTGTTTAATTTTAGTTTTAAAAAGTGTTTAATTTTTAGTTTGTCAATTTTTTTATGGATTGTGATTTGGGTGTCAAGTCTAATAATTCTTTGCCTAGTCCTAGATCCCAAAGACCTTATTCTATGTTATTTCTAAAGCTTTTATGGTTTTATGTTCTACATTTAAGTCTGTCATCAGTTTTGAGTTAATTTGTGTATAAAGTGTGAGTTACCTGTTGGTGTTCTCTCTCTCCCTCCCCTTTGCCTGTGGATGTCCGGTTGAAACAGCTCTCTTTCCCCCATCAAATTGGTCTTCCATCTTTCCTAAAAAATCAACTGTTAGTTAGGCATATTTGTGTGATTCTCCCTCTAGATTTCCTATTCTGCTATTTGATCAATGCCCCTATTTTTCCACAAATACTATAGTCTTAATTAGAATTAAAAAAATTATTATTACTATTGTATTACATATAGAATTATACCTAATATTAGTATATTGTTATATGTTATATATACTTATTAAACAAATAAAGTCATTCCTGCCACTTTATTCTTTTTTTTTTTTACAATGTTGTTTCTGTTATAGTTCTCTTGTATTTCTATATAAAATTTAGAATATATATCTAGAAAAATCTTGCTGGGATTTGGTAGGGATTACATTTAACCTATATATTAATTTGGAGGGAACTGACATCTATGCTGAGCTTTGCGATCCATAGACACCATCTCTCTCCAGGTCTCAGGTTTCTTATCAGCATTTTATGGTTTTCAACATACAAATATTACACATGTTCTTTTTCTATAACCTACGCCTAACTAGTTCATTTATTTGAGTGATTCTAAATGATAGTGCATTTTTAACTTTTCTTTTTTTTTTTTTTTTTTTTAAGAGACAGTCTCACTCCATTCTCACTCACTCTACAACAGTAGAGTGCAGTTGTGTCACAGCTCACAGCAACCTCCAACTCCTGGGCTTATGCAATTCTCTTGCCTCAGCCTCCCAAGTAGCTGGGACTACAGGTGCCTGCCACAACACCCAGCTATTTTTTGTTGCAGTTTGGCCAGGGCTGGGTTTGAACCCACTATCCTCGGTATATGGGGCCAGTGCCCTACTCAATGAGCCACAGGCACTGCCCCATTTTTAACTTTTCTTTTCCTTTTTTCCTTCTTATTGCCCCAGCTAGAACTCCCTGCACAATGTTTCCTAAGAATGGCAAGAGAGGATATCCTGGCTTTGCTGCTGATCTTAGGTGGAAACTATCTAGTCTTTTATCATTATATATAATACTAACTATAGGTGTTTTTTTATAGAATGTTTTATCAAGTTGAGGAAGTTCCCCTCTGTTCCCAGTTGTCTGAGAGTTTTCGGTTGTGAAGAGGTGCCGAATTTTGTCAGATTCTTTTCTGCATCAATTGATATTACCTGTGGTTTTTCTTCTTTAACCTGTTAATGTAGCAGACTATGTTAATTTTTTAAATAATGAACTTCTTTTGTCCCTAGAATAACCTTACCTGGCCATTGTATATGATCCATTTTATATATTGCTGAGTTTTGTTTGCTGCTATTTTCTTAGGGAGTTTTGTTTCTATTATTCATAAGAGATATTGGTCTATGGTTTTCCCTTTTTGCCCTGTCTTGTCTGATTTGAGTGTTGGGGTAATATTGGCTTTATAAAATGAACTGGGAAGTATGCCTTTATCTTCTATTTTCTCAAAAAAATTGTGCAGAATTTGTATTAAATCTTCTTTCAATACTTGGTAGAATTATCCATCGAGACCATCTGGCCCTGGAGATTTCTTGTTGAGAGACTGTTAAAATACATATTCAATAGCCTTAATCATCATAGGGCTATTAAAAATATATAGATCATGTTAAGTGAATTGTGGTAATTTGTGTTTTTTTAGAAATTAGTTTGTTTCAGCTAAGCCACCGGTTCTCAACCTGTGAGTCCCAACCCACAGGAACTGTATTAAAAGGCTGCAGCGTTAGGAAGGTCGAGAACCACTGATCTAAGCTGTCAAATATATGTATTTAGTGTGGTTTCTAGCGTTCCCTTATTTCTATAGATATTTATGGGGTCTGTAGTGATATCCCCTGTTTGACTTCTGATATTGATAATTTATACCTTTTCTTATTATGTGCCAGTCTTGCTAGAAGTTCACCAGTTTAATCCATCTTTTCAAAGAAATGATTCATTGTGTTATTGATTTTGTCTATCATTTTTTCTTTTTTGATTGTGTTTATCTGAGCTCTTATCTCCTTTCTTCGCTCCTTTATGTCTATTTTGCTGTTTTTATTCTTCTGTTTGGATCTCTCTGGTCACAGACTAGTGACATCATTTGTTTTCTAATACATTTCATGTTAATTACTTCTGAACACTGTTGTAACTGTGTCCCATAAATTGTGTTGTGTTGCATTTTGATTTTCATTTACTCCACTGTATTATTTTTCACTTGAAATTTCATTTCTGACACATGAATTATTTAGAAGTGTGGTGATTAGTTGTTCCCGCTATATTTCTGTTATTAATTTCAAGTTTGTAACATTGTGGTCAGAAAACACCCTTTGTATGATTTCAATTATTTTTAATTTATTGAGAGTTGCTTTATGTGTCAGGATGTGGCTATCTTGTGGCTATCTTGGAATATGTTTGTGGGCACTTGAAAAGAATGTGTATGCGGCTGCTGTCAGGTGATATCGTCTAAAAATATCTATTAGATCCTGATGATTGTGATTTGTTGAGTCTTAAATCCCGGCTAATTTTTCTGCTTTGTTGTTATGTCACCCCAAAGGTTGTCTTGAAGTATACAACTGTAATTGTGGGTTCCCTTTTTTTTTCTTCTATTTTACTCATTTTTACAATTTTTGTAGCATTTTTGTTTGGTGCATATACCTTCAAGGATGTTATGGCTTTTCTTTGGCTTTTTCCTTTTATCATGATGTGATATCTACCTCTGTCTCTGGGAATTTTCTTTCCTTAAAAGTCCATTTTTTTATATTATTAAAGATGCTTCTGCTTTCTTTTGATTCATGTTTGCCTGATATGTATTTCTCTAGCCTTCTATTTTCAACCTGTTTATATTTTTATGTGTAAATTGAGATTCATTACAGACAGTTATGTGTAATTGAGCCCTGATTTTTTTCACTATGCAAATCTATGCCATTCATTGGTATATTCAGACAACTTACATGTAATTTAATTTTTTAATTAAATTTACACTTACATTTAATTCAGTAATTTCACTTTATGGGTTAAGACTCTCATTTTGTTCTTTGTTTTCTGTTCGTTTTTTTCTGTTGTTTATCTTTGCAATTACTTTCTCCTGATGTTCTGTGGGTTACTTAAGCAAATTTTTAGAATTTTGATATATCTAGTATTTTTTAATATATTTCATCATATAGTTTTTAAGTGGTTACTTTATATATTATATTATATGTACATAATTTATCACAATCTACTGGTATCTTCATTTTTTTTTTCTTTTCTTTTTCTTTCTTTCTTTCTTTCTTTTTTTTTTTTTTTTTTTGAGACAGAGTCTTACTTTGTCATCCTCGGTAGAGTGCCGTAGCATCATACCTCACATCAACTTCAAACTCTTGGGCTTGAGCCATCCTCTTGCATCAGCCTCCCAAGTAGCTGGGACTACAGGTGCCCACCACTCACCCAGATATTTTTGGAGATGGGGGTCTCACTTTTGCTTAGGCTGGTCTGGAACCTGTGAGCTCAAGCAATCCACCCACCTCAGCCTCCCAAAATGCTAGGATTACAGTCAAGACTGTAAGGTGACCAGATTTTAACATTGGTAAAGTGGGACACCATTGACGGGGGGGTGGGGGGGTAGGAGGGTGGGGGGGGCCTGACAACAATGCAAACTTTGATAAGCAGTTCTCGATAATCAGTTCTCAACAACTATTTGTTATTATTAAAGTTTAACATTATAAATTAACAAAAATAATATAAAACTCATATCCTGGCAAAATATGCACATGGCAGCTAAAATCCTTATATTCCTGTTCTCCTGCTGTTCCCTAGCTTCTCATGCATTCTTTCCAAAAATTGGAACTTTTTAAAAATGCTGTAGGTTGCGGGACAAATCATTAAAAATTGGGACCGTTCTGCCAAAAGCAGGACATCTGGTCACCTTAGTCAAGAGCCACTGCGCCTGGCCTCATTGTGAATTTCTTTGGGCTTATCCTGTTTATGACTTGCTCAGCTTCTTTATATCTTTCACTAAATTTGAGAGTTGTCCACCCAATATTTATTTGAGCACATCTTAAGCCGTGACCTTTCCTCTCTTTCTGGGACACAAATATAGATGTTTTATCTTTTCTTATAGGTTCAAGGTTGCCTAAGTCTCTATTTTCCTTTATTTATTTATTTATTTACTTTTCGTTGTTGTTAAAGTGTATTTTTCTCTCTGTTGTTCAGATTGGGTAATTTCTATTGCTCTATCTTCCAGTTCACTGATTCTTTCCTCTGCCCTCTCTAGTCTGTTGTTTAGTATATATCCAGTGAGTGCTTTTTTTCAATTTCAGTTATTAAATTTTTCAGTTCTGGCATTTCCATCTGGTTAATCCTCGCATTTTCTATGTCTTTGCTAAGACTTTTAATTTCTTTGTTTCAACCGTATTCATAATTGCTCATTGAAGCATTTTCATGATCAGCACTTTAGAATTTTTGTGAGATAATTCTAATATCTCTGTCATTTTGACGTTCACATTCATTAATCATCTTTTTAAAATGCAGTTTGAGATCTTGCTTCTGCTTTGTATGACAAACTATTTTCCACTGAAACGTGGGCATTTTAGGTATTATGTGTGAGAATCGGCTTCTTACTTAAATCTTCTGTTTTGGCTGGCTTTTCCTACCCCACAGCAGGGGAAGCGAGGTGTGCCACCCATTACTGCCAGACATAAGTGGCAGTAACTCCTGCTTCTGTGTCTCAACTAACCCTCCACGGATACCTCCCTGGCTAGGAAGGAAGGAGCGATTTGTCATTTCTTTTGTTGCCTTCACCAGTGCCTTGGAAGTTGAGGGACATCAGAGTAGTTTTACTCTGCTGGACCGTTTCTAATGTCCTGGATCTCCACTGGGTCTCCTCTGATACCACCTCAGCAAGGAGGACGACAAGTGCTTCATCTTTATTGGGTTTGCAGTGGAAGTTCAGGCTCCCTACGTAGTCTCCACTGACGGTCACCACGTGTGGGGTCAGAGAGGAACCTTGTTACCACTCACAGCCTCATCGCTCTTAGCTCCCTCCTCAGACTTGTCTTACATTACTCTGGAAGGTGAAAGGAAAGGGTGTTGGGGCACCTCATTCCAGCCTATCAAGGGGCAGTCGAGGGTCCTCACTCAGTCTTTGCAGGAGCAGGTGGCAATGGTACCACAGTTCTTTAAAATGCTATTGTCCTGGCAGTTCTTTATTTCTAGGCTGCTCCTTCTTCAAAATTTTGGCTACAGAAAACAGGCTTTTCCTGGGACTTTTGTGACTACACCAGTTGGCACTTCTGAGTTGCAGGCTTCTTTAGCCCCAAATTTGAATGTATAAAGTAAAAAGAAAGTCCACGTCAGTCCCTAGCTAGTCTGTCACCTTCTCTCCACCCGTCAGGTCTCCTTACATTTGATTTATATGTAGTGTCCAGGGATTTAAACTGTACCTTATAGGAGAATTAGAAAAAACCTATGTCTACTCCATCTTTCTAGAAACAAATGTTTCCTGCTTCCTTGTTTATTTTTTTAAAATCTTTTTTTTTTTAATTGGGGGTAGGCAGCATACAATTTCACATTAGCCTCTTTAAGGGACTCAAATGTAATTATAAAAAATTAATTACGGAATTTAGTATTTAAAATGAAAAAACTTTAGACAGAGAAAATATCTCCATCTATAATTTACTTTTTAATGTCCATTTCACTTCCATGTTCCATTTCTACCAGTTTTTTTCCTGACAAGTTTATCTCCTGTAGGTCCATAAATATTTCTGTTTAGTAGTGACCTTTTCTCACTTTAAGGTATTTATTGAATGACATGGGAGTCACATCCATTTGGTTCTCTGCAAATCCTGTGCCTATCATAACACCTACCATGTACTAGCACTTAATAAATATCTGCTGAATGGGCTGAATGGAAACTAGAAATTTAAATTTTAATTTCTGTAGGTGGGTTATCTACTCTCTTCTTGCTGTGCTGAAGCGTAGGACAGGTCTGTCCTTAATCCCCCACTAAAAACTCTTTAAGCACTTACTTAAGGTACTGATAGAATTTGTCCAGAATTTTGCAATTGAGGAAAAGCAGTTTTAATTTCAACATATGTAGTTGTTATCTTATGGTTTAGAATTATGTGCATTTTGAATTACAAGTGTGTGTGTGTGAGGGGGGGGGTTGTGTGCATGCTTATGTAGAAATTCCCTCCTCTTGGTCGTAAAGAAAGTAAGTTATCTGAAGGAGATGGCACCAAAATAATCATTGACCATTTTTAGAAGATCTTTCCTAGATATTTGAACCTTTTTTGTTGGGGAGGGGGAATGATTTTCTTTTTATTAGGCAAGTCACACTTTGAATATCTTTTAAAAATCTTTGTATGTATTGTGCAATGTGTGTGTATAGATGAGGGATGGGTCATTTCAATCCATCACTTCATTAATGCACTGAATAGAATTTTAAACATTTTGCAAACATAATGATACTTTAGATAAAGGTGATCCAATTATTGCACCTTTTTTTTTCTAATGGAGTAGAAGGACATGGTTCATTTTAGTACGTTTGATTTCAGTCCTAATCATGCTTGCTTTCCTGTTTGGCTTTCGATTCTGCTTAAGGAAACTGTGAAAGATTTAATTCACTTTACTTTTGTTAGAAAGTATGGAAATGTTTGTACATATATACGTGAGAACTTCTGTTGCCCCTAGGATGGAAATTCACTTGGGAGGGGGAACCCTTTCATTTTTTAACTTAAGAGCTGTTGATAGAGTCCTTGCATCTTTCAAAGGCATTTTTCATGCCGCACAGGCAAATTGTAGCCAGTGAAGGAACAGAAAGGGCACTTTTCACATGTGTCAATCCCAGCAAACTTGCACAACAGCTGTGCTAGGTAGTCAAGGAGATTACACAGGACCCAGGGAAGGGTTCTGTGTGGTGGAAGAGACAACCGGGTTTCTCGGGGGACCACTTTGTTGGAGATTGCAGCAATACCGCAGCCCCACTGTTGCTGGAGGGTATTGTGGCCATGTAGTATGAAATCAGTGCCAGATAAAATCAGAAAGTAATAAAAACCAAGAAGCAAACTCAGTGATTTTTAAATCTTAAAGTGAGAGACTGAAACAAATGTTCTGGGCTTTTCGCACTCACTTGTAAGGAAAAGGAGACACACCAAGGGGTGCCTTTAACTCAGAAAACTTGCCGGGCATTCAATCTTTTCATTTGAGAACCATTTGGGTGTGTTAAGAAATAAAGTTGCAGAGTAGGCATGTTCAGACCTTTATTTGCTACATTTGGTAGGAAAGATTTTTTTTTTTTTTTCCCCTCTTAACTACAAGAAGCCAGAGTTTTCTGTGCAAACGAAACAGGCGTTGCAAGAATCAGATTCACTTTGGACGACTCTTCACATTCCAAGTCATCATTGCGTTAGGCAGCACAATTCCATCTCTGGTTGATGGGCAGAAAAAGTGGGCAGCTTGCCAGGTAGACGTTTCCATGACTCCCAGCCCCCAAAGGTGATGCGTTTTTCAGCTAATTCAATGAAGAGTGGGCTGAACTTTGGGTCTAAACGAGACAATAGCTGCCTTCGCAGTATCAGCAGAATGGTTGATGGGAATGCACTCTACATTTGGCAGAGAATCATGTGACCTTACGACTGAGATTTTGTGATGGTGCCAACGGAGACTTGGAAAGCAGCAACGGTCCTGACTTTTTCTTCTTTTCTAGCATGGCTCAGAAAATGGTGGATCTTAATACTTGACTTTAGCCAGACTCAGCAAGCGACTGAGCTTTGAAGCACAACTTCGCCTTTATTCTGGGTTTTTTGGCAGGCCACCAGGAGGCTGTCCCTTTCACGCCTGATAAATTCTGCTGCTTATCTCTAAATAGAAAAAAAAAAAAAGGAAAATAATAACAGAATATTGAGGCATAACAAGTGAATCCTAAAATTGTATGTGCTTTTTGTTTTTTGCTTTCTCTGACTGCTGATTATTATTTTTTTTTAATGTTAACACCCTTGCTGCTTGCTGAAGAATCCAAGTAGTTGGGTCGGTCTTTTTTTTTTTTTTTTTTTTTTTTTGGTTTATAATGAACAGGCATTTGAACTGGGCAAACAAGGCAACAGCAGCAGTGAGCATGAGATCATTGCATTGCAGCAGTGTAGCAAACTGGCACCCTGCCTTTTCACCCCTCTGGTTCAGGAGACAAACGTGTGCAATCCTCATTTCTAAAGTCAGTACAGCCTGGAAGGATTCCTGGTCGCTCCCACCTTCTACCATTCTGCTGCCAGTGACGGCAAGGATTGGTGCAGCTTCTGCGCAGTGCTTTGTGACTGGAATACCGAGAAGGAAGAAAATGAAGACAAGCACCCTGGTCCTTCTCTGCTAAGAAATAACAGGAGCCCTGAAGAAAAAAATCTGAGTTTGTCCTACTACATGCAAGCGTGCTGAAAAAAAAAAAAAAAATTGAGACGCTCCTGCTCAAAAACAAAAACAAAAACAAACAAACAAAAATCCAAACCAAACAAACCAAAAAAAAGCAAACATTGGCTTGTGTAACTGCAGAGACATCGGGCATTGTAAAGCAGCTTTTTAAGGCAACATAAGCAAATGAGCCTTCTTTATTTTTATTATTTCAAACAATATGGCATAATTAGCAATATATTGCACTTGGTGAAATCGCACCTTTCATATCAGGTATAACTTTTTTTGTTGTTGTTTCTTTAAAGCCTACTGTTATGTAAAAGAGAATCCTTGAACTTTCAGTTTGCTCTGATTTAACTCATAACCCACTCTACTCTTAACTTTTTCCTTTTCCTCTCTTGCTCTAATCCTGATTAGAATAGAAATTTAAGTAAAAACAGAAAATGCTCTGTGAAAAAGACAGTACATGTTTTGATTTTTGTTTCACACAGAAGTTTCGGGAAGACAATAGTATGCTATCTGTTCCTTTTAAATTTATTAATGTTTGCTATCTAAGAAAAGTGTTTATACCTAGTTGTTGAGGAAAGTAAATCTTTCATGTGATTGATAATTTGAAATGTGGAGGAATAAACTAGAAAAGGGTCATATTAGTGTATCTTTAAAACTATGTATAAATAAAATAGTTGGGGGAAGCTATATTTAAATTATGACAAGGATTTCAGGAGAACAGAAATAGGAATGAAAAGATCATGTTCTTAGTTGTTAAGTGAAAAAGAAGCTTGTTCCATAATAATATTCTCTTTTAAAATACGTTGTAAAAGAAGTATTTGTCCTAGAGCTGTTGCAAAGAGCACTGGAAATATCCATTAAGTATTTTAGTGGAAAAAGTACATACAAACTTGTTTTAAGTTCAAAGCAGTGTATTGGCTCAGCAGATAAATGCAATGCATTGTAATTATTTTGTCTGTTTGTAGAAGCAAATTGCTAAGCAATTTAAGCATTTTATAACAAAACCCAGTTTTGCTTCGTTTAATGTGCAAGGATTAGCATAAACATTTCACTTCTTTTCATTATGATAAAAAATGGTTTTAACTAGATGTAAAAATTGTTTAAAAAGAGAACTGCTTTTGCCAAATACGGCATTCATCAGTGACGATTATAATTTACATATTAAGAATTGATGCTATAATATTTTCAATATAAAATAAACTTTAGGTAATCTGTTATACTTTTAAAATCATATTTTATTATATTAAAATGTATAGATTATACAACGAGAAATTTTATAGAACCGATGAATTCTGCCTTCATTTTTTGCCATTCTATGAAGAATTGTGGGAAATTACACAAATCCTATATCCTGATAACATTCACATGAAACATTTTATCAGTTTTTTTAGTTATTGTTCCCTGATTATTTACAAAGTGGCTCCTTTCCTCCATGCTGCCTCCGCTAATGGAGCGCCCACTTTCACAGGCTTAATTAATATTGATAAACCTGTTTCCAGGTTTCAAGATCCTTTAGTCAAAAAACATTATTTTAAATGTTATTTTTAGATGCCATTAATCTCCACACTCTTAATTATCTTATTAAGCTCCATGCCAAATCCAAATCTCTTTTCAGCTTTCACCACTTCATTGTGTAAAACCTGGTCGCTTCTTGAACAGCTATCGTTCTTTCACTTTCAAAACTGTGCCTGGGAAAACAACCCTGACCAAAATGAACTCAGAAATGCAAACTATGAAACCACTTTCTATGTCATATGAGTAGCCTTGGGTGGGGCCCTATGCGTCTCCCAAGTCTTTTTTAAAAAGTACTTTGAAAGGTTTTGCTCGTTCTGATACTGTGTTTTCTTCTCGATCATCCACTCTCATTCCCACCATCCACTCAGACGCTCCTCCTGGGCAGCAGTGGTCTGATATTTCTCCTTTTGTGGTTATTTTAGGGAAAAACTTAAAAGGATATGAGAAGTGAAGAAAGTGATCATAGCAGAAAATCATCTCAGGTAAAAATTTACAAGAACACTTACTATTGAATATGTTAAACCAAAATTCTTTTGTGTTTAGCTGTAATCCATTTCATATGTATGAATCTAGCTGTTGGAATTTTCACTGGTGGTGTTCATTTGAGAATTTACAATAGTAACCTGTTTCTGTGAACAATTTTGCCCACGTTTGTGCTCAATGTACAGTTTGTGTCCCTCTCAGTATATACCTGTGTATCCATATGCCTTAGGTGCAAGACAGTAGAAATAGAAAGCTATTGAGGAAAAAGTGGAACTATTTTTTTCATTTGTTGTGCCATGTAAAAGGAAGTAAAATCTGGGGGAAGGAAATAAAGTTATGCTTTTTTATCTTTTTTGCATGACTGAATAAGACAATGAAACTAAAACATACATTGTTACAGTGCTGATAAAGCCTTAAACAAACCGGGCATTTTATTTCACATTTAAATTTATAAATATACCTTCGAACATTTTACTAAAATTGAATGCATCATTGTTCATTATTTGCGATTTTTTTTAGCAAGTATTGAGGCAATTTCAAAATAAATCATGGTGAAAAAATTATGTACCACAAATTATCTGTATAAAGCCTATAAAAGACATTTTACTGATTTCAAAACATGCAAAATACTAAGTAATTAGTATGTAGTATTATTTTCCACAGGGAAGATATAATTAAGAAATGCTAAATGATTATAGATATGCGTGAAATAATTAATGATTGTGCAACTTATAATTTTGTTGAGTTTAAAATCTTTTTAAAAAGGGGCATGTGGCTGGCTTTCTGTTCACTCATTTGTGTGTTTGCTTGTTGTCTGATGGTTTAAAATTTTTTTTAGAAACAATTTATTTTTTTCCAACCTGTTGACTGGATGATGAGAGTTGTATGTAGGCATGTATTTTAAGTATATCTATTATGAATAACACATTTATTTGATTTAAGGTAAATGATACCCTCTTTCATATAATACATCTGGAGTATAAATTTTAGTGAAGAATACTGGTAATGATGCCATCACTATTATGTCATTGATTTTAGTTTTCTGATATTAATTCATCTATATATTGTAAACTTTGGTATCATTATAATTACAGACAAATATGTATGTATGTAAGGCTCATAATGACTTCTTGTGTTTTCTACTTACTGAGCAAGATGTCTTTTCTTATGAGAAAATTATAATGTTACCAGTTCCTTGAAACCACTAGGTTTTATAAAAATTAAAATAAGCACAGATTAACTCATACACAATTAACTGAATAGTTAATTTGGTTTTAATTACAGGCTTGTAATACTACATTCATGCCTCACAATTGCATAATTCATAATGCATGTATGGATTCTTTTGTTTTTTTTTTAAATTCATCATTAATTAAAATAGTTTAATTCCAAAATAGTCACTATTATGACAAAAGCAATCTGTGAAAAACATTCCATAAAATACTTTTTAAATTCGCATGCATATAAATTTGTAATTCATTTAGAATATATACAAAGCCCTTTAATGGGGGAAATATACCTCCTTAGAGTTCAGGATTTAAAACACTTATATTGCAGAATCAAAATGATCATTTTTGCCTCCTAACTGCATCAGATATTTACAACCGATTCTACATCAGTAGGGAGCCCAGGCGAGATGTTGCCCATTGGCATAAACCCGTAGATCCGATCTTGTGGTGAAGTGGACCGCACAAGCTCGCTTCTATGGGTCTGTGTCAGTGTGGTAATCTGACAAAAGGTTACGCAGATACTGCTCGATAACATTGCATTAAATTCTTGCAGAACTCCAGGGGATTCTATACACTTCCTGAAGTAATTATACTTTCCTTTGTTTTCCATAGTATTTTAATTGTCAGACTTAAATCATTGACCACTTGGAAGCCTTTGTAGCACAGCTATTCAAGTTCGATTCCAAGTGCAGTAAATTGCTTAAGAAAGTTGCATTTATTTTTGTCAGGGTTTGGACCAACATCCGAATCGATTCTTGTGAGAAATTTAAGTGCACTCTGTAGTGCTTAGTCTACCTTATCAACTTCAATAAGAAAATTAAGGGCATTAACTGCATTTACATGTTATTATGGAGCCTATTTCTCCTGAAAAATGAGGCTGAATGCTATTGGCTTTTAATATTATTAATTGCTAGTGAATAACATGGCAGGAGAGATGTCAGAAGACATTTTGTGTGACCCATGCTAGAATCCCAAAAGGTTAGAATAGTTCTATGACACACATTTTAAGTTTCTTGGTAAAATGCTAGACTATTACATGTACATCCTTGCCAAGCCCATAGGTGTATGGCCGCCATATTTGGAAGAGCTGACTGAAGAGATGATAAGGAGTTTGAAGCAACATTGGAAGCTGTGTGCATCCGGGTTGAGGTAGTAGGTTGTATGGTTTAGAGTTACACCCTGGGAGTTAACTGTACAACCTTCTAGCTTTCCTTGGAGCACACTTGAGCCATCGAGGAATTCTTCATCACTTTAATCTGACCGAGCCAGTTCTGTGCAAGAAGGTAATGTGTCATGAGTATTTTGGATCACAGATTTGAGCCTTTATTCCATTTAAGTCCTAACTATAAGATTATTCCATTTGCATCTACTTATGAACAGTGACAAAATGGTGTTTCTAATGAGTTGTTACTCTGTTCAAGCATTTTTAAAGAACTAGTGGATAGTGACAAAGTGCAGTAATATTAAAGCTTGTTTCATCTCTGTAGTCACAAAACTTTGCACTTGATTTTCAGTGTAATTGTTTGTTTCCCTATTTATATTGGCTACTTAGATTCTATAATAAAATTCTGCTAGTCTTAAGAACTCCCACAGCATGTTATCTGAATTTTTCTTATGACACATCACTTTCTACCTTATGTTATGGCTGTTTATGTGCTTGTTTATTTTTTCCATACTAGACTGTAAGCCCCTTGAGGGCAAAGTCCATGTTTTATTTTTCATTGTATCCCCTGCAATGCCTTATACATAATAGGCACCAAGTATTTATTGGATGAATGTGTGGAGAATAAGATTCCACTCTGTGACAAATTTCTATTGAATATTTGAATGAATTACAACAATGGTCAAATACCTGAGCTTTGTTTATGCGTCCTAAAGTTGCTTAAATTTCATTCCCAGAGAACTCTTCATCAGTAAAATATGTGTCAAACAACTTAGATACACAGTTTAAAGTTTGGAATTACTTTTCTCTGGAATAAAAAGAATAGAGAACATACAGCTTTACTTAGCTCACTACAGTATATAATCCTAAACCTAGATAATGTATATTTCTGGTCAATTTTAAATACCTTCATTTGCAAATGAATTGGGGTCCTTTTAGCATAAATTTCAACTGAAGATTATATTTTAAGCCTCATTTAATAATAGGATTTTAAAATCAGATTTCAATATTCTATCTATTTTCCTTATCCTCTACCTTTTATTTTTGTACAGCTATATTTGTTGAAGCATATATAGCTAAGCCAGAGATGTCAATAGATTAGTAATAAATGAGTATAATTTAAGGATGGGGACACATTTTTGTTTAAAGAAAAGGCATCTTAAAACATTCTTTATGTTACAAAGAAAATGGATCTCTTTGAATCATAGTAGCTTACAGTCCACATTAGCAATTGTTGGTGGTATAACTGATGTGGTGACACTATTTTACATAGGCCTTTCAGTCACAGAATTAAATAATTGTTGTTGACGTTAGCACTTTAACACACCAAAGATAAAACACAATGCATATGAGGAAATATTTTTAGGTACTAATATATATTAAGAACGCTGAGATTTTGGTTATGTGGTGATGAGCTACCTAGAACACTCAAGGTATCCAAAATGTCTTTTTATCTAACAATGTAGTAAAAAAGGAACGTCTATATTCCTAGTAGAACAAATGATCCTTACGAAGCTAAACACTGATTTTTTGATAAGTATGCAAAAGTCGAGACATAGATCTAAAAAAAAAAAAGAAAAAAAGAAAGAGATGAAAAGGAAAGTGACGAGTATTAAAGACAAAATTGTATCTAATGGTGGCATTTCATCAAAAAGGTAGGAAAAACAGACAACAGAATGGTAAACAATTACATAAACAATATAGTCTATAAATGTAAATAAACCTATAAATAGTTTGCCCTTAAGGTCCCTTTCCACTGTGCTTGTGTAAAAGTATAGATGTAGAAGCCAAATCATGTACACACTTATGGGCCCGATAGAATACTACTGTCAACACATGTTTATTTCACTGCAATATAGCAGAGTTAAGTGTGTCACAAAGGTCAATCACTGACAATGTGCAGTTTAAGGGTAATTCACAAAAATACTATAACAAATTGGTAGAATTGTGGCCTCTTTTATATACTACATAGAATGAATAGATACTTAGAAGAATAGAGGAAAAATGATGAAGATGTGGCTAGGATGCATTATCTCAGACATACAGAAGTCATAACAATAATTCTGAAAGGCAAAGGACATAGCATCAGTGAAGAAAATTTTTTAAACTTCTCTATAAGGGTAAAAATACTACATGGGAGAATTACACTTTTGCCTTTGATTCATAATAATGTTACTGTACCGTCCATGGAAGCTATTTAATTTACTATATATTTATGAATAAATGGCAAATTATGCATGTACGGATTGCTAGGATTTTTTTTAAAGAAACCCCTATCTAGGACCACTGCCGATGTCAAAATCTAGAAATAGTTACATTATGTTCAAGAAACCTGGAAGAAATATTATTCATATATAGGGCTGACATTTAAGTATGGCAGAACAACCATCAACTATCCAGACTGAATAAGTCCTTGCAAATTTCAATTGGTCAAGTTTCACTGTAAACTGAGTTTTTCACCTCTGGTAAAGAAGAAGTATTAACATTTCATAAATGAATAAATATCAGTGAATCATACTTCACCAATATTTCTTTAGATATTTTGGGGCTCTAGGTTGGATATATCTTTTTTTAAGATCTAATGGGGTAACTTTATTATTTTATACAACATAATTAAGCTTCTATGTATAAAAGACTTTGTGCAATGTGTGCATCTGAATTTTGTTTCTTTTTTTTAATTTCAAAGTATTACAGGGGTACAAATATTTTTGATTACATGAATTGTTTTTATAAGCTTGAGTCAGGGTGCCTGTCACCCAGATAGTGTTCACTGTATCCACTAGGTGGATTTTCGTCCATCTCCTTCTGTACCCCTCCCCCTGCTGGATTTCTGCTGGGTTTTACTTCCCTCTGTGCACGTGTGTGCTCATCAGTTAGTTCCAGTGTAACAGTGAGTGTACATGGTGTTTGTTTTCTGTTCTTTAGAGACTCCACTGAGGATAATGGTCTGCATGTCCATAAAGTTGGATATATTTTTGTGTTCACTGTGGCTGATTGATCTTAGATGCTTGGTGGGTTGAGGTAGGAAGGTGTTAGTGTCAGAAGGAAGAAAGGGAGAAAGAGAAGGAGGGAAGAAAAGTGAAACCAAGTGCAAAGCAATAGATTGGGCCTCATCAGAAATATCCAATTTAGCTCATAATATTATAAACTAATATTGGCCAAAGTAATTATGAGACAATGAGAAAATTACTTGGCTATTGGACAGAATCTTCCTGAAACAATCCAGCAGTTATTAGAATAAGTGAGTCAGTTTTTATAAATAAACATTTAGTTTCTCTTACTCCCTATTATTAAATGCAGCCTAATGAGCCCAGGTGATTGCCCGAGATTATCCAAGGAATGTGATACATTCTGTGACCCTGAACTTTATTCCCCCACCCATTTCTATTGCTCTATCATAGTGTATGGGAATAACTCGTGAGGAAACTGATCTTGACTGTATCTATATTTGGCCCCCATAAGACCTTTTGGAAATACCTGTGAAAGAGCATTGCATAAAGATTCTGACATGCCAGAAGAGCATTTTATCTTTAATTCTTGCCACTCAAGCAAAACTGAAGCTACCTGTTAATTTCATGATTTTTAGCATGATAATATCATGTGCATCAAAAAGCCTTTACTGATTTCTTAACAGAGAACTACTTAGTTTTGAATCCTCCAGGCCTCGGAGGCTTTCCTCCCCACAAAGGTTTCTCTGACTTCTGTTAGTAATAATTACAAGTGTCCATAGGGGTTCCCACTTACTTCAGAACTTGTCATACTAGGTTGAACTTTAGATTATTTATGGGCGATGATAAGAACCACTGCACGCCTTAATAAACTTTGCTTTAGTGATATACCTGTGTTAGCCAAATATTCCTAATCTCTGGGATATCTCTTGGATAATCCCTATTGGGATTAGGAATCTTCTAGCAGTGTCTAAGGGTCTACAAGCCAGTCTTGACTACTCTGTGATACACTGTTTGAAGGTGATTTATAAAACTAACTGCTGGATATTATGTCTAATAAATTTCAGTCCCTTTGTACAGAAATTCATGTCTTTTATAAACTTACAACTTCTCCCTTAAACTGATCAATATCATTTATAATAAATATAAGCCCTTTTGTCTTTTATAACTCACAACTCCTATCATAATATTCGGCTTCTAGGATGGGTTCAAGAACTCTTTGGTAAGTGAACAAAAAATTTCTCAGTGAAAATAAAGCACTGTGTGATATAATGGAATAATTCTATATTTAAGTAGACTTCTTCAAACTTTTAAAGTTTAGAATTGAAGAAAAATTAAGGATGTCACCATATTTTACTTATTTTTTTTGTCTTTTTTTTTGTTTTTTGGCCAGGGCTGGGTTTGAACCCACCACCTCCAGCATATGGGGCTGGTGCCCTACCCTTTTGAGCCACAGGCACCACCCAGGGATGTCAGTTTTAACTTCTAGGAATTTTGATTGATGGTGGTTCTTCACACTTTAAAATTTGCACTGTCTTGAGTATGGCTTCATTGTAAACCTTACTCTATGCCAGGTGCAAGTGGTGAGTTCAATCTACATATTTATACCCTGTCTGATACACATGAAATCCAAATTCTATTTCTCTTCACTGTGAACTCATAGAGCACTTATTTTACTCTGATCATCTTCAGCCTGTGTTTCTACTTACTTTTTATGTTTATAAAGTATATAGTACAGTTAGAGCAAACTCTGCATAATTTATGTCTATATTACTCAATATATATTACACTACTCATGTAATAAGTAGTGCTTACTTGAAGAGAAAAACCAAGATTTATCAATGATAGGAAACCTTAGAGATCATCTGGCCCATTTTTCAGATAACCAAACTGAAGCCCAGATGGTTTAATGATTTTGCCAAGATCAGTATACTAGTTATATACATAACCCAGATTTCAATGATCTCTCCAAGAAGACATATTTTAGTATTACTGCCATTAGACTTTCAGGTAGTTCTCACTTCTAATGTGCCATTAAACACAGCAGGTGGTATAAAAAGCCAGACTTTAAGACAAGGGAAAGTATTAGGGACTGGGGTAGAGCCAAAAAGGCTTGTTTACTTACAGATATCCCCAAATGACCCGGTCGGTCCACATGAATTTGTCCCCCAAGGGCAGCCATTTTTCTATTTCTGATAGGAAGGCATCATATATTAAAGCAAAATTTCAATAAATATGTTCTTTTGATGAACCTAAAAGTTCTTAAGTTTGAACTAGCTAATGTGCAATATCTATGGTACTTTCAAGTCGTTCGAAGGTGTGTAAAAAAGAGAAATTCTTACATACTGTTATGCTGATGCTATTGTTTCAATCAAACAGACATGTGTGGATCATGACAGTGAAAATATTTCCTTGAATTTATTGATTAACCCTATTGATTAGTCAAGCAATAACTGGCAATTACAGTATTGTTTTGATGTTATTTTAATGACAGAAATATAGTAGTACTAGTGGTAGTAATAGTAATGATAGTATTTGTAGTAATAGTATAAAGTTTTAGGTTTCTATTTGCATCTAAACTTGTATGTACACAAATTGCGTACAATTTTCATAATTCTTATTCTCAAGTAATTAATGCTATGGATAGATGGGTGCTCATACATAGTATTTTCAAGGCACAAAAGTCGAAAGGTGTGATAGTGTGAACACAATTAGAGTTTAAGCATTCTTACCTCCACATGAAAAGTCTTACACTTAGGCAGCTGAACCCAGTTCAAGAGCAAAATAACATTGATATTTCTGTTAATTATATTTTATTGTGTTGTCATTAAAGTGCCAGTTATGTATAAATCTGAAATTAGGTCAAGTTCTTGCCCATAAGTGTTCAATATAGCTTGATCTAATAAATTTAAATTTGGAAAACAGAAAACACATGACCAACTTTGAAAATATTAAGTGTCTACAAATAAAAAAAAAAACAAAACATGAAGTTGACAATTAAGTTCATGAACTCATCCTAGAAAAAGTGCTATGTACCTCATTGCTGAATAGCAATATGGTCGCGTTTGAAGTACTCCCCTTGGCCATCTGGTAACTGTAGTGACATTCAGCAATAAAGTACGTAGCACTTTTCCTAGAAAGAGTTTGTCAACGTAATTGTCAGGCCTGATATTTGCAATTTTACTACATGTTATAGAAGGCTTTCCGTGTAATATAATTGGGATCAGCAATTTATCAATTAATCCACAAATATTTTTTAAAAAATTAATCTTAAAAACTAATACATATGTAGAACCCACATTTAAAAAAAACTTTAAACATTTCCCTATATCAGGCGTCCTCAAACTGCAGCCTGCCTAGGACATTTATCCGGCCTGCCAGGTGTTTTTGCCACCGCTACCTGTCCTGCTTAGCAGCCGACTCGTCCCGGGGCCCGCAGTCTGGCTCTCTAATGGTCTGAGGGACAGTGAACTGGCCCCTGCTTAAAATGTTTGAGGACCCCTTGCTTACACTTTTATGTAAGCCAAGAACGACTTTTGCATCTGGGCTGCTATTAACAGATCTTAGTCATCTTTATTTGTTTGTAAATTTTATAATGTCGTCTAATATTTATAATTTTTTTTGCTTCATGAATGTCTTTAAATCTAAAATCCAAACACATCTAACAGAACAGAATTCTATTTACTACATTTGTTTGATCTTTTAAAATGTCTTACCTATAACTAATTGTATAGAATTAATAGCATTTTTAAAGTGACAGAACTTCACTGTCTTTCCAAAAATAATCAACTTAGAGGTACAGAACAACATCACTCCCACTTTTACACATATAGTTCAATTGGTTTATATACTATTTCATTAAATTTTACAATTTCATAAAAAATCACCTAGCATAAAATGGGTTGAGAATAAAGGTAACTGACTCCAGCAGGGCTTATAAGTTACTTTGGAAGCAGATACACTTGAGTGTTCTAGAAATTTCTGAGGTGATGGAAATGCTTCCTCTGCACTAACCACACTAGCCCCATGTGCCTTCTGAACACTGGAAATGCATCCCTGTAAAGGAAGAACTGAATTTTGAATTTTAGTTCATGTTAGTCAATTATGTGGCTTACGGCTAAGGTTCTGGACTGTGCAGGTCTGGAGAGGAGGTCACTTGCATTTAGCGTGCTGAGACATCTGTTGCGAATGTCAGATAATCTGTGCAGTGATAAGGGGTTACAACTCCTGTAGCAAGATTGGGGAGAAGAATGGCTTAGAAAAATCCAATTAATTTGGAATGCATTTGCATATTGTTTTATTTCGTTGTTCATATTTGTCTTTTACTTCTACCCGAGTGTACATTCAGCTTGATGGAATTTTAAAAATTTTATTGAAAATAAGGAAGCCAACAGGTAAAACATTAAAAACTACAGAGGTTTACAACTCTTTTTTTAGCATCTGTTTCTACACAAACCCAGTTAGGAAACAATGATATTCCTTCTCACTTTGGGCAAAAAAGAAAAATGTTCTTAAGTTAGGGTCGTAGATCGTAAGAGCCATAGGGTAAACTTGTTGAGTCTGTGGGCCCTTGACATACCTATACCACTTCAAGTGTATGTGGATGTGTTCATTTTCCTGAGAAAAATTTGTAACCCCTGCCAGATTTTCATAGGAGATGATAATTTCCTGAAAAAGTTAATAATAAATGCATGGAGTTACTGTTGAATACATTTTGAGATGCCAGAAGTTAATTCAGTAGTAAATTCTGATAGAATTGACAGCCTTCTTTTATAAGTATTATAAATCTGTCATTGATCTATCCATCCACATATAATTTAAAATTACATAATTTATATGTGTGAGTAAATATGCATATGAAAGTTTTGAACATAGCACAATACATAATGTTGTGTAATTTACTTAAATAATATATGTGTAATTTAATTAATTAGCTAAGCCTGTGGAACAATGTTGAGGAAAAAAATAGTTTAACTCTTTGGAAGGACTCAATTAAATTGGATAGCTTAAATCACTGTCATATGAAATTTGAACATCTAACTGTAAATTATTGCATAAGTTGCAAAAATATAGATTGATCCCTTTCTTAGTTTACTATGTAAATGCCTTTAAATTCTTTTTTATGAATGATGGGGCTCATGAAATGGGTACATTATGAATATGATTTAGGAAAAAGTGTAGTCACTAGGGTGGCACCTGTGGCTTAGTGGGTAGAGCACTGGCCCCATATACCAAGGGTGGTAGGTTCAAACCTGGCCCTGGCCAGCTAAAACAGCAATGACAATTGTAACAAAACATAGCCAGGTATTGTGGCAGGTGCTTGTGGTCCTAGCTACTCAGGAGGCTGAGGCAAGAGAATTGCTTAAGCCTAAGAGTTGGAGGTTGCTGTGAGCTGTGATGCCACAGCACTGTACCAAGGAGGACAAAGTAAAACTCTGTCTCAAAAAAAAGAAAAGAAAGAAAAAAAGAAAATATATGGTCACTAGGTCCAGACTCAGTGAAAGAACTTGTCTCACACGAAAATATTGGAAAAACGAGAAAATGGTACTGTTATATGCTTTTTTAAAAAATAAAATATTTACGTTTTCTTTTTCCCTTTGTAACTATAATTGACTCTCCAATAACACAGAAGTGATTACCAGCCCTGAGCAGGTGAAAATTTCTGTATAACTTGGGACTCCTAAAAGCTTAACTATTGGTAGCTACCGTTGGGCCAGAAGCCTCCCTGATTAGCACATCTTTGTACACGTATCACATACACATATCATTATTATCACATTCTACAATAAAGTAAGATGACGGAAAATTTTATTTTAAAAAAGGAAAAAATGTTACACTATTCCTTAAGTGGAAGTGGGTCATCACAAATGTCCTCCTCTTGATTCATGTTGCATCAGCTGAGGAGGAGGAGGAAGGAGAGGGGTTAGTCTTGCTGACTGAGGTGGCAGTGGTGGAGGGGACAGACGGGCAGACAGGGGAGAGAGGGGAGGCAGGCACACTTGACATATTGAAAATATTGGAAAAAATCCACGGCTAAGGTTCTGGACTGTGCAGGTCTGGAGAGGCGGTCACTTGCATTTAGCGTGCTGAGACATCTGTATAAGTGGACCCAGGCATTTCAAATGCATATTATTCGAAGATTAACTATAGTATGTCTGTTTAATCTATCAACCACTGATCCTAAACTCATCAGGCAGGAGGGCTTCTATTATAATAGTATCAGTGCTCTTATTCTCGTGAGAAAACCGTAGTCAGGGAGTCGATGGATAGATATAGATATTGATATAGCTATATGCATATATGCATAAATTTTCTACAACCACATAAATGGTAGATCCTAGGACTGAAACAGACGCTTCTTACACCAAAGGCCTTGATTTCAACTGCTTTGTTAGAATGCCCCCATGACCAAGGCTGGGCACCCTGAAAGCAGTGGTATTCACAGTAAAAATTTGAGCGTAAGATTTACTCTGCTTCTTTTAGAGTGAAAGTTCAGCCTCACTAGGCCAGCTGGACAGCTCTTGTTGTCCTCTCAGAGACTTTCTAGACCTGTCCTTCAATTTGGAGATGCACCTGATGAAAATTCAATAAGCTGTATTTTGGTCTTGATTTTTTAAAAAATATATGATAGCATGTGGTTATGAAGCCTATTTTTAAAAAGGCAAATACCTTTGCTCCTACGTGGGAATGTATCAGTTCAGTGTGATAAAAAGTTTGACTAACAATAAAGAGAAATATTTAACAGAATCCCTGAGTCTTTTATGTCGTGATTACTTTTGTTTTTAAAACCCTAAGTATTTCAGAACCTGGGAGCACCATAACCTGGCCTCAGGGACTAGTGGCGATTACTGACTGATATTAGGGTGCATCTCACATGTTCCTTAGGTAATCCAGAAACTCAGGGCGAGACTCCCTTTTTCTTTCTTCCTTCTCTAATGATATTTTGTGACCTTTGCTTATTATCCCCTTCTTCGCTCTGGGTTTGAAGACCTGGTAGAACAGAGACCCTGAACTTCTTGCTGAAGTTCCCGACGTGGGGAGCTGGGGGGTAGGAGGTGGCTGTAGTTTGTAAAAGCCCTCGATACTCTTCAGATTTTACCTCTGCGTAGACACCCATTCTGATAATCATCCAGAATGACGCTATGATTTCAGAGGCCCGTGAAAGGTCATCGTTCGTTCCAATAGCCTGGCAGGACATCGCACATTAATCTGCTCCTCACTATGCAGGGATTGAACCCTAGGCCTGGAGTTAAGACCACGGAATTGATAAAAAGACGAGGTCAGCTATGAATATAAAACCTGACCTTTTCATCAGCACTTTGTGATCTCTATCTGTAAAGTGAAAGTTATATCACCAGTATTGGCAGATTTTTCTGAGAATTAAAAGATGATCTGCACGTGGCATTTACCAGTCCTAGTGCTTCGTAGGTAACAGGACTTGAGTGAACTATAATTATTATTATAAATGTGAAACGGCATAGTGTATTGTTTATTTATCCAAGGCCATACATGCCCAGCGTTGCGGCATTTACGTAGGCAGAGCCAGCCGCAGGCAATGCGAGAAAGCGCTTGGTCCTTTCCTGAGATCGCTTCCTTGTCTTTCAGACATTGCTGTATCGCTGCCTGCGTTCGCTATTTTCAGTAGGCCGCATCTCAGATATTCCTGGGATTGTTAAGTCTCACCTTTCCCTTCTGAAATTATAGTCCACCTTCATGCGTCTAAAGTTAATCCTTTTCCTTTTTGTATCACGCTTATTTATGCAAATAAAATGAAATGATGAATGGTTTATGTGTCTCGGTTGGCCTATCTGTAGAATAAGGGTCATAATCCTTTCTCAGTGCACTTCTCTGTTGAGAAAATAAAAACATATAACGTAGAAAAACAGAGCATGAACATTCTAATATAGAGAAAATTAAGTCATGTCCGCTTATCTACAGTAAGTTTGATAAGCAGACTTCCAGAGAAGAAGTGGCAAAGGATTTTGAACTGTTTTTACCTTCCCAGGGAGAGGTTTTCCCTTTCAATTTCTTCATATCTCTTTGTCTTCCTGCCTCTCCGTCTTCCCCTCTCTTTTTTTTTTTTTGAGACAGAGCCTCAAGCTGTCCCCCTGGGTAGAGTGCCGTGGCATTACAGCTCACAGCAACCTCCAACTCCTGGGCTCAAGCGAGTCTCCTGCCTCCGCCTCCCAAGTAGCTGGGACCACAGGCGCCCGCCACAACGCCCGGCTATTTTTTGGTTGCAGCCGTCATTGTTGTTTGGCGGGTCCGGGCTGGGGATTCGAACCCGCCACCTTAGGTGTATGTGGCTGGCGCCTTAGCCGGTTGAGCGATAGGCGCCGAGCCCGTTTTCCCCTCTCTTTGGTGCCTACATCCTGTTTATAGTTCTAGTCCTCCACTCTTTGCACAGTGACTATTTCCACGTTTGCGTGTGAATTCTTTGTTCATACCTAGGCAATCGCCCAAAATAATCTTAAATATTTGATAGGTAAATGAATTATTTAATTAAGTACATCAACTAATAAGATAAGCCATAAAATGTAGATTTTAGTTCTTAGGAAACTGGAGGGTATTGGCTGTGTTCTAATTAGTTTATTAATAGTTAATCACACTTGGTCGTCATCTTGGTCAGGGGATACCACAGCAAGCTAGATCAGTCCTGTATTCTTCCTAATTTTTTTTTTAATAAAGCCAATCATTTTTTTATGACTGAAACATATACATCATGCCTATTTGTAAGATTGATTACATTAAACATTTCTCACAAAACGTGACGAGTGTCTATGTTTCATGTTTTTTTTGTTGTTTTCTTTTTGTTTGTTTTTGAGACAGTCTCACTATGTCACTCTGGGTAGAGTGCCATTGTATCCTAGCTCACAGCAACCTCCAACTCCTGGGCTTAAGTGATTCTCTTGCCTCAAACGCCTAAGATGCTGAGACTACAGGTGCCCGCCATAATGCCCGGCTATTTTTTGGTTGTAGTTGTCATTGTTTTTTAGCAGGCCCGGGCTGGTTTTGAACCTGCCAGCCCCGGTATATGTGGCTGGCACCCTAACCACTGAACTATGGGCACTGAGCCTGTGTTTCATATTTAATTTTAATGGTTTTCCGTCTAAGTTCAGTGTGCCATGCTAATCCAGTGCAAGTATATTCAGTAACATTATTGTAACCAATTTCCATTTTAAATAGTGAGCAGGAGGTTTTCAAACTGGCTCAAAAGTTGGTGAGATTTTGAGCACGGTTCTTTTCCCCTCTTTTCCTCAGGCAGGGTAGGGTACTATGTTAGAGTTTTGGATAGTTTCCTAATTCAGCATAACTTCTAAGGAGGAAGAAAGCACAGACGCTTCACTTTCAGTGTTACAGTGCATTTATATCACTGCTCTGAACCTGGCGCACGTCTGCAGAACACACATCCCACCCCCCTGGGTTGTGGATGAGAATCTGACTACTCCCCAGGAAATAGCATCTTCGCCTACCTTGATTCTTAGCTCTGATTCCCTTTATGACATTGTCAGGGATTTTAAGAGCTGGGATAATGAGCTCACCCATTTTCAGCTGCTGATTATTTTACAAATGGCTATGAAAAGTATGTTGGTCTTCAGGACTGGTCTTCTCAGATCTGCTGGATAATTGTTGGGCTCATGGAAGACCGAGTTTCTTTGCTTAGACAGTTTCATTACAAAGCATGGACTTTAGATAGAAGGCTGGTAGATTTAGTAAATAAAACTGTGAGCCACTTCAATTTGAATTTTAGATAGACAATAAATAATTTTATAATATTAGTATGTCTAATATGTTATGTGGTTTTCATTGCTTATCTGAAATTCAAACTTTACTGAGTATCTCATATTTTTTGACAACTCTATTTAGATAGAATTTTCCATAATTAAGTGTCCTAGCCTCATTTCTCCATATATAGAGGGTGCAAAAAAAAAATGTATACGCATTTTCAGGATGGAAATACTATATTAAAATTGTCATACTCAAATATACCAAGAACAAAGAATGAATACAAGCCACATTTGAGTGGCTCTTAGAATTGTAGAAGTCAAATGTGATCTGAATATTACAATTTTAATAAAGTTTTTTCCTTTCTTAAAATGTAGGTACATGTTTTTGGCACCTTCTGTGTATTCACTTCATTAAAAAAGGGAATACAAGCTAATAAAAACAATACAAGATTTATTTAATGAAACATTAAGAGATAACATGTAAGATTAATATAGTAATGATGTTCATAGAAAATTAGAAAAAAATCGTTTTCCCTAATTGTTTGGAATATGTTTAATTCTTATAATAGGGTTTATTTACTTTATATGGTTAAACAAAGTAGTTTAGCAAATGAAGTTTGATAAACAGAAGCCAATTTATAACATCAGCATAAACTTTGGGGGATAAAAAATTTCTTGCCGTGTCCGAGCCACAACACCTGTTGGTCTCCCTGCATTATGTTACATTTGTGTGTATGTGTGTGTGAGATTCTGAATGGAGATTTTTCCAGAATCTGAACCTTCTGGTTAAAGCAGTTTGACTTCTCAGTTATACACAGCATCACTTGCTTTTCACATGATCTGGAACTATCAGTTATTTCAAAATCTTTGTCAGCTTTCTAAATATCAGTTGCCATAACAAGATAATCTCCTGCAACATGTGCGGTGTCTGTTTGCCCCAGACTCCAGTGACTATGTCACATGGCACCTGAAGGTCCATAATCCCCCTTCCCTGACTGTGTTCTTGCGTGTCAGTCTCACCCTTCCTCACAGCCCGAGCTCTACTCCCCTGTCCATCCTGACTGCCCCAGCTCAGTGCTCTCACCCTTTGCTCACTGGAGCTGAGCTGCCAACCAGTCCTCCCACATCCATCAGACTCCAGGTTTCTCCCATTGGAAACTTTCAAAGTGACATCCAGAGTCACACCAAGCACATGTGTTCACATGCAGTGAATCTTCATTTAAATTTGGCTCCATGCCCCTTAGTCTATATAGAAGTATGTGGTAAACACATAAAAAATAAGAGATTGTTTTCAAACAAGTCAGAACCCAGATCTCATTATTAAATCAATCTTTTCAGAGGCCTAACTTCTTCCTTTGTAATATGGGATCACTATGGTCCCCAAATGATTTTTGTGAGAATTCAATCTGAGTGTAAAGTCACTTTACTGTGGACATTCCAAAAATGTCTGTTTCTTCCCATTTTAACTAAAATGAAGAGAGTATTTGAGGGACAGTTTGTTAGACCTGGCTTTGGTTGGGGCTGTACTCCATTCATTTTCCAAACAAGGACAAATTTATTTAACTTCTTTGTTCCTGGAGATAGTCCTTTGCCATCCAGAAATGTTCTGTGGTTATGTACTGAAGTAATCTTTCTATTTTAAAACTTCATTCTTGAATTAGTACATAGTAGTTAACTCAAGTATTTTCAAATAAATAAATTCATGAGTCAATGATAATGTCCAACACTTTTATGATTTTCCAGCTTTAATGACACATTTGAGAGTTTTTGTTTTTTTTTCGAGGTAGCGTCTCACTCTGTTGCCCAAGATAGAGCACTATGGCATAAACCAAACTCACAAAAACCTCAAATTCCTGGGTTCAAGTGATCCTCCTGCCTCAGCCTCCTGAGAGCTGAGACTACAGTCAGAGTTGGATTTTTGAAAAATTTCCGCACATACCTAAATTAGGTTTTTGTCCTTAGTTGCACAGTATTGCAAATTGGCCCTCATTTAAGCTCTAACCATCTTTGACCTTTTAATGCTCCGTCCCCTCTCTATACTTGTCTACTCAAAAGCAGTATATACTTTGTAATAGCTTTGTAATCTTGTCCACCAATAAAGTTTGAATTCCGAATGCCTCTGAAGGACAGTAAGAAACTTGACAGCCCTTTTCAGTGTGGATCCGCCTCTCTTCATTTCCTGGCACCACCACTTTCCAGCCCACACTCTCGGACCACCACCCTGCATTTCACTCACAAGGCTCTCCTTGCACAAAAGTAGCTCATGAAATGGAAGGTGACAATAAGCACAGGCTTTGGAATGAGGCAGTCAGAGCATAAATATGGCTGTATCATTTTAGCTATAGGGGCTGTCTCTGTAAACTTCACTTGTTCTCCCTTTAACTAGGGTGATAATAACAGCACAGAGCTCCTGTATGAGTAAATGATACAGCATCATTTAAATTATGTCATGAGTTGCTTGGTCCAGGGATGACAGTAAGTAGAAGCTGTTGTAATATGATATAGATGAATATGAAAGTTTTTGCTTTTGTTTTTTGTGTCTTGAAAGCTATGAATTACTTTTATTTCTGGAAAAATGTAATTCATTTTTCAAAATCTGCTTATCCCTTATATTCACAGGAAAAGCTTATTATTAATGACTAAATTACATGCTCTGGTATTTCCACTCTTATTTCTTAATTCTGACTTTTATATACATCATCACTTGGTAAAAAAAAAAAAAAAAAAGAGTCATGGGCTGAGCACAGTGGCTCACGCCTGTTATCCTAGTGCTCTCGGAGGCCAAGGCCAGTGGATCATTTGAGCTCAGGAGTTCAAGACCAGCTTGGCAAGAGTGAGACCCTATCTCTACTGAAATAGAAAAATTAGCCAGGCCTTGTGGTGGGCACCTGTAGTCCCAGCTACTCAGGAAGCTGAGGCATGAGGATCACTTCAGCCCAAGATTTTGAGGTTGCTGTGAGCCCTGGTGATGCCATGGCACTTAACCCCAGGGAGACAAAGTAAGACTCTATCTCAAAATAATGATAATAATAATAAATTAAAAGTGAGTCATGGTAATCAGAGTGAAGAGGACTTTGACAATCATTGACTCAAATATCCTCATTTAATAACTAAGAAAAATTTCATAATGCTTTTGAGTAGTGTCTGCCTTCTGAGTTGTATGTGAACTTCCAAGAAGTAGAAAGCTATCTGGCTGATGGGCTTAGTGTCTGCGAAGATGAACATAGAGTTCATCCTCAGTGGCAGGTATTTCTGGAGTAAGAGAATGTCATAAAACTCCTTCTAGGCAGAGTTCTGAATTCTAGGTGAGTGTTCTTCATGCTATACTGTTTCCTTTCTTCTAAATTTCATCTTTGGAAGATGGATTCACTTAACTAAAAATCTTTCTCAAAAGTTTTTGAACATACTGAATTCGTCCATATAAAACTGATCTTTATAAGACTGGGAGCCTCCTCTAGTTCCATAATGTAATCACCTGTTGGTTTTAAAGATGCATGCCCCTAGAAGCTAGGAAAATGAAACTGAAACAGTATTTCTTTTTTCTAGCTAAGTATATTTGGACATATCAATCTAGCTATGAAGTCATATCCGGTTGTCCTCCCTAGTGTCTAACAACTGATAAATTTGACCTTAACCTCATAGTTAAGCCTGTGTTTTGTTGATCTCAGCTGCCTAGAGACTTTCATGCTTATTGCTCCATTTCTATTCTCTAATATCCCAGAAGGAAGAGTGTTTGATAGACAAAGTATCTTCACCTTGGTTTGAATACAGATTTCCTCTCCCCCGACATAGTATTCTTTGCTGCCTAATTTTGCCTCCCTTTACTCAGATGAGACTGCCTTAGACCTGTGTCTGTACTATTTCTTCTACACCAGCCAGAGAAACCTAGCATGTCTCAATGTATATTCTAGCAAAGTTTTTAGAACAGCTTCGGGCTGCAGAACCATTGAGTCTCCACACTGATGTCCCCATTGAGTCCTTAAATTAAACAGCTGGCTGGCTCAGATTGTGGTTTAGGGATGAAAAGTCTGTGTCTAGCAATTAGCCCATGAACTAAGTGGTACCCTGCAATGAGTCTTTCATTTTCCTGTTCCATGGAGAGAGAGAAATCAACAAATACACATGGAGCATGCTCCCGTGTCAGTTGTCAGAATTTGAATCACTTGTTAGATACGTGGCCTTAAAGCAAGTTCCTTAACTTCTTTGAGCATCAGATGCTTCATCTGCCAAGCAGTGTCAGCCTCAAAGGTTCCTGAAAAGGGTGAATGAAATAGCAAATGCAACAGAACGGCGCCTGGCTCGTATGAACACTCCGTAAATGTCAACCCCTCATCATTATTATTATCCATGACTTTGGGAAAATTAAAAGTGACAGCTTCACCCAAACTGAATTGATCATAAGCACATTTTTTAATGTAAATATAAATGAATTCCTTTTAAAACAAGTCATAAAGGGGCCAGAATGTATTTCTTTATTTATGATTAGATTAGTTAATTCTATTTTCAGCAAAAGTGTCTGTCTCTGCCAGTTTTGACCATGTTGAAAATGGAACACATCTCTTCTATTATTAGTGGTACTACATGGGAATGTACATCACCTTCTGTTCAAATACAATTATAAGTGCTTTATTAATAACTTCTTTATTGACACTTGCTTGAAATTCATCTCTTTTGAGTTATGTGCTAATGATGAAAAGTAGAAATTTACTATAAGGATTTAGGTTTAATTTAGACATAAGTAATATTACTTGTAATAGTTCACATTTCAAAACTGCTTTCTGTTTTATGCATTAAAACCTTAGTTATTAGTCATTCTATCTAAGCAGGCAGGACACTTTAAGGCAGGGTTAATGGAGCTCTGCAACACAGAAGTTCTTAGGATCTATCCCTACTATCTGATGGGGCAGCTTTGGTCCTTCTCCTCAAGAAAGTGGAAAATATTCCACGCTAACAGTCGTCAGTAAAAAAAGAAACCTATCCCTACAAGTTTGTGTCATACGAACGTTAATATCCCTCAAATGGCCATCATTTGCATCATTTCATTTTCCAACTGCACTTTCTAAAAATATGTACTATTATGATCCATTAGGAACGACTAATGGAGAATTTTATGACTAACTTTTGTACCAAAAATGACTCTTTGCTGTGTGAGGATAGATTTGCAAAACAAGATGTAGTAGCATTCAAATGGCCACTTATTTTTAGTAGAAGCCTGCCCCGATTGTGGTCTGAAACTTAAATTTCCATTTCATGGCATCATTATCTTCAGGGCCAGATGGGTGTCTCTTGCACTTAAGAAGCATAGGGAAACCGATTGTATTAAAATAGGCTGTTTCTTATCAGTAGGAAATTTGGAGATTAAAAAATAATGATTTGTGTAATAAATGTGTAGTCTAAAACCATGTGCATCCTCCAATGTAATTAGCAATTCTGATCTTTCAGAAATCAGTAGAGCAGCGGTCCCCCCCCCAACACACACACAGGAATGCACTTTTCAGAGGGAATCGTAGCTATATTATTTAGTGGGTCAAACTGAACAGAGTGAACTATTCGATCTATGGTATGAATATTATGGGAACTGTTCCATAGCTCACTTCTTCCCGTCAATCCATGAAATTGTTCTTTGAAGCATATACTGCAACCAGAATTCCTAAAAATAGCCAAGGATCTCATTTTATAGTAACATCACCGTTCTTTCTACCTTATTTTCGTGTATGATGTTGTATTTCTGGATTCATTAAAATCATCTTAACATTTCCTCTGTTGCTACAGTTCATTTCAAACACTGATAGTTGAGGGCAATTATGAAGTAACCAATGATTTCGTAAAACAGGATTTACAAAGTGCTTGACGTGTAAATAGTGTTCAAAAAGATTCTGTTTTTTTTTTTTTTTAATAACATCTAGGATTTACTCATTTAATTTTTACATATTTATTTTATAACTAGTCGCTGCTGAAAGCTCTTTCAAACACCATTTCTGTGCTGAAAGTCTATATTAGTAAGATAAAGGAAATAATTATTAAATAAAATAGAGCTTAAGTGACTTCCCTGTAACCACAGAGTTAGTTCATGGCTCTGCCAAGAATCAAAGCTCGATTTCTGGGTTGCCCATATTCTTTTCACAGCTCCTTTAAGGCAGTAAATGTTTTAGGCCAACTGACCTCAAAACATGATTCCCTATGTCTACTTGTCAATAGACACTTCTCGTTATTGAGGTGTTTATATAAAACAAAAAAAATATAAACACGAATGTGACACCCAAGATTAACTACAAAAAGCCATATAATGCGATGCATGTTCATTAAACTGCTAATTCTGTCAGTATAACTATTTCTGAGGAGAGTAATCTTTTTACTATTAGGAAGCCACATCATATCAGCAATTAATGAGAGCTGAAAGTAACCAGTGGGAAAACACTTTCAGATTTTTTAAAACTAATTTAGTAATGGACAGTATATTCAGGAACATTATTAAGTCGTTAAGTTGGGGGGTTTTGCGGGGGTGTTTTTGCATCGCAGAGATGGAATTCTGCTATTTCTTATGGTAGAACATAAGCTGAATCATAAGCATGATAAATAAGGTTAAGTTAGGCAATTTTTGGAAGCATGGTTCTAGATAGAAACTTCCCAAATGATGAAAGAAAAAAAACAAAACAAGTTAGTGTAGGGGGTTTTTGTGTACAAGTTAGAAACAGATGAACCAGAGAACATTACAAGAAAGAGCCCTGGAGCGTGATCTTTGGAACAAAGCTGAGACGTGGGGGATTTAAGAATCTCCCCTACACACATTACATCACCTTCTTGCTCTTTCCTGAAGGCCTTTTAATTTCCTATTCCATCGGCTGAAATATTTACCTGGCACATGTCAGGTCTTAGATATCACATTCTCCAAGAATCACCTATGGATGATTCTTGTGCAGTGTGCAGTGAGTGCTCTCGGGTGCTCTCCTTAGTCACAATGTGATCAGCAGACCGATGGATGGCAGTTGCCTATTTACCTGGCAGCCTTCCCCTCAAGACTCTACTCCATGAGGACAGGGAATTGGCCTAAACAGTACAATTGTTTAGGTCAGTGATTCACGAATAATAAGTAATCAGTTCTGACTGATGAGGGATACTAGGCTTTGTAGCTTAGGTACAGGGTCTTTTAAGGCTCTTCGCAACTCAGGTACCATGTTGCAGATGAAGAAGCTGAGACTCGGGCAGCCTGAGAGATCATACAGCATAAAGGGCAGATTGAGGAAAGCAAACCCACTCTTTGTCTTCATTTTATGCTGAGCATAAATGTCTGAGACATTATGTCAGAGCTGAGGATCTACAGATAAATAGGTTAAGATATCTTAAAGCTCTCTGCCTAGTCAGAGAAAGATTATAAACAGTAATTATAATTCTGCATAATAAGGGCTTGACAGAACCATGTACTCTGTGCTGTGGGATTTTTAAAGAAGGAATAAATGAATATGCATATTAAATTGCTTCATTTTAACATTCTTTTAATACCTTTCTAAGTCTGATTATTTAGTATATAACTATCTTAATTTTTAAAAAGGTAGACAGAGTCCTATGAAAATTAATGAAAGTTTAAATATTGTAATACTGTTTCCAAACCAATCAGCTTTCTCTATTGTTCATATTATCCATTAATTTGAATATCCTATAGAAAGGGTAATTCATAGTAGTTTTAAATGGCTTGCTTAGAAAAATTATTATTATTGTCTTTTATATAACTTGGAATCCAAAGATAATTCTCAGAAGAGAGTGATCGTAAAGTAAGCCCATTACCAGAAAAAGTGAGTTAAAGGAGATGGCTTAGGGTGAATCAGGAACTTGCAAGACTGTTCTGGAAAACAGCTGAGTGCCTGAGTTTTGATCAGAAGTTCATCTGCTATTTTGATAAATCTTTTAAGAAAACACTGGATGTGGTAACCTTCTCATCACAGGCCCACTCTTCCAGCTGTTATGAAATATACAATAAGTTATTGCCAAATATAGTTACTCAAACATTAGATCTTATTCCTTCTGTCTGTATTTTGGTACACATTAACCATCTCCTCTTTACTCTCCAGCCCCAGCCCTTTGCTATTCTTCTCGATTTCAGTTAACCACCAATCTTCTATCTATCTCCGTGAGTTTAGTTTTCGTAGCTCCCTCGTATCAGTGAGAACATGTGATGTCTTTTTGTGCCTGCTTTATTTCACTTAAGATATGAAGCCTATGTTAACCAGTTTGATGAAAATATTTCAAATTGTATATAAAACCAGCACATTGTACCCCATGGCTCCATGAATGTACACAGTGATGATTTAATTAATTAAAAAAAGAAGAAGAAAAAACTAGATGCACAAATGTATTTCACTTCTCATAGTATTTGAATTATTCTTCAGAGAAAAGAAAATAGCCATGGAAAATTCCAGCACTTAATAATGGCCATTAAAAATATTTTGTTAAATAGAAAGTAAATAAACGTCTCTAAACAACATGAATATATTTACATTTCTTAATAATCACCCAGCCGTTCAAACTGAGAGCAATGAAAAGCTCCTAAAAACCAGGGGTGAGGTAACAGGAAACTGTCAGGTTTATTCAGGGAGGGAACCTTGCCTTATTCATCGGGGCGTCTCCAGTGCCAAGCGTGATGGCTCCTTCATGGTGGAAAGGCCCCGACCAGGATGAGAAGACTCCCAGCTGAGGACTTCATTCTTTAATTTAAAAATAGAATAAATAAAACAAAAATTGAAAAGTCCTTAACCAAATATGGATAAAATGATTGAAAGGCCTAATTTCAAAAACCTAAGAATAGCTAGGGAGACCCCTAGGTATTTAAAAGTTTCACCTGTTTCCCAGGGAAGCAGCCAAATCAGTTAAAATGGGTAGAAGCCAGGAAGGGAGCGCTCACCCCTTTCAAGCATCCCAAGAATGCACATTCAACACATTCCAGGAGCACCTCCCCCGCTGGAGCCTGCTCAGGCCAGTGGCTGTCCACCTCTAGTCACACTGTGAAAAACTTAGTATGAAAACAAAAGAGATGTTTTTCTGGATTTGCCACATTGCTCCACACTGGTGACCCTTTCCTTATAATCAGGAGAAAAGAAATAACAATCCCATTGTGAAAAGGGGAAAAGCGTGTACCCCAAATTTTTAATGAAATACGTGGAAGGAGCAGCAGGAATAGATGTAGTAGCCCACCTAGAAAAATTCCAGAATTTGCTAGATATTTTTTTCTTTTGGTTACTCTTTATAATTTGTTGATTAAATTCCCATGTGACTACTCCTAATTGATTGCTCATAGTTTCTTAGGGCAAGAATGGAGGAGGAGGTCTATAACTGCAAATTAGGATACTACCTGTCTGTGGTTTAAGAATGTGAATGGAGTCCTTAGACGAAAAGCCCTGTACTTACCAGTGTTCATAACCCATTCATTTGCTACGTACAAATCAAGCCTGTCAGGAAAGCCATGGATAATCAGAAGTAGTAAGTGAGCAAAATGGTCTAATTGTACTAAGGCACTGGTTTTTACAATATGGCGATATCTGTGAATGCCCTTTCAGGGACCCTAGAACCTCAAATGTATGTCAATGGCTCCCAGTTCTATTACATTCTATCATTAATCAACTGCATTATGTTTAAAAAATGAGCCTCATCTAATGAAAATTTCTACTGCAATAAAACAAGATAATTGTAATGAATTCTAGCAGCTATCTGTTTACGAAGATTTCATTGTAAATCCTATTTTTTAACATTGCTTTTACATATTAACACCTTTCATAAAACGTATTTGGTCACTTGTTCACCAGATGGGCAAAAATGCTTTAACCTTTAAAAAAAAAAAAATCGTGTTCTACCTTTATATCTAGGAGACATCTATTTTAACATTTTCTTTTCATTATGATCATATATTAACTAACTTGATGTTA
This sequence comes from Otolemur garnettii, assembly GCF_000181295.1. NCBI lineage: Eukaryota > Metazoa > Chordata > Mammalia > Primates > Galagidae > Otolemur > Otolemur garnettii. Next base: position 18,543,674 of record NW_003852404.1, on the reverse strand, counting down.
TAATCTTGCTTTTAATAACCCCTCTCTTTTCTAAATTATAGATGTAGGAGGTAAGGACTTGTGCATTTACCATAGACCAAGCCCTGTGCGTGTCTTAATTTTGCATATAAACCTATCTTCGTGTAAATATTTAAAAACAATATTTTAAAGTAAATGGCTTTTTATCATTGCATGCTTTGGGATTTTCTATTGAAAGTGAATTTTATACTAATTCTAGTTGACTTAGAGTCTTAAGGCAATACATTCTAGTTCATGCTTTGTATGAGCTATGGGTAATAAGACAGGTTAGTTCTATGGGACCAAAAGCAGAAACAATTTTTCCCCCCAAATAGTTCTGTTGCTTTATGCCATTCTTCCAATTAGAAAATGTCTGTTCCTGGGCATTTAGCTGGGTGGTATTTTCTTAATACTAAAGCTACGTATTCTCAGCATTTGTGATTTTTATCATTCTCAGGTAGAATAAGTTAACTCAAGTGCCTTGGCTTTATAATCACCTACAGAAGATATAATAAACTATAGCACAAGACCTCCAGTGAGATTTTCTATTCCTGTTGGTCAGTGGAAGGGTTTCTAAGAGGTACAAAAGAGTATATCTGTAACATTATAAATAACCTTTTGACATTGAAACCAACGTGGCTTTTAGTCTGATGTGTCTGCTGTACTCAGGACAGGGCTTGCTCCTGACCTCTCATGCTTACAAATCTTTCCCCATTTTTGCTTGGCTTTCTACTTCCAAATCCCTCTTGTGGGTATGTGTAGAATATTATAGCTTAAATAATAGTAAATTGGGGAATAAGTAGTATGATAAACATATTCTCACTGTTCTAAGTACTATAAATGAACTTCAAGAGAGTTATTCTGTATGTTCAAAGTTGAAAATTAAAAGTGAATATAAAATTTTAAATAATAATAAAGATTTCAACCTAAGTGTAAAACTGTGCCTATTGAAAACGGCATAAATATTTAGTAGAATTGACCAGGAAAGAGTTACTTGAGTGGTGAACTGTTGACTGCAACGTCAGCCTATGATATCTATGGCCAAATATTTTGTACCCTAAATACATAACATGTATATTTTTAAAAGCTTAGTATCTTCCATTAAATAGAAATTTCTCCTTAATTTGACTATAGATCATATTTATCATTATTTACCTTATCGATGATTTTTTTTAAAGTTCTTATGTAGAATGGGGACAACTGGGTTCTATAGTTTTTGTAGATGATTTTGAGCTTTTTCCCATGTAAAGTCCTATGAATTTGTAACTTTCCAATATTCTTTGACACTTCCTTTCATTTTTCTTAAGGAAAGTTTTAGAGAGAGAATCCAGATCCTTTACATTTGAAATGCATCTGTCATGCCCAGTTCCTTCTCCTAATAGTTGGCTATTTTGTAAAAACTAACTTTAATATTTAAAAAATAGAAAATTATGGATTATCTTGTAAAAACAGTCAACTAAAAGAAAATGTTTGTTGTGAACCTAGCAACTTTGATTCCATACCCTTTAAATCACATTTAATATAGACTAAAAAATAAAGCTTTACTTCAAATTATTAAAATTAATGAAAGACTCTCCTAATTTTTAGCTTCCCACCAGTCTTTGGAGCTCAAAAGGATTTACACTGAGACCCTTTAATCATACCTTGACACTGTTTGGTGATCTCATTTTCTCCCTGACTGCTAGCATCACAGACACCACGTGTCAATACCAGAAGCTCTTCCTTCAAATGATTAATTGTAATGGCTTCCACACTGGACACGAGTGCTTTTCCCTGGGAGGGGAAGTATACCTTATATGTGTATGTGGATCCCTTGCCCCCAAAGCTGGCTCAGATTAATTTCCCTGATAATTTTCTTGTCCAGTTTGATAAAAGAAGGGCTTTGGTTTTTATATTTTCTGCAAACCAAAATATAGTAAGCAATACACAAAAGAAAAAGATGAAATTTTACCATTGACCTACACGTGTGCATACATGACAGTTTTCAGTGAAACTGGTTTATAAGTGAGGCCTGCTTTTAACTATTGTTAAAAAAAAAAAAAAAGCCATCTAATCTGTTTGATAATACGTTGTCAGCAACCAGGGTTCTAAAATGTAGATGGAATTGAATGTGTGAATTCAGTATAGTGTTGGAGGAAAGGTAATTAAAAGCATTTAGAAATTGTTTTGAAGAATGCATTGCTCAAAGTGGCACAGCCATATAAACATGACACCACTGTCTTATGGAATGTACAAAAAAGGGGTGTCTCTTGTGCCAAATAAACATTCTTCAATTAATGCTTCACAATATGTAGTGTGAACTTCCCTAGTCTGTGTTTATCCATCCTGAGGCTGCTACTTTTAATGCCTCAAAAACTGTTGCTTGTATATATTCTCCTTCTGCTAGATCTGATGAGCTACACTGAAACCGAATGAATACAAGCAAGTAGCAAGGACGAAGCCTTCCTAAGATAAATTAAGTTGTGCTTAGACAAATAAAGGGTTTAGTGAGGGCTCCAAGAATACACTGGCACAATAAACTCTTTGTATTTGAACACATAATACTTATTCTGAATTCTGTAATTAGTATACCCATACATGATAAATTTCTAACCTAGGATGCTTTGAGTCATATAATTGGGGAAAAATTATTTTATTTTATTGTGGAGTTTTGAATAGGCATTTGATATTCATTATCTATTTGCAGGGAAGTGACGGGTTTTCAGAATGCATCCGTCTGAATGACTTGTTCTGTCTCTTTTGAAGGATTTAGTCTCATGCTATTTATTTAACTGTTCTGTCGGTATTACTCTGACCTTTTTTGATATATTGAATATTCTTTTTAATTATGTCTACTTATTTAAATACAGTATAACACCTTAATTTTCAATAGTTGAGAATAGCCATATTTGTATGACTAGAATATGAAAAATTTGAAAAAATGTAATGTGCAAGTAATCATAGTGGTTCTGTTCTTAACATTTATTATGTATTTACATATATTCCAAAGAAAGATAAAATGCTGTTCTTTGGAGTAGCTTAAATTGTTTTGTCCCCTTTTCTCAGGAATATTCGGAGTTTTGGGAGCATCCAATGTCTTCACCAATGTACAGACATCAAATGCCAGTTTGTTTCAGTTGAGGAGAAAGACAACATATTTATCCCTCACATTTCATCAATGAATCTGTTTCATAAATTCTTCTTTTCCACCGTCTATAACTTGAGTTATCCTTCCTTTGCTTATGATATATTTAATTTTACAGGCCTACTTAGAATGATGATGTGCAAATACTTTTTCGAAGGTTATATTTTAGGCTCTGTTGAGTTCTGCCTACATTATTTATTCTAATGAAACCTCATTCTGCCCCCTCTGTGATGCCTTTTTCCCTGGTAATGGAAGTGGGTCCAGTGTGATGCAGGACAACAGGGGTGTTCTGGCAGATAATGCAGTCAGTGAGTTACTTAGAGCTTTGTTGAGTCCACAGGTTGTACCTCCATAGCTACAGTGATGCTTTGTAAATAATGGGCAGCTGGTCTTCCTCTTAGTGCACATATTTTTTCATGACTGAAGGCTTTTTTTTCCATTTGTGATTTTCACCTGGGAGGCTAGAGTGTCATAATATTGGCTTTGTTCTATTCGCTTTCCATGAATGTACATACTGATAGCAGAATTTTCATGCTGGGTCCTTGGTCGCAGGAATCAAAGAATGAATTCACGGACTGCAAGTAAGTGAAAGGAAGAGAATTTATTGAGAAGAAAGGACAGAGCAAGGCCTCCAGTTCAGCGGAAGGGTTCCCAAGTAGGTTACTGCCGGAACTGCTCTGTCTTGGGGCTCATATTTTTTCCATAGATGCCCTTTTCCTGATTGGTTCTTCCCGTTGGTAAATTAAGGATTCTATATTGTATCTGTCACTGTACTTGCTCCTGATCTACGTGGTACAGGAATGCATAGTCTCCAGTTGACCCCTCATCCATTTCCATGGCACCAAAACATCTTCAATGTTTTTTAAGTTTTCCATTTTCCTTCCCGGGGACTGTGGCTTGCTGATTGCACAGATGTGAGGCTGTGGCCCTCCTGTTGTTCTCTGTCCCCAGTTTTCCAGTTCCTCATTCATGCCTGCCCTTCACAGGTCCCCTTCCAATACTATGTATATTATGTATCAATTGGCTTCATTCTGTAATAAAAATTTTAAAACTAATAACTCCTCTCAAAATACTTTTCAAAAAATAAATAACTATTAATTCAAGATGTTTCAAGATGTGGTTAAAAGTGGACGTTCTCAATCTGTGCTTTTACCCCAGCACTAAGCCATGTTATCTGATACCCAGACCTCTTATTATCAGAAGCATGGCTAGTGTAACCTAAGTCTCCAATTGGTTATTACGTTTACGGAACTCAGCTCTCTGTCCAGTTGTTTCTTTGTCAACTTAGCTTTCCTTAGAGCTCTTATTACTTCTCTTGGTGAGAACTTAAAGGTTTCTCAATCACAAGTAGAAAACATGTAATGAATTTTGCATGTATGCAGAGAATGAAATGGAGGTATATTGTTGCTTGAAAACAAGGTCTAGCCTATTTTTAAATATGGCTGAGTGACATAGAATTAATTTTTAAATATGGCTGGATTAGCTTGCTAAACTACTGCCACCTCCACTTCAACTGAAGAGAACTGAATAAAACGAATACTTTTTTTTTTTTTTTTTTTTTTGCTTAAGTCTCAAAGGAAAAAGAGGCAGTCACAAACTTAAGTGAAGTGAATCACTTAAAAGTTGAGTTCAAAGCCAATGGAAATTACAGGAATGGTAGCCAAAAAAAAAAAAAAAAAAAAAGTGTTTTGAATCTAAGTAGAAATAAGAGGTACTCTCAACTGGTCCAGTGTAGTAGCATTTCTGTTAGCCCAGGGCTGCATTAAGTGATTGGGTATGCAGACCAGGAAGCAGGGTTATCACAGTTCTCAACGCTTCCCTGCAAGGGTACGGGTACCGGGTCATATGGAGGTAGTTGAGTAGATACTACATGGAAGAGGGTTATAAGCAGGTGAAACAGGAGAGTGAAGAATGTGACAGAAACGTGTTTGAACCTCATGTTGTTACGTTCTGAAGCCCTTAGGAATTTCATCTTGTAAAATTATTATTGTGTTTCATTGTTATTTCTCCTTAAGAACAGACTGTGAATCTTCTTTCTCGTCTTCATATTTTTAAAAATAGTGTCTAACACATTTTGTACTAAATCTCTAAGAAAATGTACAGGGATTCTTTAAATTCTTAACTTAGCGTTTTGCAAGGCAAACCATTTTGACTAAAGGAATACAAAATTCCCAATATGTTGGAAGTATCGAAAATCTCTAAAGTATCTGGATTCTAATGAATCGTAGGCATAATTTAGGTGACCCTGAAAATTAGAGAGGTCAAACGCTACTTCATTTCTGAATTCCACCTCTATTATATATTCAGGATACCTCCCTTTTTGTGAAAAGGGTTTTGACTGTAAAGAGTGAATGAATGAATAAGCGTGTTTTATCAAACAAGCTTGACTTTGTTCCTTTGTTATTGTAATGTATGCTTCTAATTCATGCAATACCCAACATGCTTTCCTTCCTTGTAACAAATAAGCCTTACTAAAATACTTTCACTTCTAAACAATTTGGCTTATATCTTTGAAATTTTAGTTCACAGAGGCCTATTTTAGTGTTGTCTGGAATATTGATTAAAAAAAAAAAAAACCTTTCCAAATACCCTCAAAACTGCTTGAATGGGGATGAAGAACAGTCAGAAACAGAAATATGCCTTTTATTCTCTCTCATTACTTATCGAATATTATCTAAATAATAAACAAAGGGAAAAACAAGATACAAAAATTACCCAAAGTATCTTGTCATGTACTCTCACTTAACACTTGTAAAAGTTGGATCTCTGAGATTTAGGTCAATTACTACCTCCACAAGTTAGGTTCCTTTAAAAGTGGTTGAGTCATTGGAGAATCCACCCAAAGGCTCTGCTCCTGCGGTAGTGAGGAAGCCCTCCGCCGCTGCTCCTCAGGATCCAGACACCACAAGACCTGAGAGAAACTAGTTAACGGACCTGCGTCTATCACATTTCCCTAATTTGTTCATTTACTTTTCCTCTTTCCTATAAAGTGATTATTTGGGGGGCGGAAGTCTTTGTGTAAGTAGTTATTTTTAGAATTATTATCAAGTTGCCTTTTCAAAAGAGTCTGAAAATCTATAATTTTTTTTTTTTTTAATCTGGAACTTTTCTGTAATTTGAAGCAGCATTGTTACCTTTGGATATTGTATTTATCTTATCCTTCAACTCATTTGCCTCCACTTCTTTCTACTCCACTAGACTTTAATCAAGAGAAGAAATTCAGACTTTATCCTTTTCTTTAGGCCACACTTCACATCCTCACAAATCAGCATCTTCCTCGTTACATTTCAGGTGCTTCCATTCAAGTTTTAAAAGAAGGAATTAGGATTTTTTTCCCCATTTGATAAAACTTGCCTTAAAAGTGGCAGGTAAAGTAACCCCAAATCAATCTGTTACGTGGAAATGTTATTTGCCTTTATATGGCACTTTTTGTGTTCGTTGGGTTTTAAGTTGCAGAATTGACATTCCATTCCCCGTGGTAGCATAGTGCCTTTTCAAAGGAAGGAACCGAAACCTGAATGTGTTAAGGAGCCTGTCTGTAGCTGTACAATGAACATGGCAGAGACAAAATTAGAACTCAGAGTTCCTAAGTTTTGTTTTCTTTCAACTGCTTTTCTTTTTTTCTTTGGAATTTTCAAATTAGAAGTGTTCTGCACTTTCAAATTTAATTGAGACGGCTGAAAAATACGTGTCCTATGATAGAGTTGTAGTTCCTTTTCAGTAATTTAAGTGCTTATGTTCAAAAAGCTTTTTAAAAGCTTTTCTAACTTTTCTTAAAAACTTAGAAGTGTGAAAGAAATATAAATGCAAATCAAAGGGTCCAACCTGCTGGCTTTTATTTCAATAAAACTAAAACCCTCATGGAGGATTGGTTACAAAACTTTTCCACCAACTGACCTTATTCCTCTGAAATAAATTTGACATGAATTGCTAAATACTCTACTTTATCATGGAACTTGAGACTACCATATGGGAGTCAACAGAATTTTTGTGAATATAATATGTCCTTTGAACATTGTATTCAGGGGCTACAGAGGTCTATCAGACAAAGAAAAATCTAATCTGTAGTAGACTTTTCAGACATATCATGTGTAGTAAAAAAAGAAATAGATGGACAACAAAATACTTTAGTAACGAGCCAATGGAAAATGAGTAAATGAAATTCATAAGCAAAGGCTTTAATGGATTTATATTCGATCTATGATTCTATGCTTGATATGTTGTCAAATTCAAAACTAAAAATGGAAAAATGTCTCTAGGACATCAATTATTAAGTTATGCCAAAGTTATTAGGCTGTTTTAAATCCTTATAATTTTCTCAGTTCTGTAACGTTATACAAAAGAGAAAATTCAAGTCGGGGAGTAAAATATTTTCTTTCTGGAAGAAAATATTTATGTTAACACTGCACATTATAAATCCCTAGTTGACCCTCTAGAAATTCTCAACATTTTGGAAAATAGTTAAATAAATTATGATGCATTCACAAGATGAAATTTTATATATATGCTTAAATTATTAATTAGACAAATAGTAACATGTAATAAAGGAAAATCTTGAGCTTTGGTACCGTACAGATTATATATTTGAGTCTTCTGTCACTTTCAAAATGTGCTGAATACAAAGGGACTTCTAGAGTCTCTGTGCCCTCTGAGAGGTTCTTTTTAGAATCCTCCCTGAGATGACCTAGACGGCATATGCTGTGTAGTGAGGTCCACGTTCCACAGTGTGCTCTTATGCCAATGTCATTATGAGAGGTGGTCTGACAAACTACTTAAAGAAGGGATGATCTTTGGAACCAGATAGACCATGATTCAATTCTAACCTCTTAATGGTGCTACCCAAGAAGGCCCATTACTTAACTTCTTTGGGGCTCAGATTCCTTGTCAATAAAAATTGCAAATAATTATGACTATTACCTACTGGGATCATTGTAATGATAAAATAGCATTATATATGCTGCCACTGAGCTAGCTATGGACTAGGTTTTGAATTCATGGTAATTGTTAGCTTGTTATTGAGGATCTTAGACTAAGCTAAAAGTCCTTTTTAAAGAGTTTGGTTGTTCATCTTTGCCTAAATAATTAATTCCCACTATATTAAACACCTCCTGAGCCCCACTGCCTGGCCATTTTTCCTAGTAAAATCCCTTCTATAAGCCAGCATTTTTGCCTCTCTAGGCTGGTCATTCTCCCAATTTTGCATGAATCCCTATCCTTGAGCCTTTCCTCCTGCTCAGCACATAGACTAGATGTCTCTCTCTCTCCTCTTGCTCTCACTCTTCAATAGTCATCCTCTCCTTCAAGGCTCAGCCCCAGTGGGGCTTCCTGCTGGAAAACTCCTACAAAGCACTCAGCACTCACTGTCTCTCTTCCCTGTGTTCTCCTCGCACTTTGTAATTAACAGAATGCTGCACATTTTCTGTGGATTATAATTTTGTCTGTCTGACTTTTCTGTACATATTAAATGCTTTGAGGGCAAAGGCTACTTTGAGGGCAAAGGCTCCTCCTTATTCTGGTGATCCTTTAGCAATGTAGTCACTTATGCACTGTGGATGCTTATAAAATATATGTGAAGTTAAATTCAAGGGTGACTGAAAATTCTAGAAATAATCTCAAATAACTCTGTTTGATATGTGCATACAATTTCAAGTGCCTGTTCAAGTATTTTTTTCCTAATTATTACACATTGAATTTTCATCTATGTAATATTGGTTCTAAAAAGGCAAAAAGTATTGACCCCAAATCACATTTTCTTCCCTCTCCATTTTATTTTATTTGCACAGATAGAAGACTTATGGGCACAATTATATGAGTCTAATTTTCTTTCAGTTTAGGCTGGTTTGTGGCCAGACCCTGTTAAACAGTTCACAAGATGTGTCCTGGCTTGCTTACAATAGTTCCTAGAGCATTTTGGGACAGCTTTACTGTTTCAAGAGAGGAAAAGATAAATGCATTGATTGACCTAGTAGATTTGGAAGACTTGTGGAAAGAAAATGGACTGGAGACATGTCAAACATAATGTTTTATAATTCAGTCTTTGAAAGGGGGGAAATTGTAGTTCTTTAAAACCGATTAACTCCAAGGATGATAACACTAAGGGAAGGAAAAGGCCAAAACAGCACTCATATGAACTCAGCTGATCTTGAAAGAATTTCTAATTTTAGTCCAATTGAAATAAAAATTTTTAAGTCTTGTCTGTAAGTTTACCCATGAATAGGTAATATTAATTAATAGGGAATTAATTCATTCCCCCCCAAAGGGGGGGAATAAAAGAACAATGAAACAAAAAATTCCTCTTACAGATACTTGATTTCCTCATATCTTTACGAATCTGTGAATCATTACAGGAATTTCGTCAGCGACTGGAAAGATCATTTAAACTGTGACTCTCTCTCTCTTTCTTTCTCTCTCCTTCTCACTTTCTCTCTCTCTTCCTCCCGCCGTCTTTTCTCTTGTGTGTATAAAAGTAGGTATATAATATGTATGTACACATAGAGGGGTGTAATTTTTCCCCAAAAGTTTATACCCAAATTAACGGCCTGCTCCTTTTTGACAGAGAGAATTTATCTAAACTCTGCTCTAAAGCATTTAAAAATGGCTAGTGATACTCATTTTCCGACAAGGAATTAGTATATTTGAGGATGTAATAAAATGCTCAAAGTGCTTGATCATAATGATCATAATCTTGGGATATTTCAAATACTCTAACTACTTTTACTTGGTATTTCATATCGAATCAATATCATCAAGATCCTACTCAATAAAAAAGTGGAGACTGGATTTGACAGAGTTTGGCAAAGTAAACCCATAAAATTTTAAAACTCTGAAAGTCAGAGTAAACTTTGAAAATCTTTGTTCTGGCTCACACACAATGGTGAACTTAATTCACCAATGTTTTTGAAAGTTAATATAAATTCCAATTCTCTTTCTTCAGAAATGAAAAAGAAATTATTTAAATATTACATATTTTTTTAAATAAAAAGGAGACAAGTTAGATCATGAGTAATCCTAATTTGAAAGTATTGTTTCATTTTGGAAGGTTCTAGAATACATTTTAAGAGTCTTCTTTTATAAGCCCCTTCCACTTTCACTAATGTTGCTTCTTCAACCCTGCATCCTAACATTCTTCTGATGTTTACTTTTGTCCAACGAAACTAGACTTCTCATTCTTCTCTGATTATATATTTTTATTACTTCCTACATTTCTAAATCCCCAGCTACTCTTAAATATCATTTTCCATAAAGACTTGAGTATATCACAAATGAAATATGCATTTAGAGGAGAAACATAAATAAATTCTTCCTTAATGATTACAAAATAATCATTATAATTAAAAAAAACTTTACTTTCTTAGTAACAATCAAATATAATTTTTTAGGACTAGTTTCATGATGATTACATATTAATATGTAATTTAAAAATTTATATTGTGACTCTCTTAACATAACTCCAAGGAAATGAAACAATTATTCTCACAAAAGTTTATACACATGATTAACAAAAGATTTCCAATATTAATGTTATGACATGTTTTTACAGTACATAAAAAAGTCAAGCTAATATTAATGTACTCAGTAAATAAGAGTAAAATATGTTCACAAATACAAAGGGAATATTAGCCTATTTTAGATCATTTTTCCTCAGTCTACCAGCTCAAAACCATATGAGAAACCTCATTTTAGTTCTTATATAAAGCTTAGCACACATTTTTAGTGTTTAGCTAGCTCATGGTGACAATGAGACAGCATCTTTCTATTAAGTTTTCATAGCATATGTTGCATGGATTACATAGTAAATGCTTATTTTATAACTTAAAGTCTAAAGAAATTATGAGAAAAGATAATGGATAAAAAATTACACCTTGACAATACTAAGTTTAAGTAAGAAGCAAACTAACCTGTGACATTTGTCAGTTAGCCGAGCATATGAAAAGACATCACGTACTGTAGAAACACCTACACTAAACACAAGTCCTGTCCTTCCTTTTCCTTCCCTTCCCTCCCCTTCTCTCCTTTACCTTCCCTGTCTAGACAGGGTCTTTCTCTGTTGCCAAGGCTAGAGTGCTGTGGTGCAATCACTGTAACCTCAAACCCCTGAGCTAAGAGGGCCTCATGCCTCACGCTACAGATAGCTAGGACTGCAGGCATTCATCACTATGCCCAGCTAATTTTTTTAAGTTTCTTTGTAGAGACAGGATTTCAATATGTTTCCGAGTCTGGTATTGAACTCCTGGCTTCAAGTAAACCTGCCTTGGGCCCCTTGACTGACAAGTTTTCTTTTTTTTTTTCCAGTTTTTGGCCAGGCCTGGGTTTGAACCCGCTACCTCTAAGGGGTACCCAGAGGAGGTACCCATACTGCCCTACTATGCCTCTAGTAGGGAATATGGGGTCAGCGCCCTACTCCTCTGAGCCACAGGTGCCATCCCTGACAAGTTTTCTTATTTTTCTGAGACAGAATCCCTCTTGGCCCACTGGGTTAGAGTAGAGTGCGCCATTATCTCTCACTCACAGCTCACTACAACCTGGACTCCTGGGCTCAAGTGATCCTCCTGCCTCAGTCTCCTGAGTAGCTGGAACTACAAGTGCATGATACCATGCCTGGTTAATTTTTATATTTTTAGTAGAGATGGGTCTTGCTCTTGCTCAGGCTGGTCTCAACCTCTGAGCTCAAATGATCCTCTCACCTCACAGAAAGCTAGTATCGCAGGTGTGAGCCACAAGTTATTTCTAATAAGAAGCCTTTTTTTTTCTTTCAGCTAAAATTTTCATGAAAATTTTTTCTACTCTTTTAATAAACAAGTATCTGTGTGACAGTTTCTATTGCTGTGATATAAAAAGTGTATATTTTTACTCCTACAAACATCATAATTGTTCATTTGTATAAATATGTCATGTTTCACATTTTTTTAATTTCAGATTATTACTGGGGTACACATGTTTTAGTTACATAATTTGCTTAGGTACATTTGAAGTCAAAGTTATTAGTGTTAACCCAGCATGTGTTGGAGGGAAGTACAACTTCTGTGGAAAGTAGTACGAAGCTACTTTAAAGAACTAAAAGTAGACCTTCCATTTGATCCAGCCATTCCATAACTAGGTATTTACCCAAAGGAAAAAGGAAATTTTATCTAACAGACACTTGCACTCGAATGTTTATAGTGACACAATTTAAAGATGTGGGAACTACTGAGATGTTTTATTTATTTATTTTTATTTCAGATTAATAGGAGGGTACAGATGATTAAGTTACAATGTTTGTGTTTACAAGGTGAGGTCCCTGTTGTAGTTGTGTTCCATACCCAGGAGGTATACCATATACCCTTACGTTGTGCCAAGAAGGTGGGAGCACACCATCCTCCTCCCCCCCTTCTTTCTTCCTCCTCCCCTCCCAGTTTGAATTAAATTGAGTTTTTCTCTTTTTGCTCGTGTATTCGTTCATCTCCTGGCTTCACATTAGTATTGTGAGGTACCTTGGATACTCACTTTTTTATTCTCATGACACTTTACTCAAGAGAATGTTCTTTAACTCTGTTCAGGTTAATACAAACGATGTAAACACTCAATCTTTTTATGGCTGAATAGCATTCCATGGTATACAGATACCATGGTTTATTAATCCCTTCACGGGTTGATGGGCACTTGCGTCATTTCCACATGTTGGTGATTATAAATTGAGCTGTGATAAGTAATCAGGTCTAAATGTCCAATTCAGATGCTTTAAAAATATTACAATAATTGTATAGACAACGTAGGACCACAGGATTCTGGAATACATGCAAATTAAAATAATTAAAACGCTTACAAAGTGAAAGTTCAGTCATGTAAATTTATGAAAAAGACCTTAATATTGCTGCAGAAAACAGACTGTAGGACTTGCCTACTTTTAGCCCTATTGTAAAATAATGATGTATTTAATGAGTTGCCTGATTTTAAGTGCCATATTTATAAAATTAAGCTATGTCCATTCAGAAATTTTTCCCTATAAATTTAACTTTCTTTCTACTTATCAGGAAGATTAGCTGGTAGACTATTTTTCTGGGTTCTTTTGGTTCATATCCTATAAAGGAGAGTTTTTTATTTTTTTTGTTTTAAATGATTTTCACCCAACATGATGAAATTATTTAGAGGAGAAAATCTGGAATTTTACATATCAAAAGTAATAGTATAAACAGATGTTTATTGAGTTTTGGAAATAGTTTTCGAAAATATGGACCTTCCTTGGCTTGGCGCCTATAGTACAGCGGTTACTGTCCCACCCACATACACTGAGGCTGGCAGGTTCGAATGGAGCCTGGGCCAGCTAAATAACAATGACATCTGCAACAAAAAATAACCGGGCATTGTGGCCGGCACCTGTAGTCCCAGCTATGTGGGAGGCTGAGGCAAAAGCATCACTTAAACTCAAGATTTTGAAGTTTCTGTGAGCTGTGATGCCACAGCACTCTAACAATGGCAACATAGTGAGACTCTGTCTCAAAAAAATAAAAAAATGGGCCTTCCAGCTGGAAAGAGAATCAGATCCTTATTCTGTAGGGGATCTCAAGTGTTCATGTGCCTTCCTCTAGATCTCACAGTGAGTTCATATGCAGTGATGGACAAGAATGCAGATGTCCTGCCTTTGGTTAGGTGCAATTTTATATTACCCTAAAGTTCATAAAGGTCATCTTTGACACACTGAATACTTCATTATTTATTAAATCCAATTTCTAACTGTTCCACATCATGCATGTTTCTATCACCTATGCATAAAAATTAGTCTAATGTTTAACAAGTACATAAACTTAAAGCACCTTGATGGGAATTTAATATCTACCTAACTGAGAACTGGTACTCTCTATGCAATTGCCACCCATCATTCAGTGTACACTGAAAAGTATACCTTATGCTTATTTATTATTTCATTCTTTTTAGTACAATTCCTAAGGATGTTATTGACTATTGATCCAGTGGAGTTGAAATGACCACATACTAGAAAAAGATGGTTAAGTAATGAAAATAAGATGTTTCCTTTTATACTGATTTAAATAAGAAGAAAGAATAAAGTGTATCTGTGATTTGTTTGTATATTTTTTACTACCCTAAAAGCTAGCTTCAAAAGTTTGCCATATATACACACACATATGCATATATATATATGCATTTTTCCCAAGATGAATATCTTTTTAATGACTTTTTGTGAAGAAAAGGATGCATTAGAATTGATATATTGTGCATAATCTCTATGCCAAATATACGTTTACTTTTTGGGTATTTACTTGCCTTAAGTTTATCCAACTTTACAGACAGCTCCTTACACCTAGGATTGACTGCTCTGATTTTTATTTTAGAGAGTCTTAGCTTTTGCCCAATGTGCATTTACACTTTTGCAAGGTAGAGCTCTTTGATTGCTCTTTTTCTTGTGCCAGATCACCTCTCTGCAAGACTGCACAGGGAACATTCCTAATCTGCATTTGTTTCTCCCAGGACTGTGGCTCCTTGAGGGATTTGCCTGCCTAGCTGATGGAGGTATTCCAGCTTTGCTTTCCTGTGGATAGTATTTCTTATTCATTTTAATCTAAATGGAGGATTCTATTAGCTAAACATGATTGAACTTGAGATATGAGCAGGTACATTTCTAGTATCTGGTTTTGTTACAGGTTCTTATGGCTGATGTTTCTGCATGTAATGCAGTGTTCTAATATGACCATCTTTGAAAAGCAACAACTCCCAGGGAATAGTTTGGAAGAAACCTAAGCAAGTTGTTTGAGAGAAATGGGCATTTAAGTGCTTAATTCAATTAGCAACTCATAAAGTTTATATTGACAAGAATGCAAATAGCCTTTATAAGCATTAATTTCATGACATGAACATTTTGTAGATGTAAATGTAGGGTTTGTAGATCCTTAGGCAAATCTTCACTGCCGCTTGAATTTATTTAAAGAGCTTTTCTGGTCACCTTTGAACCTCAATGATTTCTCCAGATGTACAGAAGTGAACAATGTAAAAATCTTGCTGTTTCAGCAGAACTGATTCCAGCTGGCTGGGAACTGGATCTGCAAGTCATTGGTTACAGCTGTGTTTCGATTTATGTGATGGTTGAAAAAATAAATTACCCGATTAGATGGCTAGAAAGAGGACTCTTTGTTTAGCCCTTGTGTGGGGACTTGAAAGTGTTTATGGTGCTGTTTTCTACGCAGTCTTTGCAAAGTAAGCTGGACAAATAGACTTATTCAATGCTTCTAAGAAATGTTGCATATTCAGCTTTAATTTTTTACTAAAGGAACTGTATTTTTTTTATACTGCTGTCATCCAGCAAATGTTTTTAAGGTCTAGCATTTAAGAGAAGCAGTATGTCTTCTGTCCTACTGAGCATTGCACGCAGTAATAGAAAAGCATTTTTCTTTTGTTTAATGTGTACTTTAAAACGTGTCTTTGTTAGGTTATGGTAATGGGAATACATTTTCTCTTAAACTCAAACCTTTATAATAGCAAAGCATCTGCACGTAAATTCTAATTTAACCCTTTTCCTTAGTGAGATATGGCTCCTGGCACTTAATAGAAAATTAATTAAATGGCTAAATAAATATAATCAAACATAACTGTAAAAAGTTAACATGCCTGAGGGGCACTTAGGCTAGGAGGCTTTTGATTTTGTGACTGTTGTCATTGTTATGTTCGTAAAGTTTGTGTAGAGAGTTTGGAAGAGTGTTAAACAGTAGGTAATTTTTCAGGTTACTAAAAGTCAAAAATGCTAATATCTCCTGGAGATTTAGCATGCAATGTCTTATAAAATACCTTCCCAAGGAACTTAATGAACTTACATAATCTCGTATGAGGTTTTGTGTGTGTGTGTGTGTGTGTGTGTGTGGTGTGTTTGTTTTTTGCATTGTTTTTCTATGGGAGTTTAAGTTGGGTTATTCAGTTTAAGTTATAAATTTCACCAATAGATTAGAACCAATAGATTGTGTACAGTTCAACTGGTTCCATTGATGACTTAAAAAAGTGAATGAAAGCTCTTGAAAAGATGGCTACAGAGATATGTTTTCATTACTATTTTCTGAAATAGACACTGATGTTTAAATGAATTCAACATTTTTAAAAAATGGATTTTTCTTTGAATGCTCCGTAAAATCCTAAAAAGGTACCAGATTCTTCAGTGAACTTGAAAATGAGGCTGGGAGTTTGATCGGGTGTCACAGTGTCCACTAAGTTCAGCAGCAGTTCTGTGTGGGGAATACCCAGGAATGGACCATATTTTCCAAGAAAATAGACAATCCCTTAACTATTTCTGTTCTTCCACCGAGATATTTATTATGGAATTTAGTGATGCACAATAAATCACCATAATGTATCCAAAGGAGACAAAGGTGGGATTGATCTGTCATGAATTGGAAGACACTTTTGCTATGTCAGGCTATTTCCTTGATCAATGAAAGTATATCTTCTAACCCTTAACAAAATCAATATGATTGATTGGAAGACATAGGCACAAAGCATGAGAATGCAGGATGCACTTGAACCTTCACTGTTCAGGAATATGTAAATAATGTGTATAATGGTCAGAAAATTTCACTAACTCCATGTTAGTGAAATGGAAGCTTCTTCAAACTGTATTGAAAACCTAAGTAATAGAGTTTGAGAATATGCTATAGCAGCATTCTTCGGGGTTTTTTTCCTTTTTTTTTTTTTTTTGCAATTTTTGGCTAGGGCCAGGTTTGAACCCACCATCTCCAGTATATGGGGCTGGTGCCCTACTCCTTTGAGTCACAGGCACCGCCCAATTCTTCATATTTTTTAAAAGTTAAACTTATAATTTTTATACTACTAAAAGAATATTAATCAAGGGAAAATTTCTATCACTGAACAGGAAGATAGCAAAGTGAATTCAACCTTGAAAACAATGTGTATACATTATGTAAATCTGAAAAAATTAAGAAAGAACATACAAGTATCTATGAAGAGAGAGTTGTTTTTAATTTAAAGTGATTTACTCCATCTTTTATGTTCTATTCCCACCTGTCATGATCAGCAAATAGAACATTTTCTTTTCTTTAAAGTAAAAAACTCTACAACATTATCAAATGTTTTCATATTAAGGAACACTCTAAAAATTTAGAACAAAAATGATTAGGCACAAGGATAATAATAGCTATCCATTAATAACTTTATTCCCCTTCAATTAAGCAGTATTTTAAAGTGAGCATTTTTAAAAACCCCAAAAAGATGTTTTTAAAGTGTTGGAGGGATGATAGAGATTTTTAATGTATAATTAACCTGATTTTCTGATGTCTTTTTCAAACTGTATAAAATCCACTTAAGTGGAGGTTTTATGAACTGAGATATTTTATCCCAACTTATTTTAAATGTACTATTAGAGATGAAATAGGTCTATTTGTTCAGCGAATCCTATTTTTTTAATTCTCAGAGACTAATTTTTATACAGTTATCTAAGGAAACAGTGAGTTTTTCTCCAAGTGACTATACCACATGCCTTTTTTAATTAGAAAATTACCACCTCCATAGTTCTAAAATGAAAATATTTTATATATTTCAAAATACATAAATATTTAAATGTAAATAAGGCAATCCACATAAAAGATCTAATTTAACTTTGATATTGCCATATTCTGCAGCTAATATGAGATGAAAAGTTTTGGAAATTCAGTTAGTTGGTGAGATGTCACAGGGATGTGGGACAAATATGTATCATTAGTCTTTCTGGAGATAAATGCTACTGGAGCATTATTGTGAGAATTAAATCAAATAGTTATGTAAACAAATATCAAAATAGTAGATAATCATCACCACCATGTGTTTCTAATTTTCCTCCCCTCCTTTTGCATAAGATGTGAGAGCTGAATTAGGCCTTTGTGATAACCTAGTCCTCCTCCCTCATTTTAAAAATAAGACGAAGATTCTGAAATTCAAATGACTTAACCAAGATCACAAACTTCATTACTTACTGAACTGGCACTATACCCAGTTTTCCTCACTCATAGATCATTCTGTTTTCATTTCCTCACTGGTGTCAAAGTATTGTGCATGGTGTAGCATAGGAAAAGAGTACTTTTCTATCGTTATGTTAGTTAAGACAAAAATCATTATAAACCTTGTGCCATAATATTCAGACTCTAAATACATCAGTAACTTTAAAGTCCTCTGACAACACTTAAAGCCTGTTCATTTATGTCCCGTCTTAAAAAGCCAGGATTCTTTTCTCTCTCTTCTGTGGGGAAGGACATCCACACAGCCAAAACATTTGTTTATTATTAGTATGTATAATCCTGCAAACTATTGAAAAATATTTTTCAAATTGAAATATAATTTGTTAAAGTGTAAGTTTTGGTGATCTCTAAATTGCCCCCTCATTATCATATCCTGCCTTTTCCTTGAAAAAGAAACACTCTACCAGGATCTTCAAGCCCTATTTGTCCCTGTGTTTGGCTCCCCAGCAAAGTGCACATCACTTTCCCCCAAAGACCTCCCTCAAGTTCATGGTCTTACTTTGATCCTCCATCTCAGTCAAATCCCACTGGTATGCTTTACTGTGGTCCTCTTGTGGAGAATGACAACAGGTTGGTTTAGAAAGTAGATGGCACACTTCTAGAAAGCAGAAGAGGGGATAGGAAGGAGGAAGAATATAGGGAGGGAGAGCTAGTGTGAGTTAAACATAACTTTTCTTTGTATTACTAAATACAAGAACGAACATTAGCTTTCACATGCCAGGATAATTCCTAAAAGAAAGAAAACTGATTATTTATTTTCCCCCATTAGTTGTGGTGCTCTACCCTTATTAATCGATAGAGAGAGAAAAAAAGCAATTTCAGACTGACAAATCATTTTCATCCCAGTCATAGAGTGTCTGAGCTAAATAGTATATCATTCTCTCGTCCAAATATTTAATATTAAAATTCTAAAAGAAAATACAGATCAGTTTTTTTCCTGGTTAGAAACCAGCTGTATCTTCCATCATGAAATTTTTAAAGAAGTTAACTCAGATAAATTTCTATTTTACTTTATTTTAGTTTTTCTTAAAATCCTTCCTTCCAGAATCTTATTTGTAACTGAAAATATTGCCAAGATCCATGCGTGTACACACACTCACACACATGCTCACGTCTCCTGGATTGTTTTCCTCAGTCAATTTCATAGAACATTCCCAACTACATCATCTCACTGTATTGGCATCTGATTATTTTATCCCTTGCTCTTTAATTATCCTTTCTTCTCTCTTAAAAAAGAAGGAAAAAGAAAAAAGTCTAACCACAGTTGTGTCTGCTTCTAGCTGCTGTTTTTCCCTTACATGAATAGGATTGTTTTTTAAGTTTTTGTCTCTGGATTTTTGCTATTCACACTATTATTACATCTCTTCTTTATTGAAAATAGAAGTATGTAATATGTGTTGTTTGGCCTTAAAAACAGCATGACTCTCATTTCTGGAAAGGTCAGACAAATAAACATCTCAGATTTATTCAGAGACATTAGCTTCGATAGTTTTTCACGTCTTCTGATGGCTCTGTTATCAACTGTTTTGAAGTGAAGTTTCTGTACAGCCCTTCCCCTTAAGTCATCTTGCTTATTTCCAAACTATTAGTAAATAAAAACATAATATGCTCTTCAGTCATATTTTTTTCTTTCTTTTACACTGTCAAATAAATCAACATAATTTCCTCCTCTTAAAACAGACTGGAAGGTAAATATTGAGATCCAATAATCGGTTATGCTGTAAAACTTTTCACAAGAACAATTTAAGTCAGCACTGCCCTATAAACTTTTCTGCAAGGTTGGAAGTGTTTTATATCCCTGTTGTCCAAAATGTCAGCCACCATATGTGTTCCTATACATTTGTATATGGCTAGGACAGCAGAAAAGAATGAATTTTCGTTTTTGTTTAATTTCAATTAATTATTTATCTTATATATTTTTAAGACAGAGTCTCAAGCTGTCACCCTGGCTACAGTGCTGTGGCAGCATAGCTCACAGCAACCTCCACCTCGGGCTCCAGCGCTCCTCTTGCCTCAGTTTTTTCTATTTTTAGTAGAGTCGGGGTCTCGCTTTTCCTCAGGCTGGTCTCAAACTCATGAGCCCAACCAATCCACCTGCCTCAGCCTCCCAGAGTGCTAGGATTACAGGCTGAGCCATCTCGCCTGGCAACTTTTGTTTCATTTTAATTTAAATAGCTACAGGTGGCTGGTTGCAGCTTATTGAAGAATGCAGGTTACCTAAAACAAAAAAAAACTAGCATGCAAGGAATAATATACATATTCTGTGCATCCATTGATTTTTAACTCAAAGTTTAAACTGGAGATGATTTCTTGGTCCTTCCTCATTTGTGCTCCAAACCTCACCAGTGAATTTACATATGATTCCCATCTCAACATGGATTTCAAATGGCCTTTATAATAAATACAAAGCAGCTTGTATTATAAAGTATTCGAGAGTAGTTATTGCTCCTTTTAACTTCAGATCTATATTATTTTTTTAAGTTAATGAACAAATCCCAAAAACCTTATAAAGAAATAGTTGATCTGACAAGTTGATACTTGCATTGCATTGTTTAAATGCAGTGTAAAAATTACTGGATAAATGCTATAGAGGGAGGCTTTAGTACAAGATGATTAAAAGTTTTGAATTAGTAGAGATCCTAAACCTGTTTCTATTACAGTGGTAATTGAACTGATTGATTATGACATCTCCTTTCAAATAAATATTGATTTAATCAAGTTTGCATTCCCATCGACCCTAAGGAAAGTCCTGACAGAAGCCTGGACACTTGGAACTGGTTAAGTCCTGTCTAAATATAGATATTTTAAATGCTTGGATTTTCAGTTATAAATTATTCTTTTTCTCCAAATCTTTACTCCTTTGGATTTTCTAAACTTCTCTGTTAGTCTTGTTATGCCCTCTGTAAAGTTATGTTGTGTGTTTATCTCTGTATGCAACAAACAGAAAGCATAGATTGGGGGGGGGAGTTTATTTGCATCTGTTGTTGCTGATTCACGGAGCTAGAAGTCAGGTGCTCATGCAGGTGCCATAGACTTGGGATATCAGTAGACACTTGCTTCAAGCACATTTTAATAATTAAAATAGTCAACATTTTATGTCTGATAGCCATAGAGAGGTCATGACATTCATTTATCCAGAGCAGGCATCCTCAAACTACAGCCTGCAGGCCACATGCAGCCCGCGTAGGACATTTATCCGGCCCACTGGGTGTTTTTGCTGCCCCTGCCTGTCCTGCTTAGCAGCTGACTGGTCCCAGGGCCCACAGTCTGGCCCTCCAACGGTCTGAGGACAGTGAACTGGCCCCTTGTTTAAAAAATTTGAAGACCCCTGATCCAAAGTATTATGGGCAACTGTCTAGAAAAATAAATAGCACAACAGACACAGATACTGAAGAGCTACAGAAAATAAATAAATTTTTAAAAGTTGGGTCTAAGTGAAGAGAGGAAGAGATGATCAATTACACATGTAGGACAGGCAGAAGTCACCAGGCATCTCAGTGTTACTGACAATCGGTATTTGAAGCTGTACTGCGCCTGTGTGAATTTCTTCCTTCTTCATTAGACTCTAAGCTTACACACTATTCCTACATCTTCAGTTTCTAAAATCTAACGCCATATTTATTGTTGCTTCCCTGGATTGCAATTCTCTGCTATCTGTCCCTTTCTTTCTCCTCCTTATTCTTCTCCCTCGTCCCATATTTACATTTCTTTTTCTTCCTCCCTCTCATCCTATCCCTGCCTGCCCTTCCCTCTCTCTCGTGAGAGGATGTATGTAACTCCATGTCTCCTTCTGGTCTCCACTTCATTTTCTACTTTTGTTTTTGTGTTCGAGGTGGTTTTTGTTTTCTTTTCTTTCAAATCAGGAACCTGTAGCAGCTAATCTTAGAGATTCCTATTTTACTCCAGAGGGTCCTATCCCTTTCTGGGCTATGTGATGTTTTCCTTGGAACCTCTGCGAATGGGTGTCCTTCCCATTTGCTGCCACAGACCTGCTGCCAAACTGCTACCTTAGTTGATCCTGCAGTGCCGCACTGCATGCTGGGATCTGTGTGAGTAAACCCAAATTTCTCCAGCGCCAGATAGCACTAGAGTTGGCTGGAGAATTGCCGTAGTTTGCTTCCCTTTGTATGTGTTTCATGTATGCTGCAGAGTCACCGATGGCTCACTCTGTCTGGCAAGTAATTCAGAAATCCGGCTTGTGTAGAAAGGACAGGTAGACACTTTACCTCACTGAGTCATTAAAAGGAACAACTGAAGAACAAAGGAACTGGGTAAATACCTATAGATTGCCTTTTAGGTTGTGAAATTCTGTAACACAAACCCAGATGTGTTCAGCTGAAGATTTTACTTCCTGATGGATATAGTGCGTACAGAAATCCATATTTTATTTAAACTTGTGTATTCAATTGTTGACATTTATAGCCTGCCTACGTCCGTCTCAAAGACTTTTACATATTCACCAACACCCATCAGCATCAAAATCATTGTTATTATTTTTTAAAGTTCTTAAATTTTAAACAGTTAAAATATACTCCTATCTTGTTGACTGATTTCATTCCAGCAATTTAGGCTTTTGACACAGTTTAAATCATATTGATGATTCAGATCCTGGCAGATCTTATAATTCCTGTGAAATGACAGCATAGCTAATAAAAATATTAAGCAATTATTATTATTAAAATAATAGTTTTTTCTTCATTACATAGAAATAAATGATCTGCACAGATTGGTCTCACGCGTG
Organism: Otolemur garnettii; assembly: GCF_000181295.1. NCBI lineage: Eukaryota > Metazoa > Chordata > Mammalia > Primates > Galagidae > Otolemur > Otolemur garnettii. The sequence goes on along the minus strand of NW_003852404.1, from coordinate 18,520,828 downwards.
TGTCTCTTTAGCTATTTGGGGGCTTCATATAGACGAAGAGACTCCTTTGCTCCTTCAAGGAAGAAGGGGAAAAAATGAAGGCGTAGAATAAAGTCTAGGACTGTTAAAGAATCGCTGGCATTATTTCTCTCTCCCACGTGAGCCTGGCTGCCTGCTTCCTGAGGCGGGGGACCTAGAATTGGACTGTATCGGAGCCTGTTTGCACAACTGCATTTGGAGATCTGTCTTATTGATTAGGGGGAAAGGGGTGGGGATCAGGAGTGTGAGGTGAGGGCGAAGCAAATGACGACTGGCTCATTGAAGCACTTCCCCCCCCCCCCGGAAAGATGTCAAATAACTGGGAAACAGCCACAGAGGAAGTAGAAAGGTGAAAAAATGAGGAGGAGGCCCTGGAAGTAATGAAGGCATTTCTTCCGAGCGCGCCTTGGGGCTTTTTCTTTCCTTTCTCTCCTTTCTTGCTTTTCTCTCCCCCTGCTTCTATCATCTGACCTGCAAAGGCTGGAGTGACAGCGTCATGCAAATGCTGCAGTCCAGCAGGTCTGGGAGAGGGTGGATGCTAGACTGTGAGTTAATGTTAATGATGAGCGCAGTGAAAATACCAGCCGCTGCCACCCCCTGCTCGCAGAAGCGCTCTGAGTCAGCATCAGATGCTCTGCCTCGCCTCTCGCTGTGCCTGTGCGCGCGCGCGTGCTCGCTCGGGCAGCCGTGTCTAGCCGAGGGGAGGGGGTGGCGTGTGAGTGCGTGGAGGGTAAAAGCCAGTCAGTCAGTGAGAAGCAAAGGTACGTTGGAGAGCAACTAAAATCTGACTGATTTCCATCTTTGGAGCATCAGATGTATTCCCTAAGGAGGATGGGTCTCCGTGATGGGGGTGGTATAATTATGTTAATGTCATATTTATGGAGGGGTGAGATTTTTCATTCTAATAATTGGTTGGATGCTATGGTCAAAAATTGTAAAGCCATATTCAGTTTTAAGGAAAAGCGTGGACTTATATCTAGGGGCTGTTTTATTTTTTGCTTTTTGTGAGTGCTGCCTTTTTGTTTGGGGGATTTTTGGGTTTTTAACTATTTTATTTTAAGCCATCAGTGATTCAATATGGAAAATCAAATGATAAACAGAAAGAGATCTTATATAATGATTACATCATGGAGCAGAATATTTAAAGTCTTAAAAGGCAGAGTAAAGATCTGGACAGGGGCTGGGGTGGGGGGGGTGGTTGGAAAGGGGTGTGGTACTAGGGTGGAGGAGGGGGCCAGTTAGGAAATATTTTGTTCAGCATAGCTTTCCTTGCAGCTTACTTGGAAATGGATGATTCACCTGTTCTACAGGAAAACATTCTAATTATTTCCATTTTTTTTTCCTCCTCTTTTCCCTTTTAAGATCAACCACTTCAGAAGAACCAGATTCCACTTCTGTGGCCAGGACTTTTATGTTATGGCTGGTCTGATTGTTTTACCCTGCGTTCTATGCTACTAAATCTTGGATCATTCCTAAAGTACAAATTCTGTACTCGAACCACAAACAAGGCTAAAAGATCGGAGGAAATTCAGTGAATATGCAGGATTGGGATTGTGTATTTTCAAAAGTATTGAGCTTTGTAATGAAATTATTCAAGAAATAGGATCATGGCTTTCTTTTTTCTTATGATGTTGCCAGCATTTTAAGTGACATGTTTATTAAGTGGCATTGCTCAAATAACTACAGAGTATGCATGGAAATATTTGCTGTTTGAATAGTTTGGAGATTCAAAGAGAAAAAGCAAGCTTCAGAGGTATTAAATAATGACATGCAAAAAAGTTTTTGTTTTGTTCTTAACTGCAACGGTGTATATTTAAATCCGGTTTCAGTATTATATGTCCTGGGCCCACCTTAAGAGCTGTGCTGTATAGAAGTGTAATAAGAAGCAAAATTTCAATTAGGGTCCCATTAACTGACATATAATCCTGCTTTAATGTAATAGAGGCGACGATATTGCTGTACAAATCTGCTGGAAGCAGATTTTAACCCATTTTGAGGCTCTTTCTTTGGATCTAATGGAATGACTTAACTGTTCATTGTCTGCATTGTTTCTCATAGTCTTCATGATTTTAAAGTCTGGAATTAGTCTATAAATGATCTTCAGCTCATCCTAACTTTTATATATCCTACATGTTCCTACTTATGTATTTTCATTAATATTTAGAGGTAAAAGTCGAACTGAACCCACTGTCATTTCTAAGCTATCCTTATTACTGGAAGAAGAATTCTCCTGCATCAAACCAGACTTTTCCTAGTCCCTGAGACCCTAACTTGTGAGGTATTTCAGTAACATCACAAGTCAGGCTCTTGGGACCTAGGCGGAGGGGAACCAGCAGCTTTGGACATTACTGATTGTCTGCAGTTACCACCAGAACAAAAGAACATACATAGATTCTGCCTAGGAGAAAAGAACAATGCTTTTCTTTATAATCAGTAATGTTTTTCATCACTACCCACCTCCAAAAATACTGTTGTCAGAAACTGTACTCTAAAGTGCATACACAGTTGCACTGAAATAGTCCTTGTATTAGAACCGTCATACAAAAGAAATGTATCTGTGTAAGAAGCAAAATTAAAATATGAGTGTTTTATATGCTTCTTTTGGTGTATTGCAAGGTGGCTAGTATAAGATTATTTCCTCAGTTAACTAAGAGGGTCGTTTATGACTTTTTTTCATATGCATTGAAATATATACATTAGCTATTTAAATAAATCCTACATGTCTTCATATAACTATGGCTGAGAATGTGTAATATATAACTATGATCATGCTTGAGGCCTAGAAATAACATGATTTACAGTCTTCTTTACTGACCCTATTAGATTTTACTACCGAACTAAGAATGCTGTTTTATACTTGGTGTTTACTGCCAGAGTTTTCCTTAGTCTTGTACCCAAAAAAAATACTTTATATGTCTTATAACAGTTTTCTTATGTGAGACTCTAATAGTGAAAGTTATCACCAATAATTTGGGAAAAGATGGTATCTTTTGGTTTGTACATTTTGCTTTGTGTATACCATGGACCTGTGTGTGATAAAACAGTACATGTCACCTCTGAAGTCAAACTGCTCTAGTTCATCTATCAACTGTGAATCCAAACTGCATAGTTTTAGCTCTGTGAATTGTAGTTTTATCAGAGGTAGCTATTCCAATCATTACTAAGCTGTCATATTTGAATATTTAATAGCCATTGCCACACCAAATATGTATTTTTTGGAGATAGAATCAATCTACTAAATCTATTTAAAATTTTTCCAATAATATTACAAATATCGAAATTCAAAATGGAGACATATTACTTTTTGTAATAGAAGAAACAAATGACTTAATTTTTTAACTCTATTCCTTTATAGGGGTACCATAAATTATATGTCTTCTTGCATTGTTAAAATAAATTTATGAATTTATTTTAGAATACTGTATGGAGTCTTTGTTCACCTTTTTAAAAATCTGATAACAATTCCTGATGATTTGAAATACCATAGAATATAAATCCTCTATTAGTTATAGTTCCTAAAAATTAATATAACAGTGTCATAAACATGCCATCCAGGCACATCCTATACAAGGCACAGAGAGTCTGTTTAAGCGTGTATCCATACTGTACCAATTCAGGTTCTTTATATCGCCAATTTATCTAGAAGCTCTGAAATTTTAGATGTATACATGTGTGTATAAACGTATGTTTTAAAACTCCAAATGAATGGATTTACTGTACATAGTAAATATTTTTGGTAACGTTTATCTTTTCCTTCTTTTAATCTCATTCTTGTTGAAATTGAGTATTTTTAAAAGCTGTGAATTTCTCAACACAAAGACATCTATGTATCTACATGTACACAGAAACTTAATAATCTTTAATAGCAGTGTTTACACAATGGATGAGAAACTACCCTTTACATAAAACAATATCACATAGTAAGTATAGTTTACTGACACCTGTTTTTAACATAATCATAAATAATAGATATAAGGTATTCCATCAATTTTGTTCCAAAATAACATAAGGAATTGATGTTTATTGCCTATCATGGTATCAACTATAGGGTATTTCAAATGAAATTTTTTTGTTACTGTAATTGTGGACCATCTTATATGTTAACTTCTATTTTATAAAAGAAATATACCAAAGCCGAATTTAGAATGCAGTCATCTTTTCATTTCCCCCTAAACATATATGAGGTTTGCTGATAATCTTGCACTATTTCATCCTTCTATGTGTAACTTTCCTATGTGAACTATCTTTTGTGAAAGCCTCCTTGATAAAGCTTTTCTCTTACTCCATAGAGGTGTGTGTAGTTATAAGTGGGTGACTTTGTTTATATAAGCCACTTTAAGCTGGGTGTGCGTAGACGGATGCCACTTTTTCTGCACATTTCTCTCTCAGCTGTCAAAGGATAATATTGTTTTGAGGCTTTATAATATGATTTGGAAAATCAGATCATACTAAGCTTAAAATAAAAGGAGAGATCTACAACAAAGAGCGAGAAAATGATGTGTGTTGCATACAAAAAAGCAGTGATATTAACAATCCGTTGGCTTCCTGGTTGAGAGACCAGCCTGAGCCAGACGCATATATTAAGGGCTGTCTGCTGCCGGTGTGAGCTTGCTCAGTGCGGTGGAAATGAGGAATCACCTCCTCTCTGACACAAGCTTATTTGTACATTTTAATTTTAAAATACCAAATCACTGTTTTATATAAATAGACTAACCCCAGCTTAATTCTTACTTTTTCTCCCATTGTTTGCTAATTTACTGTGAACTTCAAGTTCCTTTTTAAAATAAAATCATCACTCAACTTAAAAATCCACCCAAGACCAATGAAGTATTAGTTTTTCTTTTGTTTTCTTTTGTCTCCTTTGTATCGCTCTGATAATATTGTGATGCTCGTGCTTTTAACTTTTAATCTCTTTAAGGAAAACATCAATTTTCCAAAATGGCATTTTTTAAAGCCTTTTAGGACCCATCAAGGAATCCACTCTGGAATTTTGCCAAATCTAAATATGATTGTATTTCATTTCAAGGATCATGGGATCAATATCTTTCTCAGTATAAAAGTCCTAAATAGTTTAGTCTTCTAGTGAAGCTACAGAACAGGTGTAGAGATATTCTTAAATCATTTACGCATTAGGCTACATTAATAACGTCCTGAAGAAGTATAAGCATCTCAGGGGAATTATGGTACAAGTTAATTACTAATGAAATTAGAAAGGATATGTTCTACCTTAAATGCCTCTTCAAATGGGCACGCTGTTACATGTGCCTAGGCTTGGTCTAATACACCTTAAATATGTAAATCATTTTAGAGCTATCATGTTTGGATAAGTTTGGAGGAAAACAGTACATAAAGGGTTAGTTAACGCCCAAATTTTCTTGCCATTTACACAGGCAGTGCAGCCTACATTTCTGTAGGCAGCAAATGCAGGCATCATTTTGATTGCTTGGATTCTTTTGTTTAATTTTTTACTAGACATTTAACTTAACACTCAAATCCCACTGATCTCTTAGTGACTGCATTTGGAAAAGGAAAACAAAGTTCCTAATATAGAGAAGTTTTAGAAAATCCTGGGCATTTGTAAACATTTGGAAAATATACTTTTTAGTATAGCCCTGAATGTGCACATTTAGAGTGCAGAGACTTAGGTGCCATTATTGTGTGTGCCATTTCCATATTTAGTTCTCTTATCAGTGACCAAATGCACACTGGGAGATATATATGTGTGTATGTGTGTGTGTGTGTGTGTGTGTATACACATTTATATACATATTTTCTGTATGTTTTCATTTCTTAAAAAGGCTTGATAAAAATGGTATAAAAATTGATGTCATCATAAAATCATCCACATCTTTTCTTCAATGAGTTAGCATCAATTTTCATCTCCACATCCCTCCATGTTAAATGTAGCTTTATGAGCAGTATGTTATTAGCCAATAATATTAACAGGTATGTCATATCTAACCTGTGGAAATTTAAGAGCCAGTAGGACTTGCAAGTAATTTAGATTAAGTGAATTTAAGATTAAATGGTTTCATTTGACGTGATTAGCTAATTTGATGCATATTTTATGGAAATGTGAAGGACAAAAATTCTGATACAATCCAGTAAATTTTTCATTATTGATATAAGAAATGTGATTTTAAGGTTGTTACCAGAATAATTATTTTGTAAACAAACAACTGTTCAGGATAACCATGAACTATATCTGTTAAGTCAAGTAAATGAGAATAGTAACTCTTGGGTTTTGTCTCCATCATATAAGGTTTGGGGGGGTGTTTTGTGATCTTTGCATAGGGAGATTTAACTATTCCTCCTTCTAAGAAGTTTCTCCCTCTTTGTCGGTAGGTGTCTGACGATTTATGAGCTTCAGGTGACTATTCTGTGGAATCATCTTTCCTTGCTTTTGAATTAGCTTTCCCTAGGCTATGAGTCAACATGGGTATCTTATACATCCAAATTGGTAGGTCTTTCTTGAAATTCTTCTATGGTTTTTTTTTTTTTAGATATATAAGTGAAATGTAAGAAATTATCAATTTACATTGCAATTGTGTTCACAGCTTTTGAACATCTTCAGGGAGAGATTTGGGTGGCCTTGAAATATTAGCCAACTGAAGCGTTTGGTTTCTTAGAAGTTCAAAATGTAATTTCCTTCTTGTAGTAGATGTCCTAATCTTGAGGGTGAGGGACCTTGGTCTGTGGCTTACGTTATTACTCTGTTACACATCACACTAAAAGCCCAGCCTGGGCATTTGTAAAGCTCGGGGAAGTTTCTACATTAGACAACATTTTTTGTTGGAGGATTACACCACAGTCGGTTCCTTCCCTTCTCCCTCTCTTCCTGGCCCCCCTCCACCCAACATGGAGCCTTTTCAACTTCTTCAAAGAAGTGAGGGGGGAAAAAAAGTAGACTCTTTATTAATGGCAGAAAACAAACTGGCTGCTGGACTTCCGAGGCAGCCCTCTAATAATAAAGCAGAGTAGGCACGGCGACAAAGAATTCTTGAATGTACTAAATATATAGGGAAGCCTATTTAAATTCACCAGAGGGGCTTAGAGGACAAGCAGCAGAAAGTTTAGAATTCAATTCAAGCCATGCCAGAAAATGAAAATGTACTTAAGAAAGGATTTCTGAAACAATTGTTCAAAGAAATGTCAACTTTTAAGGTTCTTTCTAGAAGAATGAAATTTGTACTCTAATTTAGGTGGTGACTTTTTCAATTAGAGAGGAAAAATGATGAACGGAATCGCTAAGGGATTGTGTGTTGTGTTTAAAGAAAATGTGTTTTCTTTCCAAAGGATGTGCCCCAGTGAGGGCCACCTAGTGCACAGACTAAAAACAACCAAATGTAGACAAGGGACAAAGAAATCATGTACTTCTTAGCAATTAGACATAGAACAGAAGTGCTCATCTACTTTGGAAGAAAAGCATTCAAATTGTATGTTATGTTTAGTTTATTTTCTCTTATTTGACTCTATGATTTTAAAATTTTTTAATAAATATTTTAAAATAAATGCAAAGAAGTAAACTATTGGTAAATAATTGGACTGTGCGATTTTGAATTTGAGAGATAGAAATGTGATCCCTACCATAGCTCTTAGTTACTGAGTTAGGAATTCCCTTTGCCCTTTAACTGTCTGTAGGATATGTGCATCTGAAAGGAACACCACATCTGTGACAATGTATATTATCTTAGCCCCAATGTTGACATGAAAGACTGCATATAGAGGCCCTTCAAGACCAGTATGGCATTGCCTCAGGGATGAAATTTCTTGCAGGATTTTTCTAAAGATCTTCTATTAAAAATGACATAGATATTGGAGAAAAGATGGTTCTCTGTTATCAGCAAGTTTTAAAGAGAATGGAAGTTTTGACTTGCCAATGGCCATCTTCCATGTAATGGTTGAGTCTACTTGAGAACAAAACCCATGTGGAATTTACCAATTTGTAAATATAATTTTCCAACTCAAAATAAGCTGTTCCTTCATTCATTCATGCCTTCTCCTTCCCCTCCCCCAGTTTTCTCTGCTCTGTCTGCCTCTCCCACTCCATCTCTCTCTCTCTCTTTCCTTCTTTTTGTCTCCACCATGTTGACTTCTCAGGTAGCCTCTCTCCAGGTGGTGGCTCAGATGGCCACTGGCAACTTCAGGCTTACACTGTGCATCTTTGCTATGACTTGTGATTCCAGAAGGAAAAGAAGTATTCTGTACTCCAACAACAATGCCAGTTATCAGAGAGGTCTGATAGGCTCTGTTTTGATAACATGCGCATCTTTGAATCCACTTCTTTGTCTAAACAGGAGTTACTCCAATGGGACAGCCCCTTTAGGAAGGGCAAAAGAAGACTATTAACCTATCAGGACTGTGAGGAGTAAGTGTCTGGCAATGGCAAATAGTGAAAGAAATTAAAGGCACACAAAAATGTCACAAGACAGAAAACTACCACTACAAATTTTTAAATTACTTAACATACAACGTCGTATAAACTTTTGTCAAATGTGTTTGCCATGGTAAAGTTGGTAGTGCCTGTCAACGTGCAAGCAATATTAGGTTACTGTCCCCAATGTACTCGGCGCAGAAAGGAAACTAAAATACCTGCTACAGCAACCTCAACTTTGAGATCATGAAGTTATATTTAATAAACATTTTCCATTATTATTTAAAATATGGCATGTATCAGGAAATTCAGTATTTTTTCTTATTTAGGAATTTGAAAATTTTTTAATTATTTAATAGGTTTGTTAGAGATAAGAGTTTGGTAAAGAATGTATCTATCCTCAGACACCCTGTGGTTACAGCCATTTGGTTATCGCAATTTTTTTGTACTTCCCACTTTTACCAACAATGTTAGAGAGATCTATGTTACTCATTCTTGGAAACCTTTTATTTTTGTTTGTGAATTCATTTTTTACCCTTCTACTAGCATCCCTATGTATGTATGTGTGTATGAGGTATCTGTGATGTCTACAATGGTATGATAAGGATGTTAGATTCATATATCTCATTCTTTACTTTTTAGTTCTGTTGCTTATCATGGGTGGTTTTTAACATTTACTGCCAAGAACTACTATTTGGGAATCTTCGTCAATGAGAAAAAGATTAATTTGCTATGAATAATGAGTCTAATGCAAAACATGTTGGGTTTTTTGTGATGCAGATGAACAAAGCTATAAGTATGATTTAGAGAGTTTGAACATTTATCTTTACATTCACAGTTCTTCTTACTAATTAATCAAATTACCAAATCATGCTGTGGTTTCTGGTATATTAAAATAAGTTGTCAGATTTGGGACATCTGTTTGTGGCCCTGAGTGTTCCTAAAGGACTGAAATATAGATCGCCATATAAAGGTTTATAATTTATTCTGTCAAAGAATGAAACCTACTTCCTTTCATAATGCTTGTTTATTTCCCACAAAGTAAATCTTCCCGATTGTCTTTTATCATTTTCTTATCAAGATAGAGGGAAAAAGACTCGGTCTTAGTTAAGCCTTGCTGATTGGTTAAGAAAAGAGATGGCTGTCACAGGCAGCCCTTCCAGACACTGTACCCTGGCTCCAGACAGTTAGCTGGTACTATCGCTTTGTCTCAACTATTAATCACAGTCTTGTAATGGCCAAGGCTGACACCTTGACATTTTCAAGAAGAGTAAAAGACCTGATTTGAATGGAAATCAATTTCATTTCACAAATCTTTGGTTACTACTTCAAGCCTTTTCTTGTGTCTTCTTGAGACTTCTTTGGGATTTTCATGATCATTGGAGGATGATGGGAGTATTATAATTTCTTCTGGCTCGGTGCCTATAGCTCAACCAGCTAAGGCGCCAGCCACATACACCTAAGGTGGCGGGTTCGAATCCCCAGCCTGGACCCACCAAACAACAATGACGGCAGCAACCAAAAAAAAAAATAGCCGGGCGTTGTGGTGGGCGCCTGTGGTCCCAGCTACTTGGGAGGCGGAGGCAGGAGATTCGCTTGAGCCCAGGAGTTGGAGGTTGCTGTGAGCTGTAATGCCATGGCACTCTACCCAGGGGGACAGCTTGAGGCTCTGTCTCAAAAAAAAAAAAAAAATTCTTCCTACTTCTTCATTCTTAAAATGGGAAAATTGATTTTATTTAATTTTATATAAGAAAAAAATTAATAAGTCGTATTTATTCTAACCATAATGTATTGATGGTTTCAAAAACGGCAACAGCAGCAACTGTTACTTAGTTTTGCTAAACAGTCATAAAATGTTATGTGATTTAAAAATACAAGCTTCATTCACACATATTCAGATAAACTTCTGATTGCCTAATAATAAAAATATTAACTATCAAGTGATTCTGAACTTCAGTCAGGCAGGCCTAAAGCCCACAATCTTCTTAAAACTATGTGTATGCTTATATTCTTGGACGTAAGAAGAAGTAACATAATGCCTAACTTTTAGGCATTAAGTTCTACATATTCTAGAGAAGAGGCTGACTAACAAGTGCTTAACTATGTTAGATGGGCCTGAGCATTATTAAACTGCATCATAGCTGTGTACATTAATGCAATCATGGGGTACAATGTGCTGGTTTTATATACAATTTGAAATATTTTCATCAAACTGGTTAACATAGTCTTCACAGCATTTTCTTAGTTATTGTGTTAAGACATTTATATTCTACACTTAGTAAATTTCACATGTACCCTTGTAAGATGCACTGTAGATGTGGTCTCACAGATTACCCTACCTCCAACCGTCTTCCCCGCTCCCCTTCCCTCCTTTTCTCCCTCTTCTTCTTGGGCTATAATTGGGTTATAGCTTTCATATGAAAACTATAAATTGGTTTCATAGTAGGGCTGAGTACATTGGATACTTTTTCTTCCATTCTTGAGATACTTTGCTTAGAAGAATATGTTCCAGCTCCAGTGCCCATCAACCCATGAATGGATCAATAAATTGTGGTACATGTACACCATGGAATATTATGCAGCCTTAAAGAAAGATGGAGAGTTTACCTCTTTCATGTTTACATGGATGGAGCTGCATCAGTTTTTTTGATGATTCAACCAAGTGATGTACAAATAACTTCATGCTTTGCTTCTTTTAGGGCTTTTAGGGGGCATCAAATGTTTTAAAAAATTAATTTACTCTGTTGTATCTTCCACTGTTTGGAAAACACAACAGTTTCTTTGAAACTAGTGAGAGGAATCCTACTTTTTTAGTATTTTTATTTAATATTTCTCCCAAGAATAAACTCAGTGGAACCTGGGGTCTTATAAATACAATATAATTTTTTTTAAATATTATGGGTACATAATAGTTTTATATAACTTTTTATTGAATCATAACTGTGTATAGTTTTATATCTTTAGAGGGTATGTGTGTAAACACATTATTGATGGTGAATTTGGGTTTCACCACTCACTGTTTTTATCAAGCATGAAAAGATGACCACAATCTCTGGTAGTGATTTCTTTTCATCTTCATTATAGGCCTCAACTTTTTCTAAAATCATGCTTCTAAATAGACATACACTGTACCATGAACAAGTATAATTACTGTGTAATTACCTTTAATCATTTTATTCATTCTTCCATCCATCCATTTATTCATTTATAATCTATATAAAACATGATCCTAAGTGCTAGGTAGGGGGTGATGAAAAATGAAGTTGGATTTTCTTCTTTACAGAATGTTACATTCTTAAGAAAAAAAAATTGTTTAAAAAATAAAAGTATTATCAAGCCAAAATGTGAGAGCTTCATAAAGGAGATGTAACACAATATTTTGGGATTCTAGATTTTTTTTTAGTCATTGAAAATCAAAAATAATTTATGGAAGAGGTTGCATTTAGCCGATTTCTGATGTATAGGAAGGATTTCTGAAAAAACCGATGGAATGTTGGGATGTACAACAGTGTGGGAGCAAGACAGACGGGCTATGTTTGGCAGTAAATTGTGTTGATTGCCTTTGTTGGAAAGTTGGAAATTGGGTGCCTATTGAAAGGTAAGCTGAAATCTGTGAAGCATCTACAACATTCATGGAGGCTGCCCTGGTGATTGTGCAGTATTACAGCATGGTAGTCATGGGGAAGGCACTGGGAATCTTTTAAATATTTGTCAGCAGAAACAAGGATTTAAGATGCAAAATTAACCCATTTCCAGTCAGTATAGCTTAAAGCCCCAACCTAGAGGACATTACAGAACTTCTGAACAAGTTTTATGAAGGCACACTATTCTTTCTATCCTATAAATTCTGACTCAGTAGGTCTAGGATGGAGAACAAAATTCTGACTCAGTAGGTCTAGGGTGAAGAACATGGGGGAGCATCTGATAAAAGCTCCTAGATGATTAATACTTCACCTGAGATTGAGTTGGGTAAAGAATGCTGACAAGAGAAGATATAAATGATTAGTAGACATAAGTAAGCTTATTGCAATTGTGCATGAACAAATAAATGGAGATATCCCTGGACTTTGGGGTTTCATGTTCCCATGAAATTACATGTAATATTTTGAGTAGACATCACTTTTTTCCTGGGAAAATGATCCAATAGTATTTGTGATATTCTCAAAGGAGACTAAAACAGCAAAAATTAGAAATTATTAGCGGTAATTAGTACAGAGAGGAGGTAAATGGAATAAATCTCACAAATGTACAATTGTAAAAATTTAACGACAGAGTTGATTACATGGGGTTACAAATCATGGCAAGGAAGAAAGGAAAAGAAGATGGCACTTCTTGACCCTAAAAAAAGAAAAATCATCATCTTTCTTTTTTGAACCAGCATCAGCTCCCCCTTGGCCTTGTATTGCAGTTAAGAGAATTTTCATATCGAGCATAATATGAATATGACACCAGGAAGATGGAAAGGAGTAGTGGAAAATTTAGAGGGGAACGCACAGCTTTGGAAATCATTCTCATAAAATGTATTTGAACACTTCTGAAGTTAGGTATCTAGGTGGCACCTATCTTGTTACTCTGTCTCTGAGTGACTTCTGTTCCCAAAGGAATCTGCACATGATGGCTCCATCTCCCCATGTTCACTTTCAGTCGATAGGAATGACAGGAGAAAAACAAAGGCAATGCCCTTTGTTTTGAAGAAATGATCTGGAATTTTAAAAACTACATTCACTACGCAATTAGAATTTACTCACTAAGTACTCAAAGCTTTGGCAGAGGGAATACATGGAAACTCAGACTTTTAATCTGAGTAGTTATTTACCCAGCTAAGAACCAAAATAAAAAACTTCTGTCCTATTCAGGTGATTCACGTCCTGAAAATATTGGGATGCTTCCATGTACAAGTGAAAAGATAGTACTGCTGGTTGCACATGGGGTTAAACCTACTAGTCCAATGTTGCCAAACCTACTAGTTTCAAGCCATCTCAAGACAATTTAAGGTATTCTTATATTACCTAAAAGTAACTAGATTTTTGTTTTACAAAATAAATTAAACTTTCACTGCATGATACCAAATTTTCATTTTATAAAATTAAAAATTGTAGACAAGTAGAAAAGCAAAACATTAATCCCATCACCCAGAGGTCAACTCCTATTATCAGATCGTATATATTCACCTGTTCTCTTTCTCTGTCTCATATCACAAACATGCACTCAGTATCTCCATAATATTTTTACTTGTTTCTTAATTGTTGGATATTAAATCAACACTCTCCCACATATTATTTTATTATATGCTCAATATATTATTGTTCTATGACACAGTCACATAATTTTTTAACCATTTGGCTCACAGGAGTAAATTGTATTTATTTCAATTTTATTGTTAACTAACATAAACAATGCTATGATGATAAATATACTTTTACATAATTATACATAATGACTCTCTTGGCCTATTATTTAGTTCACAGGAAATGTCCTGAATGAAAGTGATGGCAGTGGGAATATAAAGGTGAAGGATCAGAGAAAGATTTAGAAGGTAGACTTGACAGAGCCACAGGATTGACAGTGTAGTGGAATGATATCTGGAAAATTTAACCCCAAAATATTACCTCCCCAAATTGTTCCTGTTGCTTTATTTTTCTCTACTCATTTGATCTGTCTTTTATTGTTTTCATGGTAGAGAAAAACAATCAAGAATAAAATCAACAGAAGATTTGAAGTGCCTATTAGATTATTTTTTAAACTTAAAACAAGTACAATAAACTCAAAACAAGTTGCTCTGGCTTAGAAGAGATAGGGTCTCGAGAAGAAAAACGTTTTATTTTTAATTTCTAAACTACATGGGCAGAAATAGTAAACCAATCTTAGAGACCTGGCTCATAGAATCCGTAATGTTAACTAGTAGATAGAGAAGATTTTAGATTATGATCTGGTGGCAGCTGCCCATCATGCAGAGCACCATGAAACTTTCTAGGCTGGGAACAAGGAAGACACCAGAGTGCAAGCGAGAGAGGAGAAAATTGAACACAGGCAAGAATTTTTCTTATTTCACTCCAAGTTTTGTAGCCTCTGGGGAAACGAAGAGGGTAACAGGTGTTAGGTGAGTATGAGGCAAAAGAGCCAAAGGGCTGATGATCCCTTCCCACTTGGAAGCTGGGAAAGAAGTACCTTTGCGGACGCTTATGGCAATGGCAAGGGGGAAGAGCTAGAGACGGTCTGAGCTATCACTCATCCATCCCTCAAGCTCCTAACCCATCACTTTCTTTGAAGAATATCCTTTCCAGGGAATAGAAGAGAGCTGGGAAAATGTGCCATATCTTCAAAAGGTATCAAGGAAATAGCTCACAACATATCGAAGATTTTCTGGAATTTCAGAGGTTCCAAAACACCAGCTAAAACCAAGGGTAGGTATTTAATCCGCAAGATGGGTGCTTGGAGAGTGACAGTATGTTGTTGTACTATTCATTGAGAGTTTCATGAACTTTCTGAGGTTGAAAGATGGACACTCAGACACATACTAGCAGAAGTTAGTATAGACCAGAAAACAGTGCTCAACCTTAATGGGGAGAAAGTTGTATTCAGAAATGTGTGATTCTTCCTTTATTATACACTACATTATAAATATTCATTTTAAAACAGTAGACGCACTAGTGAAAATTACAGTTCTAGATTTTCTTTACCTTTTCCTTTTCAGTGAGTGAATTAAGAACCTTGAAAATCAGAATCTTTTTCATGTAGTTTACCCAAAGGTAGGGTAGGGTTTAGTCTTTTTTCCCTAAATTTCTCTCAAGACCTTAGTTTTTCCTTCTTCGTCTTTAAGTAGATAATCAAGTTCTTAGTCCTTCACTGATAGGCCCATTCATTCATTCAGTCAGTCAGTCAGTCAACAAACACATTAAATACCTTCCATATGGCCAGCAAATTATTTTAAGTTGTAAACTTAGTTTCAGCTGCCGTTTATTTTATTGTGTTTGTTTTAATGTTAATTGAACATATCAATGCTTTTATGGGGGATGGAGCACATGCTTCGCAGACTTCTCACTTAGGGATTTTAGGATTTCAATTAGAAATAAGCATAACACACACACACCGCTACCCACAGCTATAGGAAACGTTGATGATGATGCAAAAGTAAATGTGCAATGGAACAGTCTAGAAGAACTGAGCTATGTGAAGTCATGGCACACCTCTTCAAAACCATTGACTAAAAGCAGCGAGGGAAAAAAAAAAGTATGACTTTGCTCATGTTTCCAGTATCTTTCCTGGGAATTTGGGTAGAACCGAGAATCCAGCAGAATTTGGTGCTTTGCATCGTGACTAAGCTCATATCTGCAAGCTAAATAAGGCTAAAATGTACAAGCATTTGAATCAATAGCTCTTTCAGATGCTTTTCTGATAAAATTCCCTCATTTTCCTTGCTAACTAATTAATTCATATAAGTGGAAAGATTAAGAGAAAATCTTATAGCAGGAGAAAGAGGATCCAAACAAGCGTCTTGGGCTCCACTGATTTAGTTTGCATCCTTGCAAGCCTTTTACTAATAATCAGACCTCGGAAACAGCTGTGTTGGAAAGGGGTCTACTTTCCAGCTTCCATTTAGTTGAAAAGTGAAGGTCAGAAGCAGAGGTTAGCTTAGCCTACCTGGAAATTAATTAGAAATTTCATTTTGCCCTTTGGGGTTGCATTTCTGTGTCCCCACCCCCCTCCGACCTTTTATCTTCCTACAGTCTTAAAGCTCCTCTTCCTGCATCATGGTAGTTTAGAGGAATTTGAAGTTGTGAATTTCTATATTTACATAATTATATACTGAATATATAATATAATAGGGTAGGGTAAAGTGTTTTTAAAAGATGTGACATCTTAAAGAAAATTTCGCAGATATCATAAGTGACTCTAATTTATGGGCAAAGCTCAGGCTACGTTCTTAGTCATATTCCTGCTAGAAGAAGCCTACTTTCCATTCCGTGTTTTCTCATTTGCATTACTGCAAAGTTATTCATGCATATGAAAAGAGTATTATTCATCTCCATCTTCTTCCCTCTCCTTATTCCAAGCCCAATGGGTTCATGAGTTATACATAAAGAAGCACATGGCTGTAGCTATCTACTTATGCATAGATATCTGTGTGATTTAAATTTGGTGTTACACCTGGATGACAGACCCAAGTGATGACATTATGGGCTGCATGTGTCTTATTACTTCATTAATGACATATCAAAATTGTCAAATATGTTGAAATCCAATAATTGTAACTGACAAGCTTCAGCATGATTTGTCTCCATTGGGAATGATTTTTTTTTTTTTTAATAGAGGAATATACTTCTGAATTCTTCTGAACTCTTTCTCAAAGTGTGTCTGTGTAGTAAGCTCTCGGTTCTTCTTTGCTAATGTTTTTAGGGAGATGTTGTTTTCATGGTATTTGTGGTAACTGGCTTCTGAAGCTTTCTGTGCATAAAGCCATAGTGTTTCCCAAATTCAGACATCCAGGGCTCCTCTAAAAAGAACGACGCATTGGAACTGGCAAGAAGAAAAATGACTAGCCTGGCGGGGCTTACCTCCTCTAACGTTTGATCTTCTTAACTCAGTATGTTAGGACATTATTTCACTTGAAAGTTTTTGTCAGAGTTCACAAAGAAAAATTTTTCTCCCCTGCTCTCCAATTCTACTCTGATCACTTAGAGAAGTAAACACTATTGCTTCCTGAAAGTTTTTTTCTCAACAACAACAACAAAAATGTCTCAGCATTTGAGATGCAGAGGAAATGAATTTCCTGGGCAGAAATCTCATTCTGAGCCATGATGAAGTATTCAAGAATCCCCTGCTTTGGATTCTCCTTTATCTGTATTTAGGGATGGCACGGTGGAAGAGAAAGAGGAAGCTTATACTCTTCTTTTTAAAATTAATTCTCATTAAGCTATTAACTAGTGATTCATTTTTAAGCCCAGAGGACAACGTAATTGTGCTTTTCTTTTTAGTAATTGTAACAGGTATTAAAGTGAAAAGACGCTGGTCTAGGCAGGTGCAGAATAAGTTGGTTTTCTAGGTGGACCCACTTGTCAGAGATCAAACAGCTACAGCACATTTAGGGTTACACTCTCTCTCCCTTCCTCCTTATTCTCAACCGCAGTGGAGCTTTTTCCAAAGTTGCCATGGTAACACTATATCTGGCTGCTAGCTCTGTCGTAAGTTATTGAACTGAGACTGGCTTTTGGTTTAGCAGATAATTAGGTTCTGTCTCACAGGTTCATTTTCCTGTGACTGAGACGTGAATATGACCTACAGCTGGCCTCAATTTCAGTGTCACAGACGAAACTTTAACCCTTCCGAGCTCCCCAGGCACACGCGTGAGCATTGCTCATGCAGTAGAGGATGTCCAGTGCAACTCACCCGCACCTTGGGGAGAATTAGCAAGTTTTCCTTTCATTTTTTTATCTTCATCGTTACAGTAAGCAGAATGTGATCAAGGTTGTACACATACGGCATTTTCAAAATTAAAAATACACCAACAACAATGTGGCAAACATACATATACGTTGCTGTATTTTATATATACTACATGAAACTTTTCACAGGCATTACCATTTCCACGATTCTCTAATAACCTAAAACTGAAGTGTCTTTTGCTGCAATTAGGAATCCACAGAATTTAGATCTCAAAATCTCTCTTCTCAGGAATATTAGTTTGGTATTTTTATTTTCAGCTTTGGGAACTGTCCCTCAATTGATTTATACCCCTTCCTCTACTTTTGTATACCCTGAATTTTAGCTGATATGATAGGTTCCTTGGAGTCAGAGGGAAAACATCACCGCACTATTTGGGGCCGGGTATGTGACTCACACCTGTAATCCCAACACTTGGGAGGCCAAGGCAAGCAGATTGCCTAAGCTCAGGAGTTTGAGACCAGCCTGAGCCAGAGTGAGATCTCATCTTGAAAAATAGCTGGGCATTGTGATAGGTGCCTACAGTCTGAGCTACTTGGGAGGCTGAGGCAAGAGAATCGCTTAAGCCCAAAGAGTTTAAGGTTGCTGTGAGCTGTGACACCACCACACTTTACCAAGAGTGACATAGTGAGAGTCTGCCTCAAAAACATAAAATAAAATAAACAAATAAATAAAGTGAGAGAGGGTGCTGATATGTGAGAAATGTGGTTGTTGCCCACTATTTTCTTCTAAATTGAGCTGCTTCTAACTTCTACTATCAAGCTCATAACACCTGTTGTTCTTTTCTTGATGATTAGTGAATGCTCATTGACTGAATGTATTAATTCTTTCCCAATCTCCTTTCCATAGAGTTAGAACTACATTAACATTCAGTGATAAAGTGATTTAGGAAATCTACAAGCATTTTCAATGAAAAATCCGTTTTGTTTTGTTTTGTTTTTGAGACAGAGTCTCACTATGTCACCCTTGGTAGAGTGCTGTGGCTTCACAGCTCACAGCAACCTCAAAGTCTCGGGCTTAAGTGATCGCTTGTCTCAACTTCCTGGGTAGCTGGGACTACAGGCGCCCGCCACAGCTCCCGACTTTTTTTGTTGTTGCAGTTGTCATTGTTTAGCTGGCCCGTGTTTGGTTTGAACCTGCCACCCTTGGTGTATGTGGCTGACGCCATAACCACTGTGCTGATTAAAAGGAAAAATCCTTTTAACTGTCTTCTTGTGGTTCCCAGTCTTACCCAGGCTGATCTTTTCTTCCCTCATTATTCCAATAACTTCTAACTGATCTTTTCTTTTATCACCCATTTTAGTCTCCACTACCCCAAAGGGATAGGGTGCTAATTTTAAATACAAATTCTTTTAAGTCAGCACTCTCCTCACAACTTCCCAGTGGTTTTCCCTGTCATTAGATCAACATACAAAATCTTGATTACGAAACCCGATATGACCTTACCCCGACTACTTGGTTGACAATATCTCCCATGACTCTTCCTCTTTTTTACTTTGCAGCTGAGCACATGCCTGCTGGACAGCCTTAGCCCTTGCTGTTCCCTATGCTAGAAATGCATGACTTTCCCCTTCAGTGTTCTGACCTCTCTGCTCCAATGACATCTCCTTAGAGATGCTTTCCCTAAATATCCTTAGGATCTGTGTGAAAACACCTCATTCATTATCCATCACCCTTCCTGTTTTATGTTTTCTCCATAGTATATATCAATTTTTGATATTGTATTAGGAAACAAGCAAACAATACAAGCACACAATATATGCCTACATGTCTTTCCCAATAAAAATATAAACTCCATCTGAATGCAGGCTTTGATTATTCGTGGATATACCCCCAGTGCTGAAAACCTAGTAGGCTAGACCCCAGTAGACTGGGTCCTGGTAGATGTTCATAAATATTTGTTGAATGAATAAGTGAATGAATGATTAAAGAGACCCAAGTAGAATTTTTGGGTACCCCAACCTAGGTGCAACCGACACATGAGTGTTCGTCTGACATAATGAAGATAATTTTCCCTTACATGATGAAATTACATGTGAGTATATGGAGATACAACTTAAGAACATAGCTTAGATTTCTGCAAGTCTCTCCATCAAACTGGTATAAGACAAAGAAATGGAACTTACCACACCTCAAAATTCAAAATAAAGCATCATTTGTATACCAATCACATCACCACTCATTCATTCCTGGAATCCTTTTTCTATAAAGGGCCAGATAGTCAATGTTTTTGATTTTGTGGACTACACGGTCTGTGTCACAGCTACTCAGCTCTTCTGTGACGTGTGAAAGCAACCATAGAAAACACAAAAACAAGTGGACCTGGCTGTGTTCCAACAAAATAGTATTTATAAAAAGAGGAATTTGGCTGATTTAAACCACAGGCTACAGTTGGCTGACCTCTGAAGTAAACGATCTTCCCCAAACTCTCTTCCCGTCAAGTTCCTGAGAGGAATGCCTGTAGGTCCATGGCACTCTTGCCTGAATCTTTCAAGAAATAAGACAAATTCAGGGATGGCTAGAAAGTAGAACACCTGGGTGGCATGACTGCCGAGCCTGATTCCTTTCCTTTCTGCTTACTTGTTTAAATGAGGCAGGTCTTAACTTCCAACTATCTCTCCAGTGGCAACAACTGGACCATGATACTCCAGTGAAAAAAATTTCCTGTTGGAGAATGAATGACGGATACATGGTGTTTTGGTAAATGTTTAACAACTGGCTTTCTGAGGAAAATAAAAAAGACATTTACTGATTTCTGTAGTTTAAATTCTCCCACCATGGCCATTTTAAACTAGCAATATCATGTCATTTAATGTAAAAAGTTGGGAAAATATAGTCTCCTGAATCAGTATGAGCCTGTTCCAGCCTGCCACTGGTGACATATTAAAAGTCACAGTAACTCCACTCACTGCCCTTGCACAGTCTGAAGGAAAGAGTGGTAAGCTCAGTGGGAGCACCTGCCTAGATCATCTCTTGCAATGCCATAAATAATGAGAGAAAGTGTGTAAATGTAATGCTGTATATAATCTCTGCTCTGTGTTTAGTTAAAATAGATACTCAGGAAATGGTAGCAATTATTGTCTCGGTTTAAGTTATTGGAAGCATTACAATTAAATGTTTAGCAACAGCCTCAATCCAATTTTAATGTCTCTCTGTTAATAAGGCCTCTTAACAGTGAAGCAACAAAGATAAAGGAATTTTATGTAGCTATTCACAATTCTGCCCAGCTCCAGGTTAAGATAGCAACAAAATACTCCAACCAGAATAAAAGAAGTCTCCACTTCACGACAGCTCTTCATAACACTTCACAAAGGTCAAGCTGTGTTTGAGCATTGATGTTAAACAGAATGCATCTTAGGAGCATAGTTCAATTATTGATTGAATGGTGGGTTCAAATTGACTATAATCCAAACTAATACCCTCCAATGAGTTCAAGACCAAGATGGGACAGCAAAAGGGAAAACTTTGACTCAAGTTTCAAAGCAAACACTCGGAATGAATTAGTAACATGGGTATATTATATTATTTAGCCACATTGTATACAGTCCTGGTCCAGTTAACAAAGTTGGTGAAATAACAAGCAAAATATTGACCGTGGTTTGAGTAACCAGATTGAAGGGAACATTGATCTAATATAAATTAATGGAAATAAAAATGTAAGGATTATAAAATACATTAACACACAGTTTAAGTCAAAAACTCAGTGGTTGGAAGAAAAGATTGATTTATGCTGCATTGAATACCAAGTGATTTTTGAACTACCTACCCTCCACCCCCTTCTTCCCAACTTTGATCCATAACACGTCTGCATAACTCCAGAAGGTATGGCTTAATGTTTGGTCCATAAAATAAAGTAAGGAGAATGTTTCTTCCTAGTTTTCTAGTTTATCTTAATATTTTTCTCCATGCTTCTATTAGCTCATATTTATAATGCACTTTCTGGTCTGCCTCTTGAGGACCCTCTTTTCTAGACGATTCATATTATCACATTACCGATGAAGCACTTCAGCCAGGTCTGTAGCAGACACCTGAAAAGAATATGTAGGAGACACCTAAAAAGAAACACCTTGGTATTAAGGGAATGGGGAAGGGATTGGTCTCTCGTTGAAGAGCACGAGAAGACGAGACGAGAACACAGTTGCTTGGCAGTCTCCACACCTGTGGTGTAAAGAGCCCCGGGATCACATCTATAAGTAGCCTCGGGAGATGTTAGTCGAGGCTGCTCCTGCTTAGAGCCCCTTTGAGGCGCTCCAGTGTCTCTGACCTGACCCACACAACAGGCTCCACCTGGTGGGGAGCCTTACCAGCCTGAGACGATGGGCTCCCCAGCATTTAGGGGAAGTGAGCATGTAGCGTGTACCTCGGTTCTGGACAGTTTCTAGGGCCAGGGCAGATGGCCTGGCATCCCGGCTCCAATACAAGTCCTGGTAAGAATTACCCTCATTGTCTAAATATTACTGGGTATGCTGAGTTTTCTCTGTTTTTGATTAATTATCCCAAGTGTATTTTTTGCTACTTTTTTTTTTTTTTGGTTTTCCGTTCAAATTAACATTAATGAAAATGTATTTTAGATAACTTTTAATAATTTCTATTATGGAAATTCCAAATATGTATGCAAATTAGAGAGAATTCCATACTGTGCCACTGTGTGCACTTCTAATATATAAATTCATCTGTTAAACGTATATCAATTTATGGCCAATCAGGTTTCATCTATAACTTTCATTCACTCGTCCCTAACATTCTGAATTATTTTGAGGCAAACTCATACAATCATAGAATACACATGCATTAATAAATATTTCAGTATATTTATTGCTTTTAAACTGCAATAGCATCATAGCACCTACAAATATTTATTTAAAATCTCTAATATCATAAAATATCCATAAGTATATAAACTTTTCTGCTTATCTCATTTTTTTCTACAGTAAATTTGCTTAAATAAAAATTCAAACAAATTCCACACATGGTATTTGGTTAACATTTCTAAAGTCGCTTTCTATCTATGGGTTTCCCTTTTGTTTAATCCTTTGTAATTTATTTTTTGATGAAGCTATCTCCCTTTTCCTTTATTGTTTCTCTTATTCTGGATTTTGCTGATTGCAACCCTGTAGTATCATTAACCATGTTCTTCTTTCCCTGAGTTTCCTATAAGCTTAGAGCTACACTAAATTTTTTTTGCAGTTTTTGGCCAGGGCTGGGTTTGAACCCACCACCTCCAGCATATGGGGCTAGTGCCCTACCCCATTGAGCCACAGGCACAGCCCTACACTAAAATTTTTCAATCTAATCTCCTTCCTCTTTATTTGTTTTACCAATATTCATTTACAAATAAAATGAGTACATGCAATAGGAAACACATGGGAAGCCTGCCTTTATCGTAGCTGACTAGGAAGTGGTTTGTGATTTTCTAGTATAGGCATATACTATGATTACCCCATCTGAGAATCAAGTATTTCCAACTCACATGTTAAAATTTCATTTTTCATCATTACATGATATTTAAATTGTTTTCCCACCACACATTTTATTGATGAAATTCAAGATCTAATAATAGTGTATAATCTTTTTCATTTCAATAGACTTTAGGAGTACAAATGTTTTATGTTACATGGATGAATTGTCTAATGGTAAAGTCAGGGCTTTCGGTGTTCCCATCACCACAATAGAGTACATTGCACCAGACAAGTAATTTTTTATCCCTTTTCTCCTCCAACTCAGCTCCCTTTTTTATTTCCAATGTCTATTACCACTTTATGACCACATCTACCCTCATTTATCTCCTACTTATAAGTGAGAACATATGTTATTTACTTTTCTGTTTCTGAAATACTTCGTTTAGGTTAATGGTTTTTAGTTTCATACAAGCAAAAGGCATGATTTTATTCCTTGAGCAGTACTCCATGTCCCTGTATATGCCACATTTTCCTTTATCTACTCATCAGTTAATAAGCCATCTCTTTGCAATTGTGAATTTTGCTGTGATAAACATTTGGGTGAAGATATTTTTCAAAAAAGATCATCTTAAGGCCAGGTGCGGTGGCTCACACCTGTAATCCTAGCACTCTGGAGGCATAGGCAGGTGGATTACTTGAGCTCACAAGTTCAAGACCAACCTGAGCAAGAGTGAGACCTCATCTCTAAAAAATAGCCGTGCATTGTGGTGGGTGCTTGTAATCCCAGCTACTCAGGAGGCTGAGACAAGAGAATCACTTGAGCCCAAGACTTTGAGGTTGCTATGAGCTGTGACTCCTCAGCATGCTACCAAGGGCCTCAAAGTAAAACTCTGTCTCAAAAAAAAAAAAAAAATGAAGATTATTTTAATCATCAGTCATCTGACTCAGTTCCATGAACTCAGCCAGTTTAGGAGCATTACTCTAGAATATCAGACAAAGGATTATTCCACTCATATATCTGAAATTGGATTAAATTATGGAAAGCATTATGAACCAGATGTCAAGGTCAATTCAAAGCATCAGAGTTCTGGTATATTCTTGTGGAGGATCACACTGAAGAAACAGAGCATCCTTGTCAATATCCTGGAAAGTAGAGTTGAAATAAAAATATGAAAGCATGATATTAAATGTTAATCATCTTTGTAAAACTAGGTATATGTATATTCTAGGGGAATGGAGAAAAAGTGTATGATTGTGATTTCTCAGAAATGCATGGCATTTAACAAAGCTAGCTCTATGGTTCCCTTTTTGATTCTTTTACCAAAAAAAAACTAGAACAATTAGTGGTCTTTAATATATGGTTAATTGCCTCGTTAAGATAGAACCTTAAGCTCATATCCCACTTGCCAGATTTGAAGAGGATACATTCTTCCATTATATACTTTTTGGAGTTAATTAAATTGTATTTAGTTTTCCATTTGTATTGAGGTTATGGGATTATGTCTAAATATTCTAATTATCCAAGAAAATCATTAAAATTAGACCTTACGTTCTATTTTGAAATGGTTAAAACTCTAAGACCCATATTGTATTAAGTTAATGAGTTATCTCTGAGTTCTGAGGTTGCCTAAATCTATTTTAATTCCATATGAGGAGATGGAGAGGTTTTACCAAGAAGAGTTACATAAATTCACCAAATGTAATGTTGGGGTCTATGATACTTATCTTATAATTCTATTTTCTTACTGATTTTGCCCCCAAGGTAAGAATGTAGATGTACTGCCTGTTTTGACACAGTGCTTTGTTATATTGTCACCATTTTATAAAAAAGATTTTTCTGCATTTCATTAAGCTCCCTCATCTAACATTTAATTTTTTAATATTTCATGTAATATATAACTCACCACACTTAGGAACCTGGAGCAGAATGAGTCCTTGTAGCAAAATGATGAAGCTATTGTGCAAATAGAAAAGGATTGTTGTAGGCAACTCTTAAGTTTATAATTTCTACAGAGCAATAGCTGTAATAGTCTGTGCAAGGCTGAGTCAGGGATTCTTACACTTCTCACATAGGATCCTTTTTTATAAGATTTTATTTTATTGTAGTAAGAACACTTGCTGAAATGAGATCTCCCCTCTTTACAGATTTTGAAATGTCTAGTACATTGTTGTGGACTGCATCCACAATGACACAGGGTCGATACCCAGGCTTTATTCATCTTCCTTACCTGAAACATGGTGTTCATTGAATAGTAACTCCCCGTTTCTCCCTTTCCCCAGCTTCTGACAACCACCACCACCACTCTATTCTCTGATTGTAGAAATTCGACTATTGTAGTTGCCTCATTTGTGTGGAATCATACAGTATTTGTTTTTCTGCAACTGACTTATTTCACTTAGTGTAATAGTCTCCAGGTCATCAGTGTTGGCTCCTATTGCAGAATTTTCTTATTTTTTAAATGAGGAACAATATAGTCTGTTGTATATATAATATACCATCTAGAATAATAATCTGCTGTATGCCACATTTTGTTATCCATTTATCTGTTGTTGGACATCTAAAGTGTTTCCATGTCTTGTCTATCGTGACTAGTGCCACAGTACACTATTCACTTTTCAAGGGTGCGCTAAGGAACATGGGAGTGCTCTTCTCCCCTCAGGACCTCAATTTTAATTCTTTTGAATAAATAGCCAGAAATGAGATTGCTGTTTTATTTATAATTTTTAATATAGCAGTTTTATTTATAACTTTTGCACCATTTTACGTTCCACAACAGGATGCAAGGTTCCAAGTCTCTGCATCTTCAGCAACACTTGTCTTTTGTCTTTTTGATAAAAGCCATCCTGACAGGGGCGAGGTGATATTTCACGGTGGTTTTAATTTGTGTTCCCCTGATGACTAGTGACATGAAACACATTTTTATATACCTGTTGCCCTGCATGTCTCCTTTGGAAAAATATCTATTCAGATTTCTAGTTCATTTTTTAATGGGGTATTCTCTGTTTTTGCTATTAATTTGTTTTGAGTACCTTGTATATTTCAGATCTTAACCCCTTACCAGGTGGGATTTGTGTTTTTTTGTTTCGTATTTCATAGCACATTATGCCCATGAAATTAGCTAATCTTAAGGAAGGTGCTTTTGTGTTGCAGCTATGACAATGTTGATTGGGATATTAGCAGAAATGTGTGCCATGCAGCTTATTAAAGGAACGGATTTTGTATTACATTAATAAAACCCATATTCTGAGAGTTTTTCTAAAAAACCTCAAA
Organism: Otolemur garnettii; assembly: GCF_000181295.1. Classification (NCBI taxonomy): domain Eukaryota; kingdom Metazoa; phylum Chordata; class Mammalia; order Primates; family Galagidae; genus Otolemur; species Otolemur garnettii. The sequence goes on along the minus strand of NW_003852404.1, from coordinate 18,494,325 downwards.
TTCAGTTGAGTATTTAAAAAATGGAAATTACTCAGGAAACCTCAGAAGGTATATTTCAGGAGTTGGTGTGACAGCATTTAGTGGTAAATATGGAGTGAAAAAAAAGTTCCCTGAAGTGAATTTCTGTTTTGAATATTCAAGTAAATTTTGCATTAAATTGAATTGTTGTCAAGATTGTACTTTATGTTCCTCTGTGACAATTTCAAATTTTGTTCACATTCATTTATGATTCATTTGAAAGGACTTTTCTATAATTTGATTTGTAACAAAATATGTGCTCCTGGTACATTATTGAAATTCTGTATTGGCAGTAGAGCTGTTTTTGAGAAGTAGTATACTTTTCATTAACATTTGAAAGTAAGCATTCCTTAGTTAATTTTGATAATTTGTATGGAAGGATGTGAGCCAGTAGTATACAACTTTAAATGTTCTTTCCTAGAAATATCCTTTTATCTATTTTTTAACTTATATTTGGCCAGATAATTGGATTGCACTGAGTGATTTAGTATTTTTTGGCAAAGGGTAATTAACAGATCTTTATAAAAGCCAGTTCTAAGACTTTTTGGCCTAGTATATATGTAAGCTTGGCTTTATACGTTCCCATGTTGAATAAATAGTAATGATTATCACAAGTTAACAGAATTTTAGAATTAGAAGTTACCTTAAAAATCACCTGTCTTCCCTGAGGGTGGACTAGTTCAGCAATACTTGTACATCTGGTTTATCATATTCTAATCTAGGAATTAACATCTTCTAAGATGGGGAGCTTCCTACTTTAATGGGAAGCTAATGAATCTTCCAGTAGCTCTAACTTTTAGAGAGCTCTTGTTTATATTGAGCCAAATTTTGTCTCTGGAGCAATACTGAATATGTCTCCATGATAGTACTTTGAATATTGCAGGTCCCTTTTCATGTGTCTCTCTCCTTTAAGCCTTTAATTTGTTATAATAAACTTTCAAGAATCACTAAAATTATAGTATTATTATGACTCATCTATATGAAATTAAGGACAAAGTCTTCAAGACCACAAAGGATGCCTGAGATTTTTTTAGTTCAAGTGCACGTAATCAGAGTCACAATATGAAGTCAAGGAGAAGATCACTTTTACTTCTGACATGAACTACCAGTCTTGAGTTTCCCAAAACCACTTTCTAGAAAGGCTCACAGAACTCACTACAACTTATTACACTCACAGTTTCATTCATTACAATGAATGATACAGAAAATCAGCCGAAGGAAAAAACACAGTACAGAGTCTCGTATATATTCCCCTTCAATAGCTAGTGTGGGCCATGGTAAATATCTTAGTCCATTTTTGTGATGCTATACCAGAATGCTGCAGAATGAGTAGTTATAATGAACATAAATTTATTTCTCATAGTCCTAGAGATGGAGAAGTCCAGACAAAGGAGGCCGCATCAGGGTCTTTTCTTCCTGGGATTTTTATTCCATGCCAGAGGCAGCAGGGGGAGAGAGGGGGAAGAAAGAGAAAGAGGGGAGTTGGAGAATGTGGACAATAAAAAGTCTCTCTTTTATAACAAAGCCAGTCCCATGGTAGCAATAACTCATTCACTTTTCCTTCATGGCCTAATCACCTCTCCTTAACCTTGTTGTATTAGGATTGTGTTTCAAATACATGCATTGGGAAACACATTCAAACCATAGCAATATGCATGGAGTATTGCCAATCAGGAAAGCTCACCTGAGCTTCCATATTCAGAAATTTGCTGGGGCTTTGTCACATAGATATGATTGCCTGATTGATATACCAGGTTGTCCAAAGGACCTACCACAAGTAACAAAGACATTCTTATCACTTGAAGAATTTCAGAGGTTTAGAGGTTATCTCCCAGAAGCCAGGTACAGAGGCCAGACCTCTCTTTGAGTGAGGCCAAATTTTGTCTGTGCAGGATCATTTGATATTTTCTTCATCAAAGACATTCCATTTTGTTAATTTAACATGAGACATAGTTTCAGAAGCTCAACATGTCTTCGATGTGTTTTTCTAGATAATCTCTAACATCAATTTCTTCTTATAAAACATATACTTTCATTGCTTGTCCTAAGAAACTAGCTCCAGATTAAAGCATTGGGTCGATACTAGAAAGTGTGAAATAATACTTTGGACTTTGGGGTCAGAGGACTTAGAGAATTTCAACATTTAAGTAGCTATTAAACCTTGGAAATGTTACATATTTTTCCAAGCTTCTAGGTTCTCCTGGATAGAGTATTTCTAATAATGTTCCATATTTTATGGAGACTAAATCCATGGAGATCACATGTAAAATTTTTAATGCATTCTGGAAGCTTTATAAATATTAGTTATTTTTTCAAACAAATACGAGACTGCCTGAATTTGTGTTTGCGAGGTATCATAAGCAATGCTTGCCTATTGAATCTTCTAGACTAGATGTATGCATACATTATAAAAAAGAATTCAATTCAATTTGTTAAATATTTAAGTTGAGCTGAGAAGTACAAAGCAGTATGCTAGCAACTGAGACAGAAAAAGACAATTTCTGCCTTCCTGGAGGGAGGACATTTTCATAAATAACATTGATTTAAGTAGACAGAAATTAGGTGTTAAAGTCAGGTGTATTACTGTTAGAACTCTTAAAGAGAAAAAAAAAAACCTTACAATTTGGGTTCTTAGAAGAATATATCTCCAAGGAGGTAATCTGTCACTGGAGGCCCGGAGTACTAGGAGAGCTTTTATGGTACTTTTGGGAATAAGGATTATCTTTTTTCATAGTTTCTAAATGAATTTACTTGGGAGTAAAGTGAATTTAGCAGCAAGATATAAATCAATCAATCATGAATATAGGAACAATACCTAAACAAAACTGTCTCATATCATACATAAAAGCTCTCCAACCAATCTTAAAAAAAAAAAAATTAGCCAAAATTTGAATCCTTATATTAAAAATATCTTGTTGATTTCATTGACATGTAAAGAGATTGCTTCTGTGCTTCATACTTTAAAACTCAGAACAATTTACCCAGTTTTTAAAATTCATTTTGTCAGTTTTTGATTTCAAGGAAAATATGTATAGATTTTATTTGAGATTATTCATTTGTGAACTGTGAAGAAAGCAAGCATAATTCATTTATTCATCAAGCAATTCATTCAGCAAATATTCATTGAATGCATCCTGTGTGACAAGAACTGGCCCAGGCCCTGGGAAATATTAATACATCTTGGATAAAGCAGACGAAATCTCTGCCCTCTGCGGAGACCTGACAAATGAGTCAATACATAGAATGTCAAATGGTGTAAGTACCATGGAGAAAATGAAAGCCACGTAATGGATGCTAGTAGAGTCCCGAGAAGTATGGCGTTTGCTGTTTTATATAAGTAGATCAGGAAAAACCTTGAGACAGACATAGGAGCAGAGACAATTCCTGGTGTAGGAGTACATCTGAGAGATATCTGGGGGTGAGATTTCCAAGAAGAGGAAAGAATGATAGCAAGTTCTCCAAGGTAGAAGCTTGCCTGGCATCTTCCAGGAACTGTAAGGAATCCAGTGTGGCTGAAGAAAAATAAGTGAGAGAGGAAGGAGCAGAAGAATGCCACAGTATCAGGCTGGGGGGCCATTCCAAAGGTCTGTGTTTCATTACCTGACCTGCTTCAGCCTTGGCCACTCCTCTTGTCTTTGTGTTCTACACCAGCATCATCCAATATGCCAGTCACTAGCTTAAACATGGCTAATGAGAATGTGGAAAGTGGCCAATCCAACTAAAAAGTATAAAAAATGTAAAATAACTCAATTTTTACATTTTTTCATATATTGGAATAAAAATATTTTGGCTATATTTGGTTAATTCATTTTTTTGTAACATTTTTGTTTTGAGATAATTCTAGATTCATATGTAAGAGATAATACAGAGAAATCCTGTGTACCTTTTATCTGTTTTTCTAGTAGTGATACCTTATGAATCTATAGTCATTTTATGGCTACTAGAGTGAAACAGTCTTATTCCTATTCCCTCAATTTTAATAATTAACTGTATGTGAGCATGTGCTTTGTTCTATGCAGTTTTATTGCAGGTATACGTGCATTCATCCATCCCATATCAAAATACAGAACTATTACCTCATCACCCTTATATTGCCCTGTTATAACCATTCCTACCTCCTTCTTGTGCCCTATCCCTGCACATAGCTTTGAGCTCTGGCAACCACTTGTCTATTCTCCATTTCTGTTACTTATATAAATGATTTGATTACGTGAAGAATGTTATGTACATGAAATCATACAGTGTGTAATGTTTTGAGATTGCTTTTTTTTCCCCATTAGCATAACTCTGAAGATTCATCCAAGTTATTGATCTGACTCATTGTCCTAAGGTTCTGATATACACACTAGGGTGCCAAAAATAGGAATATACATTTTGGAAGTAAAATCGATCACTCCCCAAAAGAGTTTGAATTGCAGATAAAATGGATGTGCATAACATGCCTAGATACACTTGACTGATAAGAATACCTTTGATTCAACTTTGGAATGAAATACATACAAGTTCCTGGACAACAAAGTTTGGGAACTTATCCTAGAAAAAGTGCTATATACCTCCTTCCTGAATATCACCATGGTCACCTTCAAAGTACTCCCCTCGGGAGGAATGCACCAATGTTAGCACCTCATCCACCCTTCAAAACAATCTTGGAACTCTTATTCTGGAATGGCCATCAGAACTGTCATCATGTATGTAAATATGTGGAAAACTATTTGGGAGTCTTATAAAACTAAACATGCAATTACCATATGACACAGCAATTGCACTCCTGAGCATTTACCTCAGGTAAATGAAAACTTATGTTCACATCAAACCTATACCAGAGTCATTATGGCAGCTTTATTCATCCTGGCAAAAACTGGAACCCAATCCAGGTGTTCTTCAGTGGGCAAATAGTAAAATAAACTAGGGTGTAAGGTCTGACAGTTAAGTTCACAAACTTGCCACCATGTGCTTACTCTGGCAGCACTTTAAAATCAGGTTGATAAGGTTTCATAACCTTGGTATATCGTGTCTCACAGCTATGTTTGTGCTGACATGTGGGATATCTCGCTAGGTTGCGTTCATTACGTTGTGTGTTTCTGTGTGCTGTCACAAGAATGTCAAAGCTTGAATTATAGCAATGAAAAAAACATTAAATTTTTTATTAAACTTTGCAAAAGTAGAAGTAAAATCAGGGATATGTTAGTCCAACTTCGTAGGGATAATGCCATGAAGAAAAAAGCAATGAACAAATGAGAGAGAAAGGTTCACTGATGAAGGGAGGTCAAGGTGACCAGTAATGAGCAGAACTGATGAAAACATTGCAGAAATTCCAATTGTGCATCAGAATTGCCAGCTGACTGTGACCAAGTAAATGTCTGTAGACACACACTTACGAAACTCTTAACTGAAAATATTGGCATAAGACATCTGTGTGCAAAGATGGTCCCCAAACAGCTCACCCATGAAAAATGCAAAAGAGTCAAAATTTGCTGAGACCTTTTGGAAAGTCAAGACAATATTTTGGGCCATGTTTTCACTGGTGATGAAACATAAATGCACCAAACTACCCTGAAACAAAGGCATCCAAGTGCATAATGGGAGTCAGCTAATTCTCCACAATCCAAAATATCTGTCGGTCCAAATCAAGAGTTTAAACAATGTTTCTAAACTTTATTGATATATCAGCAGAAATGTCCATTAAGAATTTGTACCAACTGGACAAATAGTTAACCAAGTTTTATATTTGGAAGTGCTAAAAAGGCTTCAAAAACCAAAAATAAAAATAACCTGAATTTTTCTCCAACAACTCATGGGTCTTGCATCACAACAATACACCAGCTTACACAGCACTATCTATGATGGAGTTTTAAGCCAGTAAGCAAAAAACTATACTGGAAAACCCTCCCTTCTCACCTGATATGGCCCAATGATTTTTTTCCTTATCCAAAGAAAAATGGAATATTGAAGATATTTTCATGACCTTTAGGACATTAAGGATAATATTAAGGTGGTTTTGATGGCCATTCCAAGAAAAGAGTTCCACAATTTCTTTCAAGAATGGGACTAGGTACTGGCATCAATGCATAGCTTCCCAAGGGAAATATTTCAAAGGTGACTGACTATAGTAATATTCAGCAATGAGATATGCAGCACTTTTTCTAGGATGAGTTTAAGAACTTAATTGTCAGACCTCTTAGACCCAGGCTGTATCCACCTATTTTTTCCCCCCAGTGTGGCTACTAGAAAATAAAATTATGCAAGTAATTTCTCACAATTCTATCAAAAAGTCCTGCTCTAATCTACACAACCAAGTTCTTCTCCATCACAGGTTTTCCCAGGTGCCCTGCTTTCTATCTGAAGTGTGTTCTCATTGTCTCCTCACAAATGCATAAACTTCTGTAACACAATGGTTAAGTCAAGAATCTCAAACCAGACAGACTTGGCTTTGGATTTGGGGTCTACCCCTTACAGACTATGAAATTGTGAAGGTGTTTAATGCCTTTTCCCTTTAGTTTTCTCACCTGTAAATGGAATGATTGCAGCAGTACTGAGCTCACTCAGTTAATGTGATCATTGATTTAACTATGTGAAACGAGAGCCTTCTGGTCCCTTCCCCCATGAGCAAGTTTAAATTCTTATTTATCTATAGGTTTCCATTGCAGTCAAAACCCTCATTATAATTATAATTGCATTATTATTTCTTATCTTTTTCACTACTAGAATGTAAGCAACTATGATCCCTGTGACTACCTCTGTCTGATTTACCATCTGTCCTCAGTGCTTAGCTAGAACTAGCCATGAGGAGGCAATTAACAAATCACGAGGAGGCAATTAACAAATCACGAAAGAATAAATGAATGAATGAATGAATTTCCTTCAAAGTAAACATTTACTCATGATTAACTTAAAATAGCATTTTGTTTAACATACTATACTATTCATAGTTCTTTCATTCAGAACACTAGGTCTTTAATTCTTACATGAATAGTTTTTACGTGAGGATCCTGTGTATGGTGGAATAAAAACTGTTTTCATATAATGACAGAATTCAGAGATAAAAATAAGATTCATCTATCATTGGATACTATTTTATTGTTAGTTTAGTTAAATTGTTTGGGTTAAATAATCAAATCATTTTAATGCTGGGATTCCCTAAACTTAACAGAATCTGTATTATTTAACTGCTTCCTTTGGGTTTATGGGTTGAAGACTGAACCCCGCAAAACATGAGTAGGTGACATTGTTGTAGAAATCCTGCTTTATACTTCCGTAGCTCATCTTATCTTAGCATTCTAATTATTTAAGGCCTTACTTAAGCGAACTCCATGACATGCTAGGGAAATGCAGAGAAAAACCTTGCACAATACAGATGATTCCCATTGATCTACTTTCTATTTAAAACCTAAACTGTGCACCAACTATCACCATCAGCAGCATATGCCTTTTAAACACACACATACACACCCCCTCTCTCTTTCTCTCACACTCACACACTCTCTCTTTCACACATGTACACATTTTCTCTGTTATCCACTTTTATCACCTCCTGAGGGAAGTTATAGTATAAAGTCCCCTGACTTATGGTCACTTAGTGTGACCTAGGGTATGCAAGGCTGTATGACAATGTTAACCATTTTATTAACCTGTGGTCTTTTTCAAGACCAATTAGCATATTTCATCCTTCATTTCATTTGCTGTCTATATATATATATACATATATATATATATAAATTGGAATTATACATGGAGAAATTGCATTGAGGACTAAACAAAAGGGTTCATCTTAAAATCTCTAATAATACATATCTCCATATTTCTATGGTACCAGGCCATGCGCTGATTTTAGGGACACACTTATATATGTACATTTTCTTTAATTTCCCCCCATGGCTTTAAAGGCAGGTATCATTAGATCAATGATTTCTGATACTGCATGCTGAGTATCAGAAATATACTTCGACTTCACACAGTTACATGACGAAAGACCATACACTATGTAACTATGATCCTCAAGTCCAAACTAATCCATTAGCAGATAAAATGTCTCTTTTTAAATATTAAAATATTTGGACTGAGATTTGTAAGGAAACATCTCCAGATATGAAAGAAAGATTATGATGATATCTGCTTCCTGATTTAATGAGTTTTAATATTAGATAGGTTAAAATGATACAAAATACATAAAATTGCTAATATATATTGAGTATTTACTTTGTACCCAACACTGTATTAAGTAATTTACTGAGATTATTTTAGTATGACAGTGTAGATAGCACCTATAATTGTTCCTCTTCTACATTAGAGGAAACAGTCTAAGAGAGATTAGATTAATGGCTCAAGGTCAGAAAGCTGGTAATTATTAAAAGTAGGGTATGATTCTATGTAATGTGAGGGCTCAAGCCTTTACCAGTAATGCATGTTGCCTCATATTTCAGTAATTTAACTTGGTCATTTGGGTTAATCATGGAGAAGGGGATGGTCTCATTTTGGTTTTTTATGACTGATACTCTAAACATTTTTTTGGCCACCTAAAGTGGTATAAAATAATGTATTTTCTCTTCTGTGCTTTTATATTTGTTGTTTTCCTAGAGCCTTTATAAATAAAACAAAACATAACAACAGCAAACCCTTGACTGAAATGGGTTAATAATTCTGCTTCCTCCCACTTTCCTATTGCAATCCAAGGACCGAGAGTTCCACCAGTATCTATGTGCCAACAACAGTTTCCAAGATCAGGTAACTCTAGTATTACAGATATGAAAACATACATATTTTCGAAAAATCACTTCCACCATATTTTAGTAAATCTCCGTATAAGTACCTTCTAGAATAACAATATTACATGGATTATCATATTTAAACATTAAATCCTTATTTAAAAACGACTGTTGATTTGACCATGTATTTGCATACCACACATGAGTCTCTGCTTGGAATTTGTTAGCCTTCCCTCTGCCATGCAACTGCCTAACGCTGCTATTTTCATGTGGAAATTGTTGCTTTATAAGGAACACTTTTCTTTTATATGCTGCTGTATTATTATTGCTGTGTTTAATTGGAATGCTCCCATTGTGTTAACCAGGGAGAGTTCTTTAAACCTGGGAATGTGTGCCTCATAGAGTGTAGAGCTATTTATTTATTTATTTTCATTTCCCCAAAATATCAACTTTGATTACTAATCATATACAGGCTTTGTTCTTCTTATCTGGGTGTCAACAGTAATTGGAATCCATATCCATATTCTACCTTGCAATCATGCTGCAAAAGGCCAATAAATTCCCGCTGAGTGTGTTACTTGTTAAATTTAGTGCATTACATTCAGGGTAATGAATAAAAGCAGTGGACCGTTACCGTCTGGCTGGCTGAGGGAGGCTAGAACAGCCAGACTCCCCCGAGGCCTTGAGCCGGCTTAAAAACCAGTGACAGGCAGAATCAAGGGAGTCCCGGAGCATCACAGTTCAGTTTGTCTCCCTTAATTTCCTCTTCTGTAGAGACTTAGGCTGTAGGGAGGTGGAGTAATCTTACCCATTAATTCACCACACTTTCATAAAATGCCGCATGCTCTGGTTTCATTAACAAGAAAATACATTTTAGATAAATACTTAGGTATTTACATTGAGCAGGAAGATGAGAATAGTATGGAATGTAAATTAGTAACTGTGCCTCCGCACAGTCCCCTCTGTATGTCTACATAACGTATTCATTCATCTATATTCAAAATGCACAAGGATATTTTGAGTGAATAACCAACCAATGATACAAGCCACACAGATATAAACCCCAGAGTACTTCTGTCTCGTGTTTATTGAATACATATTAGCGGTTACTGAACAAAGAGGCTCCTTGTAACTTGAAGCTACTTGCAACTCCTTCTTAATAAACAAATATATTCATTTCAAAAAAATTCTTGAACTGTAGTATAACAATTTCATATAGACTGTAAATGTACAAATGAAATATATTAGAGCAAACTGGTCTAGACTCTTAACTTGCTGTTTTATTGTGATAACTCAGAGTCTTTATTCTCCCTGCCTGGCAATTGTTACAAACCAGGTTTCCTGCCATAGCCAATCCCTCAGTCCTTTGAGCTATTGTAAATATTAATATCAATTCAAAAAGAACTAGATTCCTAAAGGAACTAAACGTAATTTTATGAAATGGCCACTTTTGTTATTTTTGAGTGTCTTGGAAAATTTGGTGTGCAGTGTCCTTTGCTATCCATGATAGAGCAGCTGGTTCCAAATAACATGGTGTATCTCATTAGAGAGATATTAGATCTAATTATGCAGCATATAAGTGATATCATTATAGTAACATTATCTATCTCAATGAGGTAAGTAAAGTGCATGTGAAATCTAACACTCTGCTGCTTGAAAGAATTTTTGAAAGCAAATAAAGGAATTAATGGTCACTTAACTGGTGAAAGGTTTTGCAAACCAGTTATGCATCTTTGGCATGTGATGGAAAAATATAATAGGATGACAGGTACCCTGATTATGTATGCCGGAGATGAAAATGAACTTCCTTGGCAAATATTGTCATTTAATACAGATAAATAACATAATAAAACAGTGCTTTTTTTTTTTTTTTAGTACCTCTACTACATAAGAGTTTCTCAAACTTTAGAGTGTAACAGAATCCCAGAGAAGGCTCCTTGAAACAAAGCTTGTTGACCTTTACTGGTTTTTGCAGCACTGTGGATGGAATTGGAGATCATTGTCCTAAGTGAAGTATCTAAAGAATGGAAAAACAAACACTACGTGTACTCACTATTAAATTGGAACCAATCGATGAGCACACATGTGCATAGAAGTAAAGCACAGTGGAAATCAAGCTGGGGGAGAGGGGAGGAGAGGATAGGCAAAGGCTATGGGTGCAGGCAGTGAACACTCTCCGGGTGACAGGCACACTCCCACTAGGTATCCCTGATCCAAGCATTACAGAAGCAATCCCTGTCACCAAAAACATTTGTAACCCTGTAATACTTTGAAATAAAAAATTTATTGCTGGGCTACAACCTCAGAGTTTCTGTTCAGTAAGGCTGGAGCCTGAGAGTTGGCATTTCTAAACTTCCCAAATGACACTCATATTGCGGGTCTAAGTCCATTCCATAGAACCACTGAACTATGTGAAAATCAGTAAAGAAGACCCTTCCCTCACATTAGTTTTCTGTAAGATGAAAATCCAAGGATCCTATTTCTGATTAGTAATTTTCAATAAAGCTAGATCTTTTTGTTTGTTTGTTTCTGTTATTGTTGCAGTTTTTAGCCAGGACTAGTTTTGAACCCACCACCTCCAGTATATGGGGCCAGTGCCCTACTCCTTGAACCACAGGCACTGCCCTAAGCTGGTTATATTTAAAAATCTAGAATGTTTTTCAAAGAGATCTGTCCTTAAAAATAGAAGTAAGACTATCTGCCAAGCATTAAGCATATTTATAACAACACATTTAGAAACAACAGCATTGATAATAAAATGAGTAGATAGTGCCAGTGTCATAATTTACCTAGCAAGGAAAATGCCAAAAATAATTAGAGGTTTCAGCTCTGCAAAAGTAATTTGGCTTACTCTTCTCTGCACACATTATGTCTTTCCTAAGAGCTTTGAGTGTGTTTACTAAAGGAATGGATTCTGCTAACAATTTTTAAATTTAAAAAAGTGGCAATGGAATCAAGACCTTTTGATAATTGGCTTCCTTCATCATCTGGCAGTTTTAACCATGGTTTGTATGGTTTTGCTAATTTATCATCTAATAATGTCTTTAGGAAGATGCATGTTATAAAATGGCACCAAAATTCCGTGTGACTTTAGTTTGGGGCATTTTTTAACCTTTTTCTCATCCCAAATCAAGCAGTATAATTGTTATAGTAACAATTGACATTCACTTTTCAGAGAACCATTGATATTCAAAGGGCATTTCCAGAGAGAATCATTTCTTGGCTCAATTAAGGTAACCTTAAATTGTGGTCCATGTTCTGAACTAAAATATCTGAGGCTCCACAAAATTGGGAAACATTTGTATGATAATCATGCCTAAAAATAAAAACAAAGATTATAGAACTTCAATATTAAGGATATAACTTCAAACTTCTGGTGGAAAAGAGACCAAACCAAATTTATGAAACAACCAAAAGTTTTAATTTAGAAAAATAAAGTTATCTGGTTTTTTATGCTAATTTTAACTGAGCTCTCACTAATTGTTGTCTCCACACTTAGTCCAAAAAGAGGTGGGCACTCCATTCATCTGCATGTTACAAATGAGGAAATGACTATTGAAGGATACAAGTGTTTGAGGTTTTTTTGTTTTGTTTTACTGTTTGGGATTCCTTGAGGGTACAAAGAATTAGGTTAGACTGATTGCATTTGTTAAGTCCCTCTTGTAATTCTGGCCCATCCTCAAGAAGTGTGCCACGCACTGTACTCCCCCATGACCCTCTCCTTCCCCTTCCCTGCTCCCTCATTCCCCTGCCCCCCACCTTGGATTAGTTCATCTAGTGTCTTCAGATTAGAAGTGAGTACATTGGATTCTTGTTTCTCCATTCTTGTGATGCTTTACTAAGAAGAACGTGTTCCAAGTCATGTTAATAGAAAAGATGCAAAGTCTCCATCTTTTAAATAGCTGAATAGTATTCCATGGTATACATACACCACGGCTTATTATGTTAAATCCCATCACTGGGCAAGAGATGTGAACAGAACCTTCCCTGATGAAGACAGACAAATGGCAAACAACCATTTGAAAAAATGCTCATTATCCCTAATCATCAAAGAAATGCAAATCAAAACTATCCTGAGACATCTAACCCCAGTGAGAATGGCCCACATCACAAAGTCTCAAAGTTGCAGATGCTGGTGTGGATGTGGAGAGAAGGGAACACTTTTACACTGCTGGTGGGATTGCAAGCTGAATACAACCTTTTTGGAAGAAAATATGGAGATTCCTCAAAGAATTCAAATTAGACCTCCCATTGATCCTATAAGCCCATTACTAGGCATCTATCCAAAAGAAAAAAATCATTTTATCATAAGGACATTTGCACTAAACTGTTTATCACAGCTTAATTTACAATCACCAAAATGTTGATTCAAGTGTTTCTTGGATCATTTGTCTGTGTTTATCCTAGTCCCAAAGATAACTCCGTTTCCTAGGATAACTTTTTAAGTATCCACAAAAGTTCTTTCTTACACTAAATTTTATCCACATGCATAACTAGACTGTAGGTTTAGATACCATTCACTTCCTTATGTTCTTATTCTTGGCTACACTCTGAACTTCCATGAGGAGCTTTAGAAAATACTGATGCCTATGTTTCAACTAGAGAAAATCAGATTTAATTAGTCTGATGGGTAGTCAGGTCATTAGGATTTTTTCAAAATCTTCTTGTGATTATGGCATGCAAAGCCGAGTTTGAAACCCATGTTTATGGTATTTACAGGCAAATTTATTAGGAGATCTAATATCAATGAACTTAGTTTATGCATCTCACATCCCAGGAGTACTAACATATGGGAAAGAGTAAAGTCTTCATTCCAATTAGTGTGTGTTTGTGTGTTTTTGACCATGTCAAGATGGGATTATCATGATGTAATCCACTCTGTACATTTATTATGAACTTGATGGTAACAAGTTTATGAAGCAATACTTATTATAGGAGTTAAAGTTGCATATACTTTAGGTTCTTATTTTCTCTTGGTCTTCTGCAGAATTCCAGGCAGCAGGCAATGTGCCAGGCACCGTGCAGGGGACAGGAACATGGGGGCGAACAAACAAAGGTAAGTTTATACAATGTTTAGAATGAATATAGTTATGAAAATCACTAGCAAAATAAAAAGCTTGAATGTTCAAAAAAGGATTCAAAAACCAATAATGATTTGGTATTAAGTTAGATGTTATAATGAAAAAAATTAGAAAGGTAATGTCGATGTGACGAGATACATCTATACAAAAGGACAGATATATCAAGATTTTCATCTTACCTAAGAGGGGCCATCTATGCTGCCTCGTTCTTGGCTTTGAAAATGACACAGTATAAGGGATAAAGAATGTATGTAGATATTTTCAGGGAATATATAAAATAAATATGAAATATACACATTATGTAGGACTACAAAAAACCAAAGAAGAATCATGTAATTCAAATAACTAAAATCAAGGAAATAAAAGGAAAATTTAACAATTGATATTTATAAAATCTTGTAGCCTATAAACAGAAACTGTGCATTTCTTCAAGCATCTATAATTTATTTATACAAGTAGATGAGGGTTAGCTAAGAACAACAAAAAAGTAATAAATAACAGAATTTCCAAAAATCACATGTGATCACAATTTAATAGTACTAAAAATAAATGTTTCATAAAAATAGCTTCCAAAATATTAAAAACAAGCACAACAAAACAATAGCAACATTGAATAAGCAAACCATTTTCCTTAGGAAACATCAGAGCAAATTGGAGACTAACACCATAACTGTAGGCAATTCAGGAACTTAGTAATGTTACAGCACCGCATTTTAACACTGATATATTACCAAAGCTATTGTCAGGGACAAATACATAGGCTTCAGCATTTGAATGTAAAGGAATCAAGTCCTTACCTCCACAATTTAGGTGCACTGTAGTAAAGCAAACACAAAAGTTAGGACCAAAAGGAAAACAAACTTAGCTGAATTAGAGCAATTGTAAGATCAACAAGTAAATCACAGAAAAGAAAGAAAAACCTCTTTAATATTCTGCAACAGTTAAAAACAAACAAAAAAAAAGAATACAAGACGAAAAAATTTAAAAGAGGGATAATGTTAAACAAAACTTAAACAATAATGTAAGGGATAATGTTTAAGAAGGTAATTGAAAATTTCTAGAACTATATATTCATATAGGGTATCAAAATAATAATGATCCATGAATACTTTTGTTTATCTCAGTTATATGTAGATGATTTCAATAACCAACTTATAATACTCAAAATTTATAACAATGCTATGTCTCTTCATATATTCAACTTTTCTTTTAGGGTTCCTAAATCCAGGATGGCCCAAAAGTTCATGTGCACTTTAAAGTAGGGTGCAATTTAAAAAAAAAAGTAGGGTGCAATTTTAAAATGCACACAAACTTTACGGCCAGCCAGTATGTTATAAATAGACTTCTTACAAGTTTATGTTTTTGTAAAAATTAAATAAAGTTTATTTCATTACATTTTTTAACCTGGTTATTGCTGGATTAAAGGAAACACAAAACACTACACACTACGCCCTTACAGAAGATATCACATCCATAATCTGATCTTTTTCTAAAGTCCAAGATTTGGCAGAAAGTTAGTGTTTAATTTTCTGTGAATAGACTCAGATCTACTATATTAGAAAATACTCAGGATGGCATATTTTCCCTGTCCCTCGAATCCCTTCCTACATCTTGCAAGTCCATTATAGATTCTATTGTGCAAACAAGAAGAATTTGAATGACAATTTTGCTCAGGTAAAGATACATATTGAAAATAGCACATATTTTAAATCAGTATTTATCATTGAGTCATCTGTAACATTCAGAAGTTTTCTGCTTATATACTTTTTATTTCCATAAAATGTAACTTTGTTATGAAATCTCTCTCTTTTTTTGTTTTTTTGTTTTTTTTTTTTACTTTTGGGCAGCTATGATATCATCTTCTTGTCGTTGACTAAAGAAACGTGAATTTTGCTTTCTGCTCTATTAGCTTATCTATCATCCATTATTCCTTGAATTTTAGACTGGTCTTGGGACATGGCTCTTCCCTTCAAATGTCCCCAGGACCAATGCTCAGGTGCTTGGCTCATCTAGTTTATTAGTGTGGTGAGAGTGAAGCTGACTTACAGGACTCCTGCAGACTAGACAGTAGGCTACAGGGCCACGTGAGCAGCAATATAGTATCTCAAGCTCACTCACAAAGCTTGATCTCGTCTAAGCCTTTCTCCAGCTGTCATGTGCAGGTACAGCTCTTTCTTTCTTGTTATAACAGCTCACATCCTAAAAGGAGGCAAGGAAGACTGTTCCCAAGAGCAGTGTGAGCAGTGAGCTTTGGCTCTCTCTCCTCCAGAATCTCATCTTGTGAATTTACTCTTCAAAGACTGAGATATCTGGCACCTGCCAAGCTATAACTGAAGAGGACCAATCTAAATCATCATTTCTCCAATTTTTTAGTAGCAAGTATTTTATTTTGTTTATTCATAAATGTCCCACCCTGAACAACAGAAACTGATACATCAAAAATGAAATGTGTATGAAGTTTTACAGAAGAAGGTCAAGAAGTACAACCCTAAACACATTTTAATTAAAAAGAGTTTGGAAAATATTCTAAAATCAATGTGAATGTAGAATGTGCCAACAAAAGTAAGACACATCAGTGTGGGTGGGTATGAAATGCCCATGGAAACAGATTTCGTCTTTGGGGCCAAGCTGTAAACATTAAAATTTCTCAATGAGGAACTTACTATATATAACCAAAGGTTGCCAAAAAAATGTATACACATTTTAAGAAAGGAAAAGACTACATTAAAATTATAAGAGATATAAGATATAATATACAAGATAACAAGTATTATTGGTATATATTGACTATTACAATTTGTATACCCTTTTTTCTTTATTAAAATGTGCATGCATTTTGGAGGTGCCCTCTATATATCAGACATTGTGCCTAAGAACTTTTCATATGTAATCACATTTAATCTTTCCTATGATCCTATCAGTTTGTGTTATTGTTCTTCTCTTATATATTATTTTGGACAGGGAAGCTAAAATTGGAAGGGATTGAGAAGTTGGCCTTATAGGATATGGATAATAAATAGCAAAATTTTGACTTAAATTCTAGTTGTGCCCCCCATTGTAAGTTATTCATCATAACGTTTTAATATTGCTACATTGTTTTATGTATTACTTTTATTGAATGCAAAGGATTGAAACCAAATTTATATCCGTTTAAGAAAAGCAGCAATCATAGAAAGGACCTTGAGGGATTTCCCAGAACCTGAAGACAGGAATGTAGCTGGACCATGGAACATCAGGAGCCAATGAGTGAACAACACGGGCTGAACGTATTTTCTACCTCAGCTCCTATCACCTCACCCACTCCTGCCACCCCTTATGTGTCCTCCATCTTTCCTGGGCTTCCTCATTTCCTTTCACATGTTTGAAAATACAAGTTACCGTGAGTTCTGTATCTTTTAGTCCCGGCATCCAAAACCCAAAAGGAGACGAACTAACTCACTTTTGATCTCAAACCCCACAAATTGGGACGGATGAAGAACTTTGGCTGGGTTTTGGTCATTTCCCATTCTATTAGAATCATTAATTTTTTAAATCAGAAATCTTTTGAGAATATGTGTCTGATAGTGTCTTGGGTACCAGAAACTCAGCAGTGAAATAGATAGACAAGGTCTTATATTCCAGAGGGGAGAGACAGGCAATAAATATGTTATGCTGTGAAGTAAACCCTTACATAAGATAAATACAGGAGCTGATTTCCACTAGTTCTAAATGCAGAAAGATATGTAGCAAGTGATGAAGTGGCAGAGTGAAGGGCCACGTTAGCGATAAGAGAATATTTCTCTGAGATGACTTCTGAAGAGAGTCCCGAATGATTTTTTCCAATGAGTTATTGAAAAATCGGGGGGGGGGGAACTGTGGCTCAAGGAGTAGGGCGCTGGCCTCATATGCTGGAGGTGGTGGGTTCCAACCCAGCCCCAGCCAAAAAAAAAAAAATCAGGGAAGACTACAGCAGGCAGAGAGGATGAAAGGTACAAAAGCGCTGAGCTGAGACTATCAGACAGCCAAGACAGCTAGACCCTATAAGCAAACAAGAGAAAGATAGAGAATGAATTTGAGGTAGAGACTAAAAATGTCTAGAGGACCCCCTACAAGGCATTTGAATATTATTCAAAGTAGAGAAAGTTATAGCCAGAGGGTGCTGTGATTTGCCCGAGTTGGGTAAGGTACCCCTTGGGTTATATTTTAATTTGCCTGCTGTTGCTGCAGTCAGAAGGAGGAGACAGAGTATTTCCCTTAGGAGCTGTGGTTCTAGGCAGATAAAGCAACACACAATTCTGGTCAAGTATTTCTGTTATAAATCCCCTTAACTGTTACTCCTCACACATTGTCAATCACAGTAGCCACTGTTCTTGTACTAGTTTTCATTATCTTAGATTTTCAGATCTTTCATAAAATGTTAAGGCCATTTAAGGGGGCTGGCTCACTTGGAGTAGGATCCAACATTCGAAAGTTACCTTTGTTATGCTGATTTGTTGATTGATTACCTGGTGGTTAACACCTACTTGAATGCAGTCTATTGCCTCTAGGCATTGGCTTCTAGTTCCATGTCACTGGGCTTTGTATTGTAAAGTTTTCAATCTTCCAGCCTCTCTCATTTGCCATGCTTATTTTCAGCTTTCTTAGGAGAAAAATATTGGATCCTGAGGGCATTTGCTAGATATCTGGCAAGGAGCATCACACACCTATAAAAGCAAGTCAAACTAAGGAAAAGGGAGTAAAATGGAATGGAATGCCAGTCGAAAGAAGTCTCTGGGAGCAAGAAAAACAGGGGAAGGAGGGCGACAGCATACACAGATAGCAGCCATATCAAAAACAGAAGAAAACAAAGGACTGGCCCAAAGAGTTATGAATCTCTGCAGGAGAATTAATGAGATGGAAAATTCTCAAAGAAAAAGAGCCAAAGATAGATATAGAGAGGGGGGAAAAGGCATAAAGTAAGAAATAACAAACTAGGGGAAGAGAAAAATTCAAAAACCCCAAGTGCAAGGTGAAAGAGTAAAACAAAAGAATGGATAAATTAGGAAATGGTGCATTGCATTAAGGCAAATGTGTTCTGTTCTCTTTATTCTTATCTGTAAGTGGCTTTGCATCTCTCTGGTAGCAAAGCCACATTGAAAGGATAATTTTGTTTATGTACCCAATTTGCATAATTGTGCAATATAAATTACAATGCTAATTAAGGACAGCCCTTGGGCTTCTGGAATTGGGTCAAAGTGTCTCCCCAAGTGCAGGGAGGTTGGGGCATTGGCTCTGTCCCCTCTCCCACTGCAGGGAAGCTGGGCAAGAGAAAAGAACCTCTCTGACAGTGTGTGAAATCTTGTCAGAATTTGTTGAAGACCCAGAACTGTACATCTCACTCCCAGAGTTGGCTTTTAAAATTATCTTTGTGTGATTCCACAGTGAAGCACTTAAAAACTAAAATTCCTCCTAAATGCTGTGTTGATTATCTTTTTATCTGAGTGTTTTTCCCCTCGGTTTTATTTTTTTATTCAGAAAAAAAATTTTTACACTTCCGATAACGGAGCATGAACCTGGCATATAGTATTTTCTCACTGGACTCTTGCCAGAATTGTCTCAAACCAGTACATAATATGCCCTGCTCAGGCTCCTGTGAGCCATGGAAGAGGGGACAAGCTGATTTCTGAGCATTAGTTAAATTTGTGTCCTTAAAACTAAACGATTGCACCATAACTACATTAAATTCAGTCCCAGAGAGTTTATTCCCTGCACTCTTCATAATAAAATGGTGTTAAGTATAAGGTCCATGTAACCTTTAACTTGGGTGTTTCAAAGAAAAACTATTTCTAACTTCCTATAGTGAAGTCTGGAATAAGTACATTGAAGGAGCCTCCATTAGGCTGGCTCCTAAATGGAGTTTAAGTGGTACGTTGGAGGCTTTTTGTAGTCACAGAACCTTAGCTTCAAGCTAAATTATATGCAAAATAGAAAGCTGCAGATGTCAATCACTCAGAATGGGGGAGAGACCTCGTGTCCTAAGTCCTCTTTTTCTACTTTCCTTTCTTCTCCACCCTTCTTCCAGAGGGTATAGAAGTCACTTCTGTAAGAAATTTATTCTGTCCCTAACTTGGACAATAGCAGAACAGTTAAGGCTGCTAGTTGTAGACACAGGATATTGTCTACTGGGATCATTCTAGGAACAATGGGAAAGTATGTACCTTGTGTTTACTTTATAGACCAGCATATTCCAAACTCTTCCAGGTCTAGGCATACAGAAAAATATATATATTTCAATGTAATACTAGGGTGCTAGGTCTGAAAGTTTAAGTGTTCCCCCAAATTCATATGTTGAAATCTTTAGCCCCAGGTTTGATAGGATTAGGAGCAAGGCCTTTGGAAGGCAATTAGATCATGTGGGTAGAGCCCTCACAGATGGAATAGTGCCCTTATGAAGAAGACCTGAAAAACACCTCTTGCTCCTTCCAGCAGATGAGGCTACAGTCAGAAGAGAGCTGTCTTTAGAGAAGTCAGCCTTTACCAGCCTTGGACTCTATAGAGCCTTCATCTTGGACTTTCTGACCTCTGGAACTAGGGAAAATGAAAAAAATTGTGTTGTTTATAAGTCTTCCAGTCTATGATATTATAGCAGTCTAAATAGTCTAAGACAAGTGGTAAACTAGAAGAGAATTGGGACTCTGGACAACGTTGTTCATGGTCTAAGGTGACTGACTCTGGGGCTGTGACCAACCCAGCCCTCTAGTCACCTGAAACTAAGGGGCTGTAACTCCTAACACGGCAGTAGATCTCTAGCAGTGTTCTAGCAGTAGCAGCAATGTTCAAGTGATCAATCATAGGAGGCCCATGGTCAAAGCACCATGGCTCTGCACTGGATCATCAAAGAGTTAAACATGCTTCTTGCAGGAACTGTGGTGGTAGCATCTCTTGTTCCCCTTCTCTCTCCTCTCCATTCCCCATGGACTCTATCTTCCCCACTCTCACTTTTCTCCACAGGATTCAGGGGGAACTGGCCTAAGTTCAGCGAAAGGAAAGGACACCTGACCTATTGCAGTCAGGGAGAGTAGCTCACCCCTCCAGGCACAAGGATTGGGCCAAGCTGATAACAGAGCCTGAAAGTGGCAGTCAGTCTCGGGGGAAGTTGGCCAATTCTTGATGATACTTTTGAGCATGTTGATAAAACTTTGAATAAATTTTCCAACTTCTGGTATATGAGATTGTAGACTTCCCATTTTGCTTAAGCTAGTCTGAATTCAATATCATTTTCAACTGAAAGACTCCTAGATGGATACATATTTTTTATTTCCTAAAATTCAGATCTAATGTGTTATGTTCCACCTTAAAAATCTCCAGGACTCACCACCACATGGAGGATAAAGTCCAAATCTTTCTCTAATTATAACTAATGTATAGATTTATCTGTAATGCTGGCAATATGGGAATGGTGGTCTGTCTCTCTCACGGGTTTATTAAAGACAGTGCTGGCCACAAGAGAGTGGACAGGGTGGTCAGAGTTGATGGAGTTGTGGTCTTCTTAGTATCCTTTAATTCCCTTGGTTGAGCAGTCCTCAAGAGACAAGTTGTTGGTGCTTCTGGAGCTGATAATGCATTTGGAGCAGATTTCTTTTCACTTTTTCTGCAATTGTTCAGGTGGATTTAGGAATTTCAGCCTTTCTCTCTGGAATATGCTCTGTTCCTAATTATAAAAGCATAATGTTGATAATGCGGACACTTTAAAGAATCTGAGCATTGCATATGTATCGAGAGCAATTACTGTAGACCAATGACTGTCAAAGTGTGATCCCTGGACCGGTAAGTATCATTACCTGGGAGATTATAAGTAATATAAATTCTCTAGTCCAAACTCAGGCCCATCAAATCAGAAAATCTAGGCATGGCACCCAGAAACCTGTATTCAGCAGTTCTCAACCTGTGTGTCGTGACCCACAGGAACTGTATTAAAGGGCCTCAGCATTAGGAAAGTTCAGAACCATTGCTATTTTAACAAGATGATTCTCTTTCACAATAAAGTTTTCAAACCATTGGCAAGGAGGCTCAAGCTTGGAGAACATCTTGGTTCAGGGTTCAGGACTTACGAAGCCCTTCTATCTCGTTACTTTACCATATTTTCCTAATGCCTTTTAAATTTCTGTTTCACTAGTGTTTTTAGTTCTCTAGGGAACCCATCTTAATCTTCTGGGTGTATGATTTAACAATTTCATGCCCACCTTGCATGGGCCACTACTGTCAAGATCTCACTTCTCCAATATTTTCCTGGAAAAGTCAAACCAGTCGGATGTTCATTAATTCAGCTGCCATCACTGTCCCCTCCAGTGTGCAATTTTAAAATTGTCACATATATGTTTTCTTCTTTTAGATTTACCTTCATACTGATGTAAGGCTAGTAGTAAAATTCTATTTCCTAGGCAGACCACAACTGATGACATTATAAAATACAAAATCATGAATATTGCAGAGCAAGTGGTTATCATTCCAGAGTTATGCACATGTCACAGAAAATCATCACATAGGCTAAATCCATTTGCATCACAAGCAGTAGACCTACAAATACTATTAATGACTTGGAGCACCAGCTCAGGAGCCAGACTCCCTGAGCTCAGATCCTGACTCGTACTTTACTGTATTGGGGACCTTGGGCAAACTCTCTGTACCTCAGTTTCTTTTTCTGCCTGATGTAATGAAAGTGCTTAGGAAATTTTAGCCAATACAATAGCTAAGGCAACAACATCCTAAAAAAGATACCCACTTGTAAATAATTGTCAGGCAAGGTTTGTCTAAATGAAGAATCTGTCTCTAAAAATATACTTTAAGGCTATTAATTTGAAGATAAAGAGAATCGGTAGGGAATTCTTAAACCCATAGTGGAAAGGAAAAGAGTAAATAGTGCTCATAAAACTTCAAGTATTTACTCAAATTTAACATAACTTTAATTGCTATACTAAAGAGATTTCATATAGTTCACATGTACCCAAGCCCAGAAACTTACATCTATTGTAGCTAGTAGTCTCTTTCTCCATCTGTTCTCTTTGAGACTGTACATTATTTGGCTTTTTTGAGGGTCCTACTTCTCTTCTAGCTTCACCGACTCAAAAGATATTACCATCATGTTTATAAATTGATCAATCTGGAATGTCATTACATTCATACCTGTAGGAAAAACCGATTTGTGGGAAATGTTCTAAAATTTGTAAATAGATCAAAATTTATGTAAACAATCTTGATATAATCAGCCTAAAGAGATATGACTTTTCTCTGTGATAGCTATGAGTACCTACCAGGAGTTACTAACTTTCCCAGCAGTATCTGCAATCCTTGTTTGCATGCCCTTTGGGTATTTGGACATAGAATTTTGCTCTTTTTCCATTTTTCCACTGTGTATCATTTTTTCTACATTTGCTCTCTCACAGAGCATATGAGCCCTGGAGAACTCATCGCATGTTCTCTAGTCTTGAAAATTCACTTACGCATTATGTATATGTCTATATTTGTTTATTGATAACAGAGTCCCTGCCATCGTGATTAACTTTGAATAAACTGGAATTTCCTAAAAGTCACAAACTGAAACCTATTTTGTTTGCCTTCTTTTTGGCAGAGTGCTGGAAACATAAGGAGGTGGCTAATAACCACCCCTGGATTATTAACTAGAAACTTTTGAGGATCCTAGTTGAAAAAGGAAACTCAGCAATTACAGACTTATGGAATGAAAGATTATTTGAGTTATTTGAGTTGCAAGTCATTTTAAGGAATACTTAGTAGAATTGTTAATTTTTAGGTGAGATAACACAGAAAAATACCTGTATCAACAATTGAAAATTCATGGTAATTGTGTACCATATTGTGTACCACACCCTTTTTCTGCCCCACTGATCTAGTGGGAATTTATGGGAAGCATTGGAAATAGCACTGAAATTGTGGTGGTTTGTGACATCAGGCAAATGTCTTAGCTTGATGAAATCCACATAAAATAGCTTGTTCAACATTACAGGAATATTAATTAAAGCAATAGGATATTTGAAAGTTCTTGGATGCATTTTTCTAAATGTTCCAAATTTTTTTAGCAGAACAGTGTTGAGTATGGTAGATAGTGTCTTGAGGTAAAGGTGGTGATAAAAATGGGGAGTTATTGGGAGAATATGGGTGAAACATATTCAAATTCACAATCATTAAGAACTGTCATGAGGGCTGGGCATGGTAGCTCACACCTGTAATCCCAGAACTGTGGGAGGCTTAGGTGGGTGGATTGCTTAAGCTCAGGAGTTTGAGACCAGCCTGAGAAACCCCAGACCCTGTCTATACAAAAACTAGAAAAATTAGCCAGACCTTGTGGTGGCCGCCTGTAGTCACAGCTACTTAGGAAGCTGAGGAAAGAAGATTGCTTGAGCCCAAGAGTCTGAGGTTGCTGTTAGCTGTGATGCCGTGGTACTCTACCCAGAGTGAGACAGAGTGACACTCTGTCTCAAAAAATTAAAAAAAAAGAAAGAACTGCCATGAACTCCAACCCCCAACCTAAATGATGTATATGACATATATACCTTTAAGAATGTGTAACTTGATCATCAAGAGAATCAACTAGACTTACCACAACAACTTATAATTTAGACCATATTTTATAGTAGAATTGATTTAAAGCTATTTAATCTCTCCTTTTTCAAATATTTAGTACAGAAAACAAATATAA
Organism: Otolemur garnettii; assembly: GCF_000181295.1. Classification (NCBI taxonomy): domain Eukaryota; kingdom Metazoa; phylum Chordata; class Mammalia; order Primates; family Galagidae; genus Otolemur; species Otolemur garnettii. Next base: position 18,469,852 of record NW_003852404.1, on the reverse strand, counting down.
ATTTAAGTCATTCTCAATATCATAAAAATGTAAAGCATGTTTTGTAAGCAACAGTTTCTTGGATTATTAGATACTTTGCTGTTTGTTTTTTCAGTCAGCACAAGCATATTGTGAGATGTTCCATATTTATGGAACTTACAATAAACTGTGAAAATAACAGAATGCATTTATGGGTGAGCGGAAGCAGTAGTCCAGATATTTCATTAAAATTCAGACCAATACTTTGGGTTGTATTCTTATTTATAAATAGATTTAAAATTATCACTGAAGGCGTGTTTCTCATCGCCACCTTTTCATTTCCATTTTTAGATTATGGAAAGTGCACTAGACTGAGAATCAACAAACATGAAGGCTAGTCCTGGCTCGAGTCACCCAACTTGGATAGCAAGTCTTTGGAGACATCTTCTCTGAACCCCTCTCCTTAAATGATTTAAGTATTCTTCCACTGTGCTGTCCTCTAATTCATGTCCTATCTTACCCTAGTGTAGTTATGTGTTTTTATGTCTATCTTTTATATCAGCTGTTCCTGAAGGGAGATGTTAGTCTTATTCATCTTGGTAACTTTAGCACAGAGCCTGGCACATCTTGATAATCAATAAATGTTTATTGACTAAAATACATTCAATTGAATATTAACCTTTGATTAATTTTGGGAAAACACTGCAAGTCTCATTAAGACTTTCAGGAAGTCTTTTAATTTCAATTCTGATGAAAATAAATTACTTGAACCTCAGAACTTCTCAGTACTTGATTTAAAAGCAAGGTTCAACTTGGGCAAAGAACACTTCTTACATTCCTCAAAAAAGAAATGCCCATGCTTTCGGAGAATGGATCTACGGAGGATACTGAGGGTGGTCATAAGTGAGGTAAATGAAGTGGACTGTGTGTGTACAGGGCCAGAAATTTATGTTAGTGAACTCATCCTAGAAAAAGTGCTATATTGCTGAATATCACTACAAGTCACCTTCATGTACTTCCCTTGGCCATCTGCTGACCATAGTGATAGTCAACAATGAGGTATGTAGCACTTATTTTTTTCTAGGATGAGTTAAAAAATGTAATTGTCCAACCTCGTATAATTTTAAGGTTAGTGTTGATATATCAAATCTTATCTATGACTGTTCTAGCAGTGACAGAGGCTGCCTAATGCCTTCTCAGTATCGACTTCCCTTTTCTTAACAACTGTGTCAGTTAAGTAGAAATGGATCGAGCTAAAAACCTTGCATTTGGCAGTACCCAGTGCAACTAGAGATAGTCATATGATTCAATTCTGGCCAATAATGAAATGAGTGGAAGCCACCAGTTGGGCTGCCAAGAAAGCCTTATAAGATAACCTCACTGGGATGGTCCCTTAATCTCTTTGCCTGCCTTCCATATGAATGCCTGGAGGAATAATCATCTTGCAATTATGAGGATTAAAGCCACATTTTAGGGTTGGTTTCAATAGAAGAAATCTGGAGCTTGAAGATGTTGAGCCACAGTACTGATCCTGATTTTCCTATTCATGGGACTGTTGCATGACACTCATAACCGCTTACTGATTTAACTCGCTGTTGGGGTTTCTTGAAACCAAACACAGTCCTAATATATTAAGGAAAAGGGTAGAACATGACTTTCTAAATCTGAGGAGGCTCATGTGTGGCTAAAACCACTGTGCTGAAACAACTCTATTTCAACTCACGTTGTAAGAAATTGCCTTCAAAGACATGTGGTGTCTGATAATTTTGTTTATATCTATAATATCTTTCTTAAAGTCCAGGGTTAAAGAGCCCAGGCACGTTGTCCTAGGAGAGAGATATAATTTCTATGGGCATCAACTGATAAAAATGCAATTATAGTTTGTATTCCTAGGTTGGACAAAAAACCAAATAAGCAACATCTCTCAATAATATTGCTTTAATTAATTTTTATTTCTCTTTGGGCATGATACATACTGCAGAAGCAAAATCAATGAACATTGACAATTTGCTTAAATCCTGCTCTTTGTCCTATTTATATAATTTATTGTGTCAGTGGTTCTCAAGTGGTGTGCTCCTGCAACTCATCATCTGAAAATCTTTTCCAGATGTGCTGAAAATTTTTCATTAATTTGTACATTTTATTTTTTATAACTAAGTGCACATGCTTGTGCCTGGAAGAGAAAACACCTCTCTTTCAATCCCAGAGGATTATTTGGCCTTGAGGATAATTGATTCATTCTCTGCCTACTCCACCCTATCATTCAAACAGAGATGACTGAAGAAATAATTGCCCTATCTCTTTAGCTAATCCAAAAATGAAAGGGAAAAATCATTATTTTAGAGATTTCTCCAGTATCTTTGTATGGCACAGTTTTTCTCCCATTAATATTTATATGACCCCAGAGTAGTTTCAACCCTAAACATCAAAAGTAGAACACAATCTTAAAACCAGAAGTGGTCTCTGTAATGGCATTTGCCTACAAAAGTGATATTTCTGGTTCGTGAATTCAAGACTAGAAACCAGGTCTGCCATTTATTAGTTTGTGGAACAATAAAAAGAAGGCCAGACTTCTCTATATATTAGCAAGAAGAAATCTCTACTATGGATATCCAGTGTTTTGGAAATTGTTTCTTTTTATGAGTTATAGTTAATTGTCTTTGAGCATAGTGCTGCTTGTCTGGGGCGGGGTGGGGGGGGAATGTGTAAATGTATTTTCAAGTCCAGATACTCTATTTTTCATCAGTAGATACTCCATTTCCTCCTTTTTTAAATGTTTTCTATTTACACACACTATGTTTTCCTTTAGGTAATTAAAATCGTAATGGCTGTCTTGTCTTCTAATTCCGTCATCTTTACCATTTCTTATTCTTTTTCTACTGCATAATTTTTCTCCTGTTTATATGTCTCATTTTCCTATTTATTCACATGTCGAATAATTTTTGACTGGATGTGTGAACTTTACCTAAGGTCAGTAATTATTTTCTTTTTTTAGGAGAAGTGGCCTTTGTTCTGGGAGGCAGTTGATGGTAGATCATCTTGCTCTTTTATGATGCTTGTTTTAACTTTTATTTCTTTGAATATCCCTGCAACAACTTTAGATCTAATTTAGCTCTGGAACTAAGACATAGCTTTTTTGATCTCTCTACTAAACTTTGAGAGTGGACAGTGAGGACTCCCTACTTAGGCTGAAATTACCTCAAAATATCCCAGCCCTCTGTGAGCTCTTGGAACTACTCACATCACAGCTCCCAGCCAATTTTGGCCTATTCTTATGGGGTTTCACCCAATGCACACGCATCTTACTATTTAGCTAAGTGTCAAGGAGGGGCCTCATTAAGACATCTACTGTTCTTTTCTTGTATAGCTCCCTTCTCTTTGAAACTTTAAATTTAAATTCCAAATAAAGTTATATTCTGAGGTTGCAGGGAGACATATCCTTTGAGGACCACAACTCCAGCTCCTATAACACCTCTTGAAAAGAGTGTCATGTAGTACTGACCTTTTGAATTTCATGTTACAAGCTGACTGGAAACCGTGACTATAAAATCCGATTTTCCAAGAAGTGACTATAATATCATGAAATAAAACATCTCTTTCTCTCCAAATACTTTTGCTCTATTCCATGTGCACAAGTGTAGAAGGTATGCTATAATAGTCACACAGATAGAGTTCTTGTTTTTCCAGGGAGAGGAATCATGAATGTACTAAAAAAATTCAAATCTAGTTCAAGAGACCAAATTAAACAGATGTCTAAAGGCAATATAGGAGGGGTTGTAAAATGAGTGGGTACATAGGTTTAGAGAGGAATAAGACAAGGTCTGGATTCAATTAGAAAGGTTTCATAAATAATAGGGAGCTTGAGAAGGAATTTGTTGAATAAAAGGGAAAGAGGAGATCGACCAAATGAAACCAAGGCTCAGAGGGAGGTGTTTAAAAGGAAGAGGTAGAAAATTCAGTAATTCGATGGCAAATGATGAATTAAATACAGGATAAGAGCTTGGCCTTTTTTCCAGAGGAAATAAACATCTTGGAGCATGGGTTATGAATGAGCTTCTCTCTTCGAGCTTATCTTCTCTTCCCTCTCCCCCTCCTTCAGTGTTGTTCCAAGATAATCTTTCCAAAAGCCTGCTCTGCACTTTCAAAACCCCTCCCATGCTTTTTTACATTTCTTCACCTCCTCCCTCAAGCTCATTATGTTCTCCCCTTCCTCCTCTAAGTCATTTTCTGAAAATTATCATAAGGTTTTTAACATCACTGAGAAGGTCCATGTTTACTAACAAGTGAGCTGTACATCAAAGTAGAAACCACCTGATAGGTACTTTCTTTAACTTCAAACCTAGAGTCTATTTAGATGTTGATGGCAACTGAAGATTCCTTTGATTAATAGCTAGAGTTTCTGTATTTTATATAGATTCAACCTTACTGTAATGAAATGCAAAGCAGATTTCGGTTTATATTTAGCAAAGATATAAGGATATGTTCAAAATGTGAATGAAATCCTGCCTCAAAAAGCTGGAGCCACGTTTCACAGAGCCCATGAGTCTTTGTGTGTGAGGCCCTCATTTCCTCTGCCCTGCAGAATGATTTCCCTTTGGCACCCAAAGGTGAAGCCAGGACAGCTGAGGAAGGGCGACAGCAGTTCAAACATGATATTCCACCACGTAAATACTCCCCAAGCACCAGTGCTGGAATAGCACTCTCAGCAATTCATTGGTCCACAGGAAAAAATAAAAGTACACCTGAAAATGAACATTGCATGCAGAGTTGCCTGAAATACTGTGTCCAGCATTAATATTTCCAATTTAGTCGTTTCCAAAAGTGGACGCAAATGAGGAACACGAGCTGGTCACCATATCCTCACAAGGACTATTCCTAATACAATGAAAATAGCTTGTTGGTGTAATCCGTAGAGTAAACTGCAGTTGGGTGTGTGTCTCTATGTCCCTTTCTGAGTCACTTTCATCACAATTCACATGACCAGGAGATCAAGTACCATAGACACGTTTTGTCTTCCAGGCCTTGCTTGTTTTGAATAAAGCACTTTAGAGTGTTCCCAGTCGCAGAGAGGAGCATAAGCCTGAGAAGAAAGATTAATATAACCATGCTGATAGGAAGACCATCTCAGAGCCACAATCATTAGAAAAAAAGACACACTTGATTTAATTTTCAGTCTAAAATTTTCTAGTCTTGCTAGACAAACTTTTCCAGAAATGGCTTCTCTCCTTTTGAACAAAACAAAGCAATGGAAAAAAAACATAAGAGGGACACTGATCCTGGAGAAGGAAGAAGAATGTTTTAGCTCAGAAGCTAAACAAGGCATCCAGAAAAATAAAGAAGTTGTTTTGACTACTATTCCCTATGCGGAAATTGTCACTTCTCTGCAACACCCAGTCCTTCCTAAAAGCTCAGTAAATGGACCCAGTAAACTGGCTCCTATGTTGCCTCATCTTCTCTCCATTGTCACACATGGCAGGAAGGATCCCAAGGGAAGAAAACTCACAACAAAAGGTAAAGGGCATTAGAGTTGCGGAGCCCAGGCAGGGACAGAATAAGCGCAGGTGTAAAAATCGTCTTTGGCTGTGAAGTAGCAAGCTGCTTATTCCCAGGAGGATAAGGACTGTGTCTAAATTAATCCTGCCCCTGGCATGAATTTTAAAGAATCAGGCACTTTTACCAGTGTGACTGCTGCTATTATGGCTAAGCTGATGCAATATATAGGATAAAGGGTTTAGCTTAGGCATTTTAAATGATCTGCAGGTTTTAGGCTTTAAAACAAGGTTGACAATTTGTTTCTACAAAGTGACAAATGGTAGATATTTTAGGTGTTCGGGGCCATGATCTGTCACCAACACAGAAATCTGCTCTTGCAACAAGAAGGCAGCACCAGACCCTGTGTGAAATAATGGGAGCGGTGGGTTCCTCCAGGCCACAGGGTGCCGGCTCCCACCCTCAGTTATTAACAGCGGTTGCCAGAGTTGTTCCAAGTATGATTTTGAGGGAGTGGGAGTAGAAGTGGCTGATGAAGAGGTTTATTGTCAAAAACAAAACAGAACAGAACAAAAACAAGCCCCCCCAATTCCCATAGCTCCTACTAACACCTGTCAATATTTCTCTAAGGGAAAAGTTTTCAGGCAATGCAAAGAGATCATAAACACCAATACCACAGACTTCCTTCCAGCTCTACAGCTCTTCTCGTGATCTATTTCTCACCACTTTTGCAAGTCGCATGGCACCCAAAGAGACAGAGAGGACTCATCTAACGAAGAGAATAATGTAAGTGTCCTTCCTGTGTGCTGGGGCTGGAATATATCGTTTCTCACAGGCCAAATCAACAGTTTCAATAAAATTGAATTCTGGTAGTTATACTACATCGCTCACTGGTTCTCAAGATTTTGTCCTCTAGGGATACCTGACACTATCTGGAGACATTTTTTGGTTGTCCTAACCGAGGAAGGCTTGCTACCTCCATCTGTTGGGTGGAAGGCAGGAACTAGGATGTTTAGAGAGCAGGGCTGCTGCTGAGCTTCTTAACAATGAACAGGGTATTCCCCGTCTAACAAAGACTTATCTAACCCAAAACGTGAATAATCCTGAGCTGGAGAAGCCCTACACTAGTACTTTAATAAATTCTTCTTTTAGTGAAAATAATTAAAATACACACTATAAATTCCTTTTCTGGAGGAATCTTGAGAACCATCATTGCACAAAAAGTTCTCAGTGCAAAGGCTTCCAAGTAGTTTGCAAGGAAAAAAAAAAAAAAAAACTCTTGTGAAAATATTTTGCTTTTTGCAAATTAATGCAGGAAGTAAAAGGATGTCTCATATGTTAAGATCTGAATACATTATCTTTTCGAATACGATTTGAAATTTCTTCCCTTTAATTGCCTGGCTTTTACTTCAGAGTGTTCTTTCCTTTAATTTCTCTAACCTTATCCCTGGATAGAAAATATAGAAATATTTAAGTTTTCTATTATGTGTAAGATATAGTCTAGAGTTCTATCAAGCCTCGACAAGAACTTACCTGGTTAATACTGAGAACTGGAACTTTAGAAGACAGAAGTTATAAAGTACTTGATAAAATAGAAGCAAAGCTTTTGTAGAGTTGGAAAGAGATTAGTGGGGCCTTGGAACTGCCTGAGAACTGTATGCTTTTCTGTTGGGAAAGCAGGAGCTAAGACACGGTTGAAGCTGGGCTGACAGAATCAGGTCAAAATGTTCTGCTCCATTTCAATATGTCTTAATATGGAGTTACTCAGACAAAGTTACATCTATAGAACGCTGGAGACTGGAAAGAGGAAAAACATTTCAGCGCACATACGGAGTTTCATCCCATAGCTAAGTTTAGTTATATATATTAATGGAGGTTACCCCAAATGATCAGGAGGTATTTTTAAAACTTACCAAAGCACTCAAATTCGTCAATGACAACTGAGTTAAGAAATAGGAACTAGCCAGTAAATTCTCTGAAATTAGAAAAAAAAAAAAAAAAAACCAGCTAGTTGTTCGCAGCAAAATAATAGGATTCCTAGTATTAGATAATATCTTTTAAAAAAACATTTTACTTTACAGTAGCTTTACATTTACAGGAATGTTTCTAAGATAGTATAGCATTCTGTTTTTTTGGGGGGGGCAGGGCTGGGTTTGAACCCGCCACCTTTGGCATATGGGTAGGGTGACCAGACGTCCCGCTTTTGGCGGGACAGTCCTGCTTTTCAACAATTTGTCCCTCGTCCCGCAGCATTTTTAAAAAGTCCCAATTTTTGGAAAGAATGCACCAACGGGCAGGAGAACAGGAAGGGAATATACGGTTTTCGGCTGCCATGTGGTTATTTCGCCAGAATATGAGTTTTATATTATTTTTGTTAATTTTATAATATTAAACTGTAATAATAACAAATAATTGATGAGAAGTGATTATCGAGAACTGCTTATCAAAGTTTGCATTGTTGTCAGGCCCTGCCCTGCCTGGTCCCCTGCCCCGCCCCCCCCCCATGTTGTCCCGCTTTACAAATGTAAAAATCTGGTCACCCTACATATGGGGCTGGCCCTACCCTTTTGAGCCACAGGTTCCACCTAGTATAGCATTCTAATATGTGTCACAGCCAATTTCCCCTGTTATTAATATCTTACATTATATTATTAATATATTACATTAGCATGATACAGCTGTTGCAATTTAAGAAGGAAGAGCAATACACTATTATTAACTGAAGTCCATACTTTGTTTCAATTTCATTAGTTTTTCTCTAACATCTTTTCTTTCTGTCCCGGCACCCTGTTCACGATACCATAGTATATTTAGTCATCACATCTTAGGTCCTCTTGAGTCTTAGCTTCTCAGATTTTCCTTGTTTTTGATGGTTTTAAGGCGTATCAGTCAGATACTCTGTAGAATGTCTTTCAATTGGGATTTTTGCTGATGTTTTCCTCCTAATTAGACTAGGGTTGTATATTTTGAGAGGAAGACCACAGAGATAAAATGCCAATCCCAGCAGACCAGACCACAGCTGCACGCCGTCGGCCTGACATACCATTCTTGATATCAACTTTGATTATCTGCTGAATTTTATCTATTGAAATTGAATGTATTAAATGAAATATATCATGTAAAATGGCATCAGAGAATGTTCAGGTAGCTTTTATCTTTTTAAAAAAATCATTGTTTTCTTGAAAAGAATTCGCTCAAAATTTTTGTTTAACTGAAACCACAACTTCTTAGTGCTGTGATAACACTTAATCCTCTACCAACCAAGGGCTAGTCTTATGTGTAACAATCTTTAATATTTCTGGGAGATAATGCTGAAGCTTGTATCTGTTTTCCTAAGATGGAATGAAAGCCTTGTTCCTACTAATAATGATATTTTTAGTAAAAGCGTCTCAAACTTTTTATAGCATTTTTTTTTTTTTTTTTTTGAGACAGAGGCTCACTTTGTCACCCTTGGTAGTGTGCCTTGGTGTCACAGCTCACAGCAACCTGAAACTGTTGGGTTTAAGTGATTCTTTTGCCTCAGCCTCTCCAGTAGCTGGGACTAGACAGGTGCCCTCCAAAGCACCCAGCTATTTTTAGAGTTGGGTCTCACTCTTGTTCAGGCTGGTGTCAAACTCATGAGCTCAAACAATCCACCCACCTCCGCTTCCCAGAGTGCTGGGATCACAGGCATGAGCCATGGTACCTGGCCTCTTTTTATAGCATTTTCACTTATAATAACTCTCTTGAGTCTCATAACAACCTCAAAAGTTAATCAGCAGATATTATCTCTTTAGTCATAGCAACAATGTTTTGTAATTGGCTTTCAGATTTACATATTGTATGTGTCCTCATTGCATTATGAATACGCAAATAAGAAAATTTACTGTCCTTTCTTCCCTCAAAAATTTACATTTGTACTCATTGTGTGTGCCTATAAACAGGACATTTGTAAGAAAAAATTTATCCATTCAATAATTTCCATTATAAAGGAAATAACGGGTTTTCCTATTTATTAACCATTAGCAAGGTTTTGCATTTCACTAAAGTTCAAGCTTAATGTGCCATTAAAATGAGTCTTTCAACAGGTAAATGCCAAGATTATCCTAGTACCTGCAAGAGAAGTTATCAGCTAATAGATAAAATATTTTTAGAGATCATTCTGAAATGTTGGTTGTTAGATTTCAGTAATGTGTTTAAATACAATCCTGAGCCAAGTATTCTATTCCTTCACATAGGAATAGAGCAGTGGTTCTCAACCTTCTTCATGCCCTGATCCTTTAGTACAGTTCCTGTGGGTCATGTCCCACAGGTTGAGCACCGCTAGAATAGAGGGATATAAGAAATCAGCTATTACTTTTCATTTCTAGAAAAATCTAAAGGATTTATCAAAAATTATTTTTACATGAAAAAAACAGACTTTTCTTGAGATAATCTATACAATTAAACATTGCTTAATGTTTAAACTAATAAAAATCATCATCAGGCAACAGTATGAGCTAAATGGGTAAAGAGAATTGTCCCAGGACAGAACATCTAAATATTCTGATAAAAATATTTTCAGAAAGCTTTTAAAGGAAACAACTCTTTGGCTATTGTAAATTTATTAAAATAATCTTTGGCCAGAAATAAGGACAGAAGCTTGTCCTTTGGTACCATTTCTTGATACCCCAGGGCTAAGACATTTCTAAAATTTGTTCTAAACCTGAAGGCATTTGATAATGTCTGTAGATTTCAATGAGAGATATAGACTGGGCCATAATTAGTGTGGGAGGTCAGAGAAGCTGGCCAATATGAAATGCAGGAAGAACTACCCTGGCAAGAGGGGGATATGGCAAGAGGGGGATACACACACACACACACACACACACACACGCAAACTTATTTAGCTTAAGTGACTTATGTTAGAGCTTTGCATAGAGTTGAAAAAAAGTGAAGAGATTATGAAATCACAAACTTGCCCCAGACCACATATGGGTAACTTGAAAAATTCCATTTTGAAATGTACTTTAATGTAATCCTGGGTTATGCCTACATTTACCTAGCTAAAGCAAAGGAAAATATACATTTCAAAGAGAAATTCGTTCTAAACACAGTTTCTTTTTTAAGACATTTCAGAATATTAAGGGAGTACAAATATTTTAGTTTACGTGGATCATTTTGTAATAAGCTTGAGTCCTGGCTGTAACTATGCCCCATGCCAACAGTGTCGGTTTGTACTCGCCAGGTAGGTTTTTATCTCCTGCCTCCCTCCCCTCTCCCCCTGCTTGATTTCCATTGAGTTTTATTTCCCTCTTTGCACATGTGTGCTCATAAGTTAATTCTAATTTAATACTAAATGCATGTGAAAATACTTCACCTAGGAGAATGGTCTCCAGTTCCATCCAGATTGTTGCAAAACGTATTAATTCCTCTTTTTATGGCTGAGTTGTACTTCGTGGTATACGTACATATACCACATTTTATTAACCTACTCATGAATATTTAGGAACCTGAGTTGAATTGCAATATTGTGAATTGTTCTGCAATAAATATTTGAGTGCAGATGTCTTTTTGATGAAAAGTCTTTTCCTTTGGGTAAATACCTAATAGGGGTATTGCTGGATCAAATTGTAGATCTATTTTTAGTTTTCCCCAGTATGAACGTTCCTAATTTGCAGTCCCACCAGCAACATTCCTTTCTCTCTGCATCCATACTAGCTCTATTGTTTGGGGATTTTTTTAATAAAAGCCATTTTGACTGCAATAAGATGATATCTCATTGTGCTTTAAATTTACATTTCCCTAATGATTCCTGATGCTGAGAATTGTTTCCACATGTTTTTTGGCCATTTTGTCTGTCTTCTTTTGAGAAGCTTCTGCTCATGTTTTTCACCCACTTTTCAATAGAGTTGTCTGTTTTGTTCTTGCTGAGTTGAGATCTTTGTACATTCTGGTTATTACTCCCGGTTATGATTGGATGTGTAGCTTGTGAATATTTTCTACCATTGCGTAGATTGTCTGTTTGCTTTGTTGGTTGTTTCCTTAGCTGTGCAAGACCTTTTTATTAGTAGTTTAATCGTATCTTATTTATTGTTGTTGCCATAATTGCCATTAGAATCTTAGTCACAAATTCTTTGCCTAAACCAATATGTAGGAGAGTTTTTCCTACATTTTCCTCTAGAATTATTATAGTTTCATGGCTTAGATTTAAGTTTTTATGCATCTTGATTTATTTTTTGTGAGTGGTAAGGGGTCCTGTTTCATCCTTCTGCATGTAGCTATCCAGTTTTCCCAGCACCATTTATTGAATAGGGATAAGGAATTCTCATAAAGTTCTAAAATATATAACTTTATAACTTAAAAAAAAAATCACTAAATATATACAAAGCAAGCCATTATGAGTAAGAGTCACCAGAACAATAAGTTCCATGCTCAGATCCACTAATACTATAGTCATTGGTATTAGGAGATACAAAACATAAAATATTTCTGCCTTAAGTGTTCAAAGGAATAAATGAGAATTTGGAGTATAAACAAAAAATATGAGGTCATCCCATTTGATAAGATAAGTATTAAAATCTGAAAACTGAAACTGAAAAAAGTTAAAAATATGTTTGTACAAGTAAAAGTGTAATAAGCAAGTTTTATGTCAGGTTAGATATGCTTGAAAAGTGAGCTAATGTCATGGGACTTTCATTTCCACAGTGCGGTGGGATACCCTAGACACCAGGCCAGTCATCACTGAAAACACTGTGTAATAACACATGAATTTAGATTCTGAACAGACTCGAAGGAATCAGAACTCCTACTCAGTACCAAGATTTACTAATTAGTACTAATTGGCAAATTATTTTCCATATCCATAAAGTAATGCATCATGGATTCTTTGGGGAATTAAAATTTGTTTAGTTTCAATTGAGGGATGCGTGTAACAAATCAGTCTTGCCAACCCTTGAGTCTTCTTTCTTAGAGATGTGAATGATTTTGTAGTTTAAATTTAAGGATTGTATCTGTACATTTTTAATGTATCATTACCATGTTTTCTGAGTTCTGAGATGGACAGATAAATTGATTGCTAATTGGAAGGGTTTTGATTTGTTCTGGTTTTATTTCCCATAGAAAATAAATATATTCTCTGGAGACCTAACAATATGTTAAATAATATTTATCCTTTTTAATCTTACTTGAAAATTTCACTAATTTATTTAATTTATGAGTTAACCTTGCCATAATATTTACTTGCTAATCTTATTTGAATAGCAGATATAAAAAAAAAAGGACAATTCTATTTATTTCAAGTAATAAATCATTCCCTTTAGAATGTGTCTGGATATGTCTTAGATCTTTAAGCTCTTAGAAGTACATTAGGGAAATATAAATTATTGCTTATTCTGTATTTATTGAAGAAAATAAAACTGTGTTTGATTGTGACATACCTTTGTTCCCTAGTCCTTCTTCATGAATTGTTTCTTTCCTCCTTGCTGGTCATCCTACATCCATCCATTGCTAAAAGGCCAGCTCTGGCCTGTCCCCCTCCCCAGGCAGCTTACTACACACAAGGCAGGGCATTATTGGGTTCTGTGCTAGGTCTGTATCTCATCGCTTTACCTGGAAGCCAACAACAATTTTTGTCTTTTATATATTCACTTGAGTTACAGTATCCCAAACATGTTTTCCTTAGGTATGTATATAATACAATGAATACTTATTTACTGTCTGATGGTGACTTGTCATCGTGTGCCAAAATCTCTTACACAGTGATACCAGGATGATTTGATACTATGAATGAATGGATCTATGTATTTTAAGAAAAGTACTGAGCTCAATTCTAATAAAACTCACAGAATGTTATACTATTTTGCTTGATGTAGATATCTCTTCCTTTGATTGAAAAGTATATCGAGTAGCTATATATCAGATATGATACACGTAGGTAACAGCTATATAGTATGAACAGGATGGACAAAAATCTTTGCTCTTGTAAAGCTTACGTTTTAGTAGGAATCAGATGATAACTGAATATACCTGGGAGAAAAATTCTGCCCAGGGAAAAGAGCAAGCGGAGAGGACTTGAGTCAAGAATGTGGAGCCTAGCAAAGGAGCAGTCATAAAATTAATAGGAAGTATTTTCAAATGACTTAAGGCATCATAGGGTGTTGGAGTGTAATGAGAAGCCATTGGAGGATTCAAAGCAGAGGAATTACACAATCTGACTTAAATTTAACAGAACCTATAAAGCTGTTGTGTTGGATTCAAAGATTACTTGAAATTTCCCCCTATAAATTTCTGAAGCTCTATGAATTTCTCTTCTGTTTTCCTTGGTGTTTATCCTAGAAATGTATTAATTTTCAATCTGCATGCTGTGGCTATGTCCCTACCCAGACCGTATACATTTTGTACATGTCCATTTGAGAATAACATTAGGTAGATTAGGAATAAGAGTTTCTTCCTTCATGATCTTGCAAAGAAAACTAGAATCCAATTTATAGATGTTTAATTACTTTGTATATGCTTTTATTCTTAGGTTCCCACAAACTACTTTTTTTCTCTTAAATGTACTGATCTTTAAACATAGGAATGTTCCCAGAGAAGCTGTGAAAGTAGCCATCATGATTTTTTAAAACTGTTTTTTGTTATTATTTATATACTTCTTTTCTATGCACATTTTAAATTTAAATTTTTTAAACCTCCTGGTCATCAATCTAACAGATATCTTCTAACTTGAGGGCAATGTACAGAAGCAACTATAGATATGTGATCTATGTATTTATTGGTTATTATACATACATATATATAATAGATTACCTCTTTATGCTGAGAGTCTTTAAGCAATGACATCCCAGTGGTAACAAGCATGCCCAGAGCCCAGATCTTGGTTTCCACATCCCATTCTCTATTAAAAGACAGCAGATATGGCTGATTCTAGGGTTGGAGCTGGGAAAATACAAAAGAGCCTATAGCATCTTGTCGTATTAGAAAGTAAGGAAGTGCTCAAAAAACGAACAAACAGAAAATGAAAACATTGTCAAAAGAATAAAGAACCAACCTGGAAGACAGCAGTTAGCAAAGCAGCAAGAAATGTAGGCAACCAAATAAACAGTGCAGCATTGGAGTGTAAACCTGAGTAAAAATCTAACTGACTTCATAGTGATATGAATGCATAATTGATAAATAAACACAGAAAGAAACAAATATTTTTTACAGAAGAGTTCCAAAGAACATACATGGTTTTTCTCCTTGTAGGAGGTAGAGCTGAATTCCCAGGCCACCCCTAGATCTACTTGAGAGCTAGATGTAGTGACTTGACCCCAAAAAATAGAATAGGAGATAAGAAAAAAGTAACTGTTTAGTGGACTAACCTGTGACTGCTACTTTATCCAAACAGTGATTTCGTGTAACGCCTGATATGAAGTGACAAAAAAGGTGCTACATCAGGGCTGGTTTCAGTGTGTTCTTCTCAGTGTGGTCTTATTTAAGTAGTGGTAGAAATTTGTCTACTTTATTAAGCACCTTTCTCAGGAAAAAAAAAAAACTACTTTTCATTAAATATGAAAATAATAATAAAAATCACCTCAGATTATATGCTGAGCTTTCTGCAACCTCTAAATGCAACATAAATTATCTCCAGAATGACCTGGGTGCAAAGTAAAAGTAAAATCCAGAAAATAAAAGGCTTACATCACTGTCTAGAGAAAATTCCAAGTAAAAATATGAGTTAAAGGGTGTTTCTTCTGAAAAATTTATAATTGAAAAGAAAAGATAAAAACTTCTGAAATACAGAAGTCTACACCATGAGATAAGCAGATTTATGAGACAAAAAGATGGATGTTATCATTTTTTAATCCAAATAGTAGTAATAAAACTAACATGAATCAAGGTTTAGGAGTAAAATCACCACAAAAATCTAGTGCAGTAATTTTAACTATCAAAACATATGCTTCTGTTACTATATTCATGTGTATGACACTCAGCAAAGGATACTTTTGGTTCTTCCCTAAAGAACCTAAAGTCTGTTCTGCTAAAGGATCTCTGTGAATTGAGTTACTAGAATTATTCATGCATGTTGTTGCTTCAATGGATGCTGCTATGATCAATCAATTAAACAAGTAAGCAACAAAAATTAAGGTTTTAATTTTTCCTCATTAGGCTTATGTGTGTTCTACTTTTTTCAGTAATAAGTATGAATCTGTAAAAAAAAAATAGTAAAAAAAAAGTAATGTCGAAAATCAAATGTGTTTCATTAAATTGATTGATAAAAAATTGTGATAAATGGAAATATTGCTCGTTAATGACCACATTTAGCTAGAATTCAGAAGGTTTGGGGAACTCTGAGATTAATCCCAAACTCCAAACATATTAAGACAGAAGATATACTGTATTTTAAAAAATAAACAATGCAAATTGACTATCCTATGTCCTTTTATTCTATTATTATCTGGATCCAGACTTTTTGCTAGAACTTTCTATTTCCAACAAATTGTCACAATTGGTAATCAAATATAGTTCTCATTTTAACTCTAACTCAAGCAAGAACAATCTAATTTTATACCAAAAATTTCATGAAACTGAACGTTTGGATATCCCATCATGACTTCCATGCAACTTGTACTGTCCATGAAATTGAATTCATCACTTACTAATTTCCTCAAATGCTACAAATGATAAACCATAACATACATTCTATTCTTTAATGTGAGAAATCTAGAAGGAACTTTAAAAAAAAATCCCCCTTTTCTCAATCTAAAACAAAAATAATAATCAGTCACCAAAGTTATCCATTTATGGTATGGAATCATTGCTTCTTTGCCTTTTTGCCCATAATAATCATGATCTAGTTACTCAGTTTCTCACATCTGGGCCACCAGATGACCTTGCTATTCTCAAGCTCTCTATTGGGCAATTCTTCCGATAAGCCCCCGTTGGGTACCATGGTAGGATCAAGGACCTCTGCCGGATGTCAGGGTAATCACACCATCCTTTACTTACCTGCTTAATTTACTTTCCATCCCCATCCTCTATATATGTATTTAAGTTTTTCAGCTTTTGCCTATCTCTTGGCTCTACTTAGAAATTTCTCTTAACTTTCTTCTATTTAAATTCTTACATCATGCCTTACCATTCAATCTACTCATACATATATAATATAGAAACATTATATCTGTGTTTACATAAAAAGCAAAAAAAAAAAACATTTTAAGCTTATACATGGTGGGGGAGTTGGGGAAAGGGTGTGCAGGGAGTGGGAAGGAGAGAGGGGCTGGGGGTCACAGGGTATGACACACCTCTTGGGGACAAGACACATTATAAGAGGAACTTTACCTAACAAATGCAATCAGCGTAACCGGGTTCTTTGTACCCTCAATGAATCCCCAATAATAATAATTAAATAAAAGAATTCAGAGAAGCTTGTCCTCAGGAAACTTTCTTATGAAGAGTACTAGAGAATCAACTTTAGTCCACCAAGGTATGACTTGAAAAACAACAGTAAAAAGATCATGCACAGTACTAAACATAAATGAATGATGGAATTATATCAACAGAAAGGAATGTCTGTGGTGTAAATCCAATGAGGCCAAAATTATATAAATAATAGTGTGCAGAGAAAAAAAGGGAACAGGATGGGTAGGCATACATAGTGTATGTATACTACACTGATTTTCTCATTTTTATAGCTAAAAATTCATGTATTATCTAAACATCAAATGATAAAATTATAAAATTAAAGATGAACAAAATCATATGGCGGGAAAAGGCAAGAGGAAAGGAAGAAGCAATGTACAACTAGATCACTGCTTACTGTAGAGGATTAGTAAAGCCTGCCTAAGGTACAGAAAAACTGGTTTGTTATTAAAAAGATGAACAATAAACTAGCATATTTACCATCACGTTAAGGCAGCTTCATCATCAAGGCTCCTTCTGTGCACTATTTCTTTCTATTCTTTGCTGTGATTCCTTTCTTAATTTTAAAGGAATATTTTCACTTGCTTAGTTAATTTTGTTTCATTTACTATCTATTCTTCTTCCTGAATTAGTTTCCTGTAATTGTGTAAACTTCAGGTTCCACGAAACTAGACTCCATTCCTGGTTTTGAAGATATATGTCAGAAAAAAAAAAAAATACAGACAGCACAGCACACAGAGACAGAGGAAGCAAACAAAGCATCCGTAAATACAGGAGAAGAGAGTTTGGACAACTGTGCAAACAGGATTGTATGGAGGAGAACAGAAGAAGATGAAACACATCTTGATTTAAAAAATATAAATTGGCTAGACTAATTTATTAAGATGATAACACTTTCATTTGGATCATTATCCATAAGCATCTCTGTAGTGTGTGCCAGAGAATCACCTAAAACTAACTGACGTAAAAGAGACTGAAAAAAAAGTGATGGGAAATATAGAGCAGATACAAATCAAAGATAGATTAGGCGTTACCATCTTAATATCAGACGAACTAAAATCCAAAGGTAAAGTATTAGATAACATGAAGAATACCATTATTAAATAGATGTCTCCATCTGTTCAGGCTGTGTAGCAAAATCCCTTACCAAGGGCTGACTTATAAACAATAGACATTTATTTCTCCAGTTCTGGAGGCTGGAAGTCCAAGATCAAGGTGCAGATTCATGTCGGGCGAGGGCCAGTTTCCTGGGTGGTAGATGGCACCTTCTCACTGCCTCCTCACACGGTGGAAGGAGCTAATGAGCTCCCTTGGGCCTCTTTTATAAAGGCTCTAATCCTATTTATGAGAGCCCTGCCCTCATTAATTAATCACTTCCCAAAGGCCCTACCCCTTAATACTATCACCTGGGGGTTTAGGATGTTAAAATATAATTTGGGAGGCACATAAACATTCAGACCACGGCACTGAATAAGGTGAAATTCACAGTGAACACCGAACAGATGAATTTCTAGGCAAAAAGGATGTAGCATCAACAGTTATACAGAAAAAAAAAAAAACTTCAAAAAATTGAAAGTGATATGAATAT
Organism: Otolemur garnettii; assembly: GCF_000181295.1. NCBI lineage: Eukaryota > Metazoa > Chordata > Mammalia > Primates > Galagidae > Otolemur > Otolemur garnettii. The sequence continues at coordinate 18,451,455 of NW_003852404.1, read as the reverse complement.
ATTTGCAGTAAGTAATTTTATTCATCTCTGTAAGTGCACAATAGATCATGCAGGCGAAAAATAAGCTTATATATGAAAGGCTGAAGTATCATAATAAAAGAGATGGTACTGATTGATATTAAGTTAACTTTGCTGAAAATAAAGAGCAAAGCTCCTTTTATGGCAACCGAGGGACATTAGCATTATGACAGATGTACACACACACACCCCTTGGACTAAAACCAGAGGAGCCCATAAATGAAATGCTATGATTGTCCTCAGGGAAGTTGTATTATCGGGAATCTTAAGTTTTGAGGAAATTAGTGCCCAGCTGCCCTTACGGATCTTCTCAAGGCACACAGCTAACCCTGAGAGATTTGTACAGAACTGGGAGCATCTAAGATACTTCAAACTCAGTGAAAGTCTTGGTTAAAACAGTAACAACAGCCGATGTGCCAACAAATAGAACCAGAAGGAAACCTGCTTGTCTCTGCCGGAACCCCGGGTAGGGTGAAAGTTGTGTTTCTTGGATGTGATAAGCATAGACCATCTCATTAACTTGTACTATCTGAACAGGTCAGAAACTTCCCAAGTGTAGAAATTAATTTACAGGTCCAGGTTGTTAGCATTTTTTTTTTTTTTAATTTTGGTACTAGCAGAGGCAACCTCAGTTCTTCTGGAACTGGAAATTCTCAACACACAGCATTTTCAGAGATGACAGCCAGAGACTGGATTTAACTATTAACAAATGCCCAATTTGCACAAAAAATGGAGGGACACAATTATAAGGGGGACTTTACCTACCAAATGCAATTAGCATAAACTAATTCTTTGTACCCTCAATGAATCCCAAACAAAAATAAATAAATAAATAAATAAATAAAATTAACCTGATCAGAAAACGATAGAACCAACAGGGACACCGTTTTGTAGTGTGTTATCAGATATTAGAGTAGCCAGATGACAGAACATGTATACATACATACTTAAACTGTGTATAAAATATTTAAGGCAATACAACTGATTGAGAAAAAATGGCCAGATTTCAAGAGACTACAGTAGCTAAAACACCTAATTTGTTGCGGAGAACCAGCAACAGTTTACCAGAGATGTATTATGATAATGGTAAGCGTAAGATGCATCCAACTTTTCACAAAATGATGAAAAAATCCAACGGAAGGACTCCACAGCAGTCTTTGTGGGCACAAAGATCTTTTCCCTCCATTGCCTACCAGAAAAAAATTCAATTCTAGTACTTGTCCTCTGAGAGGAACTGGTAATCATCCGTCCTGGATAATCCCCTTTGGAAACGGCAGACTAAATGCTAGCCTTTGTTTACTCTTGCCAAGTTCGTCTACAAATTGGGTAAAGGTCATTTTCATGTTACCGGTGAGAGTAGTGATGGACATGGACTTCCTTGGCTGCAGTCACAGCTACTATTACCTGGAGACACGGTCTCCAGTTTAAAAATGGTTGATGGATGTGTAATCTGCCTATTAATGTACTGTATAAACTCTACGGTGGGTAAAAAACTTCAGGCTTTCGTATACTGAGATTACACGGAAAAAGCAAATGGCATTTCAGTGCTTCTGGGCCTCTTTTCTTCCATTTCTCTGAGTCAGCGGCATGTTCAGGCTTATGCCTGTGAGTGGTTAGCCAGCCCGTGCCAACCTTTCGCCCAATGTGAAATTCCTACTGAACAAAGAATCTAAGGCCTTTTTAAAAAATTTAAAACATGTTGGCCCACATCGACAGACTTAAAAGCAACAAAACAAATGGCTCAAACAGAAAATCTGTAATTTAAAAACAATCAATGCAAACCACAACTCCTTCACGCCGTCTCTGAGAAAGTTTCCTCTTCCTGAGGAACATATTTAATGAATTGGCAATAGCTGGATATTGAATGATACTCCCAGAAGTCGCACTGTAACTACATCTTGAAACCCCAAGTGTTTAGATTGGCTCTTCTTGAAATACTTATCTAATAAAGGTTGGCTCTGTGAGATTTCTCTCATTTCTTACTGTGCAAGTCTAATGGCCAGATATTCTGTCTTCTTGTGTCTGGCAATAACAGTTTGAGCATTTGACCCATTGTGGAATTTATAATCCTGATGGCGTGACCAAAAATTAGCCACGTGGCTCAAAGTCTAGCAGCTGAGGCTGTATTTGTTCTGAAAAATCCCTCTTTGTGACAGCAGTGCTTGGGGCATCCTGAACAAGCTGCTCCGGAGATGGGAACCTTCTGTTTTCCCGCTGCCTCTCCTTTTTGGTTTCCGCCCCCTCGTTCGGTGTTACCATATATTGTGCAAGGTATCACATATCTTTCTACTATGTTCCCCTCAGCCCAGACTAGAGTCAGTTTCTGTCTCTTGCAATCAAGAAGCTTACATGTTATAATATCTCAACTAAAATGTAGAGTATCAACTGTGAAGAAGGCATATTCCTTTTGTCAGCCATTTGTTCCGGGTTTAAGGCAGGTGAATTGATTGTGGGAACTGTTTCCCTTTCTCTCTCCCAGTTTTCTCATTTCTGAATTTGTATATCACTAAAGATAGTGCAAGACTGAATGTCTAACATATGTTTAGCTTGTCTCTTCCACCACTGTGAAATATATATAGCACAAGGGATCAGGGAAGAAGCCGGAGGATAGCTGTCATTAGGAATAAATCCATTATCTAGTGTTCTGTGAACACATTCCTTTGGGGCAGAATAAAAAATATTGGAGTGGTTTTACTCTGAAGTCAACTGCTTCAGAACTTGCAGACTCTGTCTGGTTTAACTCTCAAAGGAAAATATGATGTACAGAAACAATGGAAAAATGAAAAGCAATGGAAAAAGTTAGATACAGTCAGTAGAAATAAATAAACCTTAATATTTTCTAAGAAGATTTAACATTTTTTAAGGCACCATTTCAGGTGATTGGTATCAGAGTTTCTCAACCACAGTTCTGTTGACATGTGGGGTAAGGGGACTTTGGGGTCAGAGATGTCCTGTGCATTTTAGAATGTGTAGCGGTATACTCTGGCTCTATCTGCTAGATGGCTGTTGTGCATGCACACACACACACAATCATGCATGTGCACACGCACCTGTGTGTGCACACCCACACAGCTTGTGACTAACAAATGTGTTATCAGACACAGTGAGTGTCACCTGGACTGGAAGTTGTGGGGTAGAGTGGGGAAGTGCCCTTGACTGAGAACCACTACTTCAGATGATCTAGTTATTTAATCCTCAAATTAAACCACGAGACAGAAATGATCACTACCTTTTACTCGATGGGAATTATCATTGTTTTACAGATGAGGAAAAGAAGGCAATAATACGTTTGGTGGGTCTGCCACACAAAAAGCTAACAAGGGGGGAAACGTAGGATGCAAACCCCCGGTCAGATTCCAGACTTTTTGTTCATGTTATTTGTCAATTGTACTCAAAATGGTTGGGCTCAAGGATAAGCTGAATTCAAGAGTTGATTAAATTTATCAAAATAATTCAGAAAAAGCTATACATACTGCTTATGTATTCTCCTTTTTCGTGTGCAAAAATGTCTTTAAATGTTCAGAGCCAGGAAAAGATTCTCCACACTTAATCAGGCTGACATTGAAGTCATCCTTCTTTGAGTTTAGAAACACTTAAAAGAAGCCTTGGTAGGAAAAAGATGAGGAAATACGATTTTGAAAAGTCAACATGAGTGTCTTCTTACATGGAAATTAATAGCATTTAGACAGTTCCAATCCCTCCTTTCAACGTACCGTGGACCTGAGCTGCCTCACCCGACACAAACCCACCTCACGTTCAAGTCCATGCTTGTCTCAGGGAGCTCCTGTGGAACCAAAATAGCAACCTGCATTTCAGCTTACCGCTTCCTAAGCTGGAGCACCTACAGACCTACGTGAGAAAATCTCTGATGTAGTGTTTCAATTTATTTTTCTAAATTTCAAAAGCCTTGACCTCCTTCCACTACCACCTCGCAAAAGACGGGCTGTAGGTAAGAGAAGGAAATGTAACAGGGAGAAGAAAGAAATGTGGGGAGAGAGAGTGATAAAAAGAAAAGAAGAACGTAAGAACCAAACTTACTTGAAAGCAATCTTTCCCTTTAGGGTATCTTTGAATCTATAATTTAAACTTAAATTGTAAAAATGTATAAATGTTTAAACCCATTTATAACTTGAGTCAGCAGATTTATTAGGTACATGTTTCAATAACCCTACTTCCGATAAACAAGTCATAAAATGTCACTTTTCTCCTTAAACCAACAAAAATGTTAGGCTTTTAATACATCGAAACATACTTGCAGAGGTATGTTAAGTTGTTAAGTCTGTAGCTGTACCTTGCCTAAGACACAGAGGTTGTTAAGAGAACAGGTTCATCAGAGATGGGAGTTCTAAACTGCGTGCTAAGTCAATAGAACTTAGTGCCTTTGGATTCCACGCAGGTTCTAACTGAGTTACTATGTGCCTTTTCAAGGACTTATTCAAAGCATTATTCCCTTAACATACTCCACACAAGGTGACATTTCTCAGCAGTCTGACTTTTCAATTATGGATCTTTTGGAAAGCTAATGATGTCTATATTGTTCCTACCGCCAACATTGTGTCAGGACATTGAGAAACCTGTGATATTAAATCTGCTGATGTAAAAATATATGTGATTTCTGCTCAGCTGTGTGCAAACAATCTGGCTGAAGTGCTAGAATTATAGGGAAATCCTCTCCAGAGATCAGAGCAGAATGGAATTCTGTTGAGAGCAGTTAAAAGGCTCTCTTGTTTTAAGTGGTTTCCTGAAGTACTGAGGCCAAAATTTTAGAAGTTAATTACATGGAGTCTCTCACTCGAGACTTCGGATTAAAGTCACAATATTCTTGCCATATTATTCTTACTTTGGGGGGGAGAGTTGGGAGGACATCATTAGCCATTATTTAGACAATTATTGTGAGTTTTAAAACATCCATACAAATTAAATTTTTGAGTAAAATGATTAATGATGTTTAAGGTTTCAAGAAAGTATAATAATTCTTCAGGCAGCAAGATGTCATAAAGATCTGAGACCACATATTTTCTGTCACATAATTACTATAACAAAGCTGAGATTGGAGTCTTAATGTTTATTCTTCACAGTAAACCCTCATTTATTAGTTATGAGAGTTGGCTTGTTCGGTTTGATGAGTTCCAGATGTTTGAATATAGTGACAGCCTATTGATAAAATGAATTATAGTGACCAAAGAGACAAACTAAAAGCACATTCTTCTCAGAAGTAAAAGAAATAACAAATGGGATATTTAATCACATATCTAAGATATTGCCCTTCCAGATTCTTTTTTTCCCCCAGATTTTTATTACTTATTTCCAAATCCCTTGCCTAATAGCTCTTTTAGATAATAAATTCTAATAATGTTTTTATGTCCTACGTATAAAAATGTCTGATATTTTTGGAGAATAAAAGCTTGTATGGCACAAAATTGCAGGCTATGCTTAAACACAATTGTGTATCCTGGTAGTGTCCAAAAGGAACAAAGTATTTGGTGTAGAAGAGAAAGTGTGTGATGATAACAGATAACAATGTTGAACAAAGGTTTTATTATAAAGGGAACCCAACAAATAGAAAGTCTGAGAATAGTATGCCCCTACTATCTAGAATAGTATATAGCATTAATGTACAAGTGTCTATCAAGAAATAGATAAACATTATCCCATAGACCACCACTATAACATAAATGTGAGAGTATATTCTTTGAGGCTATTATTTAACAGAATTGAATAGAATTTTTTAAATGTTCAGTAAATAGTTTCACTTCTCTTATAAATCAGAATACTTAATATTGCTGTTCAATCTGTATAAATTGATGAGTATCCCATAGATAACTTCTATATGTAATAACAAGAATAAATATTCACAAAATAAGACAAAAATCTCAGAGATTTTTAAAAAGGTGATTTTTCTCTAGAGATCAAGTTCTGTGCTATTTGTATTTGAGTATTTTTCACGCATTTTGGAGTAGAAGTGAGTTTGATGAGGGTAGAAAGGTGAGGTATCAGCATGCATCTCAAAGAAAAACTCAAATTTATCATTGTATAGCAAAATTCAAAATGAATATTCTCTTAGAGAGTAACCTTGTAGTAACAGGATGACGTTCTGAGAAAATCTTTTCATACTAGGGAAAAACAACAATGATAATTTGTTTAAACTATAAAACTATAAGAATGGGAATAGTGATAATTAATCCAGATTCCTGAGCAAAAGATTATAAAAGTTTTGCTATAGTTAGGACTATGAGGAGGAGACCTTTGGGGGTGAGAGAGGCCCAGCCACATAAGATTTTTATTAAAAATTTTAAAAATCCTCAGTATTAAATGTATATAATTCAATTATGGAAATAGTTACAAATATAGCAAATAATTGAGCAACCAAGTGGGTAAATTTTTGTCTTATTGCATTTTGTGGTTAATGGGTGATAAGGCTAATACTAATTTTTACATAATTTAGAAACTGCTGCTTAAGATAACTCTAAATGTATTTTAAGTTACAACATAAAGTGTATAATAGATTGCCTTTGGATTAGTTTTCTGTTGTTGTGTAACAAATTCTACAAATTTAGCAGCATGAAACAGCACCCATTTTCTAGCTCATCATTCTGCAGTTCAGAAATACGGACATGGCTCCGTTGGGTTCCCTGGTGAGGATCTCACAAAGCTAAAAACAAGGGATATCTGGGCTGCATCCTTCTGTGGAGCTTGGGATGCTCTTTAAACATATATGATTTGGGCAGGATTCAGTTCCCTGCCATCACAGGACTGATATCCCTGTTTTTGACTCTTAGATGCTACTCTCAGCTCCAGGGAGGTACCCATATTCCTTTCCAAGTGGACCCTCCATGTTCAAAGCCCTCAACATAGTATTTCTCTAATTAAATCACTATCATCTTCAAATTTCTTTGGCTAAGAGCCTAGCCAAGATGACTTCCTGATTAGGTCCAGCTGACCCAAGGTACTTTCCCTATATTAAGGTAAAGAAATGTGACCATTTAATTATGTCTACAAAATCCCTTTGTCACATAACACAACATCATCAGGGAAGTTATGTCTAATCATAGTCACAGTTTCTACCTACTCGCACCAGTCAGAGATTACGAAGGGAACGGGTCATTAAGAGTCATTTTGAAGTTCAGCCTACCATAAGGTCCTGAGTTCTCCACTTCCTTCAATCTCTACTCTGCTACTAGCCACTTCATTTTTTCCTAAATTTAAACATAAGCAAATTAATCAATACCACCATCTATCCATCCCATTAATGTTTAATATTTTAATGGGCTTTTTGGTTCATTCTTGTTATAGCACTTTGTTGTTTCTTCTAATATTTCCTGCCTAGCAAATCTTCACATGGAGTGGGTCAGCTTCATTTCCCTCGTTTTAGTACTTTTCTAAGATCTTTCTCACCTCTGGGATCCCTTATGCTTAGAATTTTTATTTCTTCAAACCTACTGATGACCTCCCAACTTATGCTTACTTCGTTAGGTTCATTAAGATTCCAACTTAGACATCCTATATTTAAGAACCTTTGCTATTCCTTTTCCTCCGTCCTGATCACCCTTGTTTTAGATAGATGCCCCTTCTCTGTGATCACACTCCACTTCTATGAATCTCCAAACATCATTCTGCATTTTGGTTACTTCTTCTTCTCTCTAGTCCACTGGATTCTGACCTTGTTAAGGAAGAAACTTTCTAAAGTTTCCTTCATATCTCCTCTATTGTATTTCTGACATCAAACATAGTTCCTGTGGCCAAAAAAAAATGTATTGAATTCATGAAATTTTGATGTTTCCCGATTACTTAAACCTTGTCCACAAAAGGCAAATTATGTAACTCTTTAATATTATGTTATTTCAGTTACTTTATGGATTAGACAAAATCAGTAGTATATTGATGAATAATCAAGTGGAAATTTGACTTCTAAAGAACTAACTCAATAATTGGTTAGGTACTGGTTATTTGTTGAATAACTGGAAACAGGGTTTTAACTATACCTTATTTTTTTGAGTTAGTAGAATAGGTTAATACTGAAATGTGGATTCAAAGACAAGATGACCTTATATTGAGACATAATTAATTAAGCAAAAGGATAAAATTTTAATCAGGTTACAAAGTCAAGTTGACTGGTATTGTTTTCTCATTAAGTTATTACACTTACCAGTCTGAGCTTTCTGTCCTAATTCATAGTTTTCTAGTTTACTTAATTCATTATATAAAGAAAGTTTCAAGTGTTAGAAAATAGTTGTAAGAATCAATTCCCCTAAGTCTGCCAAGCGCACAAAAGAACATATGTAGTTTTTTCTTTCATTGACACTGATTGAATGGCTGCTAATCACCCATTCTAACCTGTTCTTTGTTTGTTTGCTTTTTATTAAATGGCAAATAAAGAAGCTTTTTATTTTCCCATGCATATACACTAATTATATCATTTTATAGGTGTCTTACTCCTCATGAGTAAACATTGAGGTATTAAAATTACTTTTACTAACATAGTGTTTATCCTGTAATATAGAAGGTAGAATTTCAGATATATTTCTTATGAAAGATAACCTGCTTGAGAAATGAAATCCCCATCATCAAATACAACAGAGACCCACACCTGCAGTATCCTCCCATACACATACCCACACACCACTCTCAAAAGTTTGATATATGTACACACACATGTGTATGTGTATATATATATAAGTGTGTGTGTGTGTTTCAAGGAGAATTTTCCTGTTGATACTGAAAAATGACAACATGGCTCTCTATAATGAATCATTTTGAGGGGTAGCCATTGGATATCTTTCTGTACAGGAAAATACATTAGGCTTTAGCATCATGTATAAATTAAGTTGTAAGAAATAACTTATCAAGTGTTTACACAATTCTTCAATAGTCTTCACCAACAGAACTATATAAACCCATTCATGCACAAGTACAGAAAAGTGCTTAATGGTTTGTACCTCACATCTCTCTGATTATGGTATCAAGTCTTTTATTTTAAAAAAAGAATGTGGTATCCTTCATTCAGAAGCATTCAATAGTCTTTATAGACACTCCTTTTCCATTGAGAGGTTTTATTAGTTGTCAGGAGCTTGTGTTTTAAAGAAAATTCTAAGTAGAACAAACATTAATAGGTTACTTTTAAATATCTGAAAATATTTATTCAATAATTGATTGCATTCCTTTTTAAAAGTGGTGAATCCATCTTAATTGTCATGTTGGGCTTACAAATAATTCCTTGGATTATAGTTTTTTTAATTTCTGTCTTTGAATAGAATAATGTTGACTATAAATCTCCCACTTTTACAATCACAATGAGACTTTTCTTCTGGTAGATCTTCACATGTAATTGACAGTTGTTCTTTGCCTTACATTTATTAACTAAATGAATTATTACCTTCAAATTATCTCTATTTTAAGGCTCAAATTTTCTATATTATACATATAAAATTAAACATGAGTAACTTTCCAGATATGAAAAATATACTGCTCTTCTCCTGACAAAATGTGAAATGCTCATCAGTACTTGTCAGCCTTGGCTGTTGACTAGAAGTACCTGGAGGGGGAGGTAACCGGCGTGGAGCTCCGGATGCCCCGCCTGTGCCTCAGATCCTACATGTCAAATTGAAGGGTGTGAACGTGGCACAAATATTTTTAAGAATTCCCAGACGTTTCCAGTGTACAAACAAGACTAAGAACAATTATTCTCATTTTATTACACATTGGAATTATCAATTGAGCTTTTAAAACTTCCTTTAAACATTCAAAGCCACATTCCGTACCAATTAAATCAGAGAGAGCGAGACCCGGGGATAAACATTTTTTAAATGTTCCAGGTGACTCCAGAGTGCAGCCAACTTTAAAAATGGATGCTTTAGACTGAAAATCAGTTTCGATATTTGGTGTTCTATGTTTGTGGGTGGTTTGGGGTTTTCTTACAGAGAATGGGAAAGATAGGAGGGAAAAACAATAGCATTTTTAACAAATGTTATTTTCTAGATTCTATATATTAAAAGCAATTTAATGAAAATGTAACTTATCTTTAAGGTGAAACTCATTCAGAAAATCTTTTGCATATAAAAAAAGTGTTTAATAAAGATGTCCAATGTTTATTCTCAGAATTGGAAAGAAGCAAGTGAATCACCCTATCAGCCATCTTTTCTATTTCCCCAGAGAAAATACGTCATAAAGTTAACAAGAATATACTTAAGACAAGTATTTCCTTGTCTTAACACATGGTGCCCTTTATTGAAAGACTGTTAAGTGTTAGATGGCCGATTTCTCTATACACTTTTGTGAAGATGTACAATTTTCTTTTTTTTTTTTTATCAAATCAAAATGCTTTACATTAATGCAATTATGGGGTACAATGTGCTGGTTTATATACAATTTAAGATGTACAATTTTTAAGAGTCATTCTGACACTTTGATCTGAATTGAGCTTGAATTCTTCCAACTTCTATTACCATATGCATTAAGTTTCAATTTAACTTTTAAAACTTACAGTTATTCCCATTTCAACAAGCATTCCAAAGAAAAGGCACTATCAGGTCAACTTCTTAAAATACACTCAAATAAAAAAGTTAAGACTATCATCAACTTTTTCCCTTTAGTCATCCTTTCCCCCTATATATGTTGAGCTAATATTTGAAATAGTTTGTAGTCAACTGTGATAAAAATAAGTGGACACACCCCATTATTAGCTTTGCCTTTTTCTTCTGTGGCAAGTAAACTCTGTTAATTCAGTACAATGTAAAGATACATAAATTCCAAAACATGTAATAAATTATACATGTCTTTTGAATAAGACTTCTTTATTCCTTGGTAAGAAGGACCATGGAAATTATATAGTATAATTTAGAAAAAAAAGCAAGAGTTTTACTAAATAGATTATTCATTCATGTTCTTAAACTCCTACATGTAACATCAAAATTATGTACAGTAGAATTTCCATAGTTGACCACCTCCCTACATTGACTATCTCATTAAGTTGATCTAATTCTCCTAGACTGGATATGTGCCACAAGTAAGTATCAGTATAGAAGGCCTACTTCCTTATGTTGACCACCTCCATATGTTCACCAGTTTGTTATAGTCCCTTGGTGGATCAATTTGCGGAAGTTGTACTATAATTACACAGGTGCAGAGACCTTCTGCAGTGCTCCTATATCATACACACACACATACCACACTTACCTAAAGATTTCTTAATCTTTTCTCTACTGGCTATTGAAATTATGGACCTAATTATATTACTACCCACTGATTTTAACCATATTTCAGAAATCAAATATTGAACAAACAGGATTAAAACACACTCATGTTTTAATCAAGCATATTTTCCCTGCTGGAGCTATCATTTACATCAAAGGTAATTGTGTAAACTCAGTCTGAAAATCATTGAAGAGGCTGGAATAATTCTGTGGAACAGAATTTAACCAAGATTCACCTGATCAGCCAAGAACAACAAGTGTCCTTGACTTGTGCTGTTTTATTCATACACTCCATGTTGGCTTTGTTTCTGAAGATAAGGTTCTACACCAGATGACTTCTCAAAGCCTTGAACATGTGACTCAATGAATTGAGGGGAGTTTTCTGTATTGGAAAACTTGTCTTTTTTTGATGATAGAAACTCTTGTTATGACCTTTAAACCGAATGTTTCATCTGCTGTGAAGCCCTAACTGAATTCTTGTCTCAGCTGTGAAGCATATTGAATACAAATGAGAGAAACACCAGGCTTGTGGAACAGTGAATAGATCTTTGTGCTAATGGATCAACCAACTCGAAATTTAACCTCTCTACTCCCAAATCTTTAAAATGAGAATAACCATCCAAGACGAAACTATATATATTTCTCCAGAACATATATGTTAGAGATTTGTAGCCTGATTCAATCCAATCACTTGGGAAATGTTTTATCAGTACAAAGAACACAAGTTTTGTTTGAGATTACACAAACATGGGTCTGAGCCCCATCACTTACAAAATCACAATGAGCAAATTACATATTTTCTTAAAGCCTTACTTTATTCATTGTAAAATGAAAATAATAAAACTACCTATGAATTTGTAGATCAATTAAATGAAACAAAGCTTGTAATATACCAGGGTAAGTTGCATACATCGGTACCAAAATAATACTAGTTTTTCTCTTCTGTAATTGTAAAGAAAGAAAAGTCTGGGTCCGAAAGTAGGCTGCTTTGAAGAATGATGAAATAAATAATATTAAAGTGTTAAACCTAGTTTGGCGCCTGTAGCACAGTGGTTATGGCACCAGCCACATACACGGAGGCTGCCGGGTTCAAACCCAGCCCAAGCCAGCTAAACAACAATAACTTCAATAAAAAATATCCAGGCATTGCAGCGGGTGCCTGTAGTCCCAGATGCATGGGAGGCTGGGGCAAGAGAATCGTTTAAGCCGAAGAATTTGAGGTTGCTGTGAGCTGTGACGCCACAGCACTCTACCAAGGGGCAACATAGTGAAACTAAAAAAAAAAAAGTGTTTAATCTACATTAACGAAATTTTTACATTTTCCTGTAATCACATTCCCTTTCATTCCTTATCCCAGTTTCTATAAGCTTTTCTTACTCATCTCGAGGACTGTATTCATCCTAACCATTCCACATATGTATATAAAAACTTTGTCTATTACATCTAAAAATATTCTTAGGCAAATATATAAAATATATTTCATTATAGATGAAAATAATTGCATAATTATTTATGGATAATTTGGCCACATTAAAGTATTTTTATACCTAGTAGTAATGAAAAATATGTAATAAATCTAGAAAATTAAGAACCATTCTCACACTATATATTCATGTTTCTGATGTGGTTACTTAAATATATCACCATACTCTTTCAAAACAGAAGTATGTGTGGCTTGACAGTCTTAGAAGGATGGAAAAAGTTAAATGATTGTCATTGTATCCATTATAAAACTCTATTAGGAATATGTTTCTATAACCTCTATTTTATACATTTTATTAACAAAAGCTAGTATTTATTGTTGTAGATATTGCCAGGAAGCCACTCAGCTTCCTAGAAACTTTTGCTCAAAACTAGTCAAAAGATGCTGCATTGAAAGAAAGTTTGCTGAAACAGGAGCTTGAGAATTTTTTTTCCCGCCTTATGTTTATAATATTCTCTGTATAAGGACTTTTACTCAGTATTTATCCTAATGATTTCAAGTGTTATCTAAATGTTCAGCTCTATCACCTACACACCACGTGCTACACACCAGTCAAGATTGTAATGCCCTAATTCTGATGTCTCGATCTTTAGACATGTGCTAATTTCATTCTCTTTAATTTTATTTTTTAAAGTATTGAAAATTGCCCTTGAATGGTCAAAGTGATTCAATCTGATCATGAAAAAGGATTCTGTAAAATACCTGACAAATATACCTCAAAACTATGGAAGTCCTCAAAAACAAGAAAAATATAAGACACTCTCACAGTCAAGACAAAGCAACAAGATTACTCCATATAATGGGGTATCCTGGATAGGATCTTGGACGAGAAAAATAGTAGGTAAACAATGGAATAGACTAGACGGTAGTTAAAAATAGATCTATACGCCATACTTGAGAGCAGCAAATGCAGTAGCTATAGTACTAATATAGCTTTATGCAACTAATGTTGAATATTTTACGTCAATCTGAAATCTTATAATAGTGTACAAATTCAAAGCAACAAGTGATTATTAATTATCCAGTATTGAAAATTCCCTTGCCCTTAAAATTGACCATTAATATCTTAGTGTGCAGATTATATGTATAAGCAAGATTGGTTGGTTGGAGTTCTTATAGAAAGGATATCACTTTCGTCCTTCTTTACAACTCTTATCCACTTAAGTTATAAAAGCCTAAAAAACAGGACATGAGTACAAGACAAGGGTTCTTCTACATGTGCAGGCCCTGAAAAATCTGAGCTATAAATCAGAAAAAGATGCATCAGAGGAGGATTCTTTCTAAGAAGAAAGAATCAAAGAGGTTTTCCATCAACCTCTTTAAAATTACCTAGAAGACTGATCCCCAGAAGCAGGTTATGATAAATATTGATTATTCATCTTCCCATAAGAAACCATTAAGAATAATTCCATTAAGGCTTATTGTGTTTATATCATTGATCACCAATCCTCAAAGGTCATTCATCATTATCTGAGCATTTATACCTGAAGTCGCTCTCTAGTCCACCACTACTAATGTGACCCAATATCCCATCCGTCCAAATGCAGCAAACACTTCCATTAAAGCCCCTGGGAGTGCCCTTTCAGTCATCAGCAAAATTGCCTATATACTCACTCTTCTCTGAGCACTTACTTCACTTTCCTGCTCTAATTGAAACCTATTTATTTCTGAGGTCACTTCTTTCCCTGAAGATCTCTCAGGCAGAAAATAGTTTTTCTCGTTGCTGCTTTTAGAATATTTACCTATTGTCATCTCTCAATCAAACCAGCTACTTTGAAGCACATGCGATCAGGCTGCACAGCCTGTTATCTTTCCTTCCCTGTGTGGACACTTTTCAAATTCCCAGTTACTCTCCCCTAGTCACTGAAGAGTTGAGTGACCCGTTCATGGGCTTCTCTTCCAAAGCTACTTTGGTTATTATCCTCTGAAATATCAAATTTCTAACAGCAAATTAATCTAATATGTAGACTGCATAATTTCTTGACCTTTCTAACCCCCTTCCAGTCACACAATTCTTTGATTTTAACCTTAAATTTGACATTAAATGTAACAAAATTTTCAGTTTCAGCCATCTCTCTGACAAGAGATTTTTGTCATTCAAAGTGTCCAGTATTTCATCCCAATAAACGTTTGACCCCATTAGAACTGTCAATCCATTGACCAGCCTATCACTTTTTCATTATGGGTCAGTCACCTGAGGTCATTATTATCCACGTTCAGCCACCATGCACACTCTCTAGCCTTCCCCCTCAACTCCCATACCTGTACACCCCAACCAAGGTTAAACCCCAATTTCTGCTTAGTATACCTGAACTCAGAAAGTGAGGAAAGACAAACAATTATGCTGGGCGACTCTCTTTTAATTTATATTTTACAAGTCCCGGGTGTTTCCTTTTTTAGAGTCTGGCAGTTATGTTACCTTAATTTTTCTGTCTTTTAAATGATTCCTTCAAACCTTGGTGCTCTCTCGTCATATATCAAAGACCGCTTTTATTTCAGCAGGTAAATTTAATTTTTATTTTCTTGTTGTTAGATGCAATCGGGAGAGAATTCCTCACTTTCTTTACCACCAGATCTGGCAAACTTTCCACACCTGTGCACACTATCTTCCGTGTAATGCACGATCTACCTCGCTTCTATAGGAGGCCAATGCTCAGACGTCTACACCTGATGTAACCACATCTTTCCTGCACAAGAACTTTGCTCTTTTATCTTTTTTATCATTCTTAATATTTTTGTTTTTTTCCTATACTATATCTTTATTAACAGTTCAAAATTTTAATATATATATATATTTGTTTTATTTTTTAAGAGTTAATATACCACTATAGTGATGAGAATTGGAACCAGAAAGGACAGATTGGATTAAACTCCTAGATTTTCAGCTTATTATCTAGGCATCCTTTATCTTCACTTCTGAGGATAAGGTTTATAGGGCTTGCTAATGTATTAAACAAGCATTCTTCCCTGGGAGTAACGGGAACAGAAAAGTTAAGGATATCATTATTCTTAAAGGATAATTTCTAATCTATAAATGAAAACAATGGTTTTAGCTCTCTTTCTAATACTATTGTTAAGACTATTAAATGGTTTAATGCTTATAAAAATATCATAGCTTTGCCCGGCATCTACAAAGCAGCCAAAAAGTGCCAGTTACACATCCTTCAAAGCAAAAAACCAAAGAAATCGCTCTTGATGCAATGTGCCCTTCTGGTTACCAATTTGTTTGCTCCCTTTAGTAACAAAATATTTAGAAAAATACGTGTTCTTACTTTCTCTACTTCCCAAACCCTGTTTAATCTTTCACCCACTTTATACAAGTCAGGTCAATGGATTTCCTCTTCACTACAGCTCTGAAGTCACTTATATAAAGCCTAGACATGACGTCCAGCTTGAAAAATCTAATGTGTTCAGTTTTCAGCCCTTATCTCGCTCAACCTCTTGGTAGCACTTGAATTACACTCTTAATTTGTTTTACTCCTCAAACACTGGCCACTTCCTTCTAGCACTTTTCAACTCCACTTTTCCTCTCTAATCTCAAATGTTGAAAATCCTCAGGATTTAGCCTTTGACTATGCTCTTTTGCATCTTCATTCATTGCCTAGTGACCTGACCCAGTACACAGATGGCTCACAAGTTCATGTCTACAATCTCTCTCTCTCTCTCTTTTTTTTTTTTTTTTTGAGACAGAAAGTGAAGCTGTCACCCTGGGTAGAGTCCTGTAGCATCATAGCTCACAGCAACCTCAAACTCTTGGGCTTAAGTGATTCTCTTGCCTCAGCCTCCCAAGTAGCTGCCACAACACCCAGCTATTTTTGGTGATAGTTGTCATTGTTGTTTGGCAGGTCTGGGCTGGATTCAAAGCTGCCAGATCCAATGTATGTGGCTGGCACCCCAGCCACTGAGCTATAGGTTCTGAGCCACGTAATCACTTTTTTGACTTCTACACTTGTACATCAGCCTACCTGACATCTTCACTTTGAAGACTTCACTATTCCAAATAGACCTCTTATATTTAATACATCCAATATCAACTCTTCATATCTCTGCCCTCAAACCTGCTAGGTAAATGTCATTATCATTCACCATGGCTTTTACTCAAGTAAAAAGCCAAGACACCAACCTTAACTTTCCTCTTTCTATCACTCCCAATGAGGGATGTTTATCTAATATGCTAGCAGGCCCTGTAAGCCCAATCTTTAGAGTCCACCCTAAGTATGGCTTCTTCCCTCCCTCTCCATCACTAATGCTTGGCTTTCTTCCCTTAGCTAATCCTACACACAACTTCTTGGTCAATCTCCCTATCAACCTCCAGCGCCATTATAGTTAATTCTTCACATACGCTGGAAGAATAATCATTTTAGAAAATTTGTGTTGCCATTCTCTTGCTCAAAATACTGCAATGAGTTCTTATCAAATTTAGATTAAAATTTCCTATTTTTCTCCTTTTTGTGAAATCATGTTCCAATCATCTTCCTTTACTCTCCCATACCGCTGGAATCTGCTTTACTATTGCCATCAGAAAGTAAACATGCCTTTCCCTACATCAAACATTTTCTAGAGGCTACAATATAGTTTCCCTCCTTTATATCATTCTGGGATTTGGTCAAAAAGTCAACATGTCAGAGAAGCCTTTCCTGACCACCATATCTAAGTACAATGTCTATACTAGTCCTTGTTTCTCCCTCCAGCCTGTTTGTTTTCCTTCATAGCACAGGAGATTCCTGCAAATTATGATGTTTATATATTGGTTTATTGCAATCTATTGCTTTGTGAGAAGGAAAGCTACATGAGGGTGTATGTGGCTCATAACTTTTTCTCAGATCTTTATTTGTTTTTTTTTTTTTTTTTCATGAGGCAGAGTATTACTTTGTCACCCTGGGTAGGGAGTGGTATTGTCATGGCTCACAGCAACCTCAAACTCTTGGGCTTAAGTGATCCTCTTGCCTCAGCCTCCTGAGTAGCTGGGACGACAGGCACCTACCAGAATGTGGCTAGTTATTTAGAGACATGATCTCACTCTTGCTTGCTCAGTTTGGTCTTGGACTCCTGAGCTCAGGCAATCCACCCACCTGGGCCTTTCAGGGTGCTAGGATTAGAAGCATGAGCCTCCATGCCCGGACACTTTTTCTTATTTCTAAAAATAGTGCTCAACACTAAGAAATGCTGAAAAAATATTTGCATAATAAATAACTAGATAATGAAATCTCATAGAGTTAATTAAAAAGTATTAATCTGTGATCCATCAAAAGATGGATGGGGTTTTCCTTTATGCAAAAATGTTTGTCTGGTGAACTTAACATGAGTTGTTTAGATGATTGACACATCTTGTAAAGGCAAAGCTCAATTCTATTGCATATTGGCGCCACCCCTATTATCTCATTCAGTTTTTGGTTCACAGTAAATTTTAAAATTTGAAAGAAAGAAAAAGTTCAAATTAATTCAGCAGTCTTAGGCTTAAATCACTGACTAGATATAATTTTACATTTTATAATGTTATTGTTAGTATACTGGGGAGATGGCAGTCCGAACGAGAATAGCACGGATTGCAGGTAAGGGTCTTTGGTGCTAAGTTTAGGGTAGAAATTAGTGGAATTTGACAGATAGGTAAAGAAGCCTTCTTTTTCTCATCTGAGTTTAACCCAAATGAAAGAAAGTAAAGGATCTAGGCAAATTAAACTCAAACATTATGTTTATTGAGTCAGACAGCTTATATGAATAGGAAGAATAGATTTCCAATACTGAAACTCAAAATTTTCAGACTTTCCATTTGTACTGAGAATGAATAAATATAGACTCTCACCTTGGGGACCTCTCCTACCAAAAGTTAGGCAAAGAAGTATATTATGTGCTTCCTGTAGGCAACTGACTCCACGATCATTTCTGACTAAAATATTTTCCAATTGGAATTCAATTCTTCTACTTGGTAGGGATGTGAGTGAAGTGAGAAAGAAAGGCCATGCCTTGAGTATTTCACTAATGAATGTCACTATACATGGACACACAAAGAAAGAAATATAAAGTTTTCCTTCAGAATAAATCATAAATCATGGAACACAGGATGGTATTCTTGGCCCATAGAACCTAAAGATAAAACAGAAGCTCCTCTAACCTTCCTGCTGAAAACTGAGTGGTATATAGAAATACAGGGTGTCCCAAAAGTCACCCCGGAAGTCACCATGCATAGGGAAAAAGGGTAATTATAACTAAATGTATCTTTATTTACAAAATGATATAAAATATTCTCTACATATTGGCCCCCTCTTTGTAAAATGTTGTAATAAATGTTTTGTGAATAAAGGCACATTTAGTTCAGCAATGAGGTATATGGCACTCTTCCTAGGATGGGTTCAGACCTCATACAATGGCAGCTCTGATGGACATTCCAGAAAGAATTCCAAAATGGCTTTGAACTGTGGACAAGGTGCTGGTGTCAATGCCCAGCTTCTCAAGGGGAGTACTTCGAAAGGGACCATAGTGATATTCGGCAATGAGGCGTGTAGAACTTTTTCTAGTGAGTTCCCAAACTTAATTGTCCCACCTGAATACAGGTATATTCATTGATTGGGTAAGTTTGTTTAATCCAGTGAATGAGTTTTGTATCAGTGATTGTGTGGAGCAAGAGGATAACATGAAGGCATCATGTCCACGAGCATGTGTTACGGGTATTCAGTACAGTGAGGTTTATGACACAGAGGGGTTAAATTATAATGGTACAAAATTGCTTATTTTTTCCAAATGAAACCCAGCTAAAACTATCAAAACACATGTCCAGGTCACTGGACTAAATCCAGTGATCCAGTGATAAGGACCGACAAAAAGTGCAGCTTTTTCATGCTAGCAGCAATCCTTACTCTGAAAACCTACCTAAACAATTTAACTGCTACCTCTAAGTAAAAAGAGAAAAAGATTCATAATACTTTTTAAGCCAAAAAGTATACTTGAAATTCTCAAGCTATCTCTGTCCAGTTTGCACTATCCAAATTCACTTTCATCTTAGAAGAAAATTGCTCCGGGTAAAAGTCCTTGCTTTAAGCCCCCTAAGCATATTATAAGATACAGAATGTTAAACTCAAAAACCATTATGGGGCGGCACCTGTGGCCCAGTGGGTAGGGCGCTGACCCCGTATGCTGAGGGTGGTGGGTTCAAACCCGGCCCGGCCAAACTGCAACAAAAAAATAGGGGGCATTGTGGGGCGGTGCCTGTAGTCCCAGCTACTCAGCTACTTGGGAGGATGAGGCAAGAGAATCACCTAAGCCCAGGAGTTGGAGGTTGCTGTGAGCTGTGATGCCACAGTATTCTTCCGAGGGCGATAAAGTGAGACTCTCTCCCTCTCAAAAAAAAAAAAAAAAAAAAATTATCAAGTTTTGGATAAGTGGTTTTGTGGTAGGAATTCTAATTTTCATATAGGCACAGTTACGAATAAGCATCATGAAGATGTAAGGTCTCACACGAACACTTGGCTTGCTTAGTCCGTGGAAATATGCTCCCACCCATCTCTCTGGTAACATGCCTGAGTTCTTTCTCTGCAGCACACTTTGGCTTAATGTATCTTAAAAAGTTATACATGCATGTTTCTTCCCGAAAATATCAATGTGCTTTCTCTTTCATGTGTTTGGTTGGAAATGCAGCCTGTTAAAGAAACAAGCGTCAGTGTCTACCTGAAACTTATTTTACCTATAATCTATAAAACATCCATCTCTTTAAGGATAGTTATGAGTTTATATTTCAACCTAATAAACCGTGTGCTCCCAGTAAACTTGGTACTATTTGTAAGTTAATCATATACTTATAAAATAGAAGTAAAAGTTCACAGGACTTTAAACATCATCAAATTTCTCCATAGATGGATAGATCGAACGTGATGATAGCTGTACCCTGACATCACACGATCAGAATTTATTTTGCCTATTGGATATTCTTGAGAATTCATTTGAAAATTTTGCATTTTGTGGATATTCTAAACTACATGTTTTATACCAACTTCATTTGGATAAACATAAATGGGGAGGTGGAACATTTTCAGTGGAGTAATGCATGTTTATAATGAAAATGAACATTCTAATATGTAATGGGTTTTCCAAGGAAACCTTCCATCTTTGGAATGCTCCCAAGCCAATGTAACTCTATAATTCTGTGGAAGACAAGACATATATTTTATTTTATTATATTAAATCATTTCACAGATTATATTAAATAATTCACAGCTGTCAAATATTGTGCTAATGAAAGAAGTGAGGAGATACGTCTTTTTACCCCCAATGTCATTCACAGAGCTGGATCATGGAGGATTTCTGAAATGTTTGTGATTATATCACCTTTTCCCTTCTGTGGAAGTTTAGTTGCTCTATGCTTACCATTGCTATATTTTATGAAAAAATAAAGTTCTGGAACAATTCTGCTAAAAGTCATACGCTATATTAGAAAGCCAAATAGAAATTTTCTCGCAATCTGAGGCTATCATGGAATGTTAGTGCCACTGTACTTTTTTATCAGATTCCTAAGTGGTAAATGGCCTCAACTAATAATTTGAGATATTCTTCTCTCTGTAATTGCCTGAACTGACACTTTAAATCTAAGCTGGTTTGTTTTTGCGGGACTAAACCCTCTGAAGTAATCCTATGGTGACATTTGATAAGTATTAGTTCTATATCACAGCACTTAAAATGACTATGATTAAGACCTCTATGAGGTTAAAACCTTTGATCAAAAATTTCTGTTTTGAAATAGGTGTGCTAGAAAAGAAGTTTATCTTTTCTTAGACCTTATTACAATTATAGTTTGTCAAGTAGGCAAAAAGACAACATAGATCAAACAAAAAATTTAAATTATCAGTTTTACTGAAGAATATTTCAGATGCAATTATTTCACTTTATGTATATAGTTTGGTGAGTTCTATAAAATGCGTTATTGGTTGTCACCCCTGCAATCAAGAAATAGAACTTTTCTTCACCCAAAAAAGTTACTGCATGGCCCTTTGTGGCCAAACACACATCTCCATCCCTTGGATCTTGGCAGCCACTTTCTTTGTACCTATAGTTTGGCCTTTAATAGAATTTTACACAAATTGAATCACACAAAATGTGGCTTCTTTCACTCAGCATGGTGATTAAGGTCCATCCATCATGTTGAGAGCATCAGTCATTTATTTAACAATTTACATTTTGATGAAACATTTGGATACTATCCAGGTTTGGGCTATTTATAAGTAAAGCTGCTATGTAAATTCTTACATGAGCCTTTGTGTGTTCATGTGTTTTACTTTCTCTTGATTAAATACTTAGAACTGGAATTGTGGAGCCATACAGCAAGTGCATGTCTAACTTTATACAGCACTGTCAAACTGTTTTCCAACATGACTATACCATTTTACGTTGCTTCCTGCATGAGAATTTCAATTTCAATTTTTCTGCCTTCTCACTGCATGCAGTGCTGTCAGTCTCTAATTTCTAGTGGGTGGGTAATGAGGTTTAATTGTGGTTTCACTTCCACTTCTCTGGTGACTAAAAATGTTGATCTTCACATTGGTTTTCTTTTTTTAGGCCATTCACATACTGTTTTAGGTGAAAGGCTCCTATTTTTTTGCCCAATGTTAAATGAGGTTGTTTGTCTTATTCAGTTGTAAGAGTTCTTGATATACTCTACATAGATGTCTTTCATCAGATAGAAGTTTTATAAACATTTTCTCCCAGTTGTGGCTTGCCTTTTCAATTTCTCAACAGGGTCTTTAGAATAGCAACTGCTTTCTCTCTCATTCTTTTCCAATTTATCAACTGTTCTTTCATGTTTTATACTTATTACTAGGAAATCATTGCTCAACCTAAGGCCAGAAGAATTTCTTCCCATATTTAAAGTTCCAGCAGGGGTGGGGAGCCTGTGGGCTTTGAGCTACATGGGGCCCTCCAGATCCTCAACCAAATCTAAACTTCACCAAACAAATCCTTTTATTAAAGTTATTTGTTCTGTAAAATTTGTATTCAGTCAAAAAGCTATACTCAAGGATCCAGGAGGTCACATGTGGCCCCAAGCCCGGAGGTTCCCCACACCAACTTGACCAATATGGGTGGGTCACTGATTGTATACTTATCCTCACATCAATATTTTCACTACAACCTTAATTCATGCATAACTTGAAATTAGATATTATAAATCCTTCAACTTGGTTCCTCTTTTGTTAAATTATTTTGATTTTCATTGCCTTAATTACTACAACAGAGCATTGTGGAAATTTAACTGCAGTAAATCTAGAGATCAATTCAGAGAAAACTGACAGCTTAAAAAAATTAATTCTTCTGCTTTATGAATATGGTATAATCCTCTGCTTCTGGTCTTCTTTAATGTCTCTTACCAATATTTTATAGTTTTCAGTGGATATCTTGCATACATTTTTATGTGTTTTGCATACATTTACAAATTATATCCCTAAGCATCACATAATTTAGCGCTATAATTAATACATTGTTTAGTTTTAATTTCTTATTTATTTTTAGTGTCTAGAGATACAGTTAAATTTTATACAATGACCTTATATCATACAACCTTGTTAAACTTACATATTCATTTTCAATAAAAAGTTTGCTGTGATTACTATCTTTCTTCCTCTATATGCTATATGCCTTTTTTTCCAGCTTTCTTTTTTTTAATCACTGGTTTTTAGTAATTTGATTATTGTTCCATGGTGTTGGTTTGTTATATTTATTCACCTTAGTTGCTCTTTTTGAATGTGCTAATTTTTTAAAATTTGAAATATATGTTTATTATTCTTTTTAATTTTATTTTTAATTATTTTGGGTAAATAATAGTGATATATAGTTATAAGTTATGTTTCGTTCCATTGTCTCACCTTCCCTCCTATGAAATAATTTCACTTTTATTGGACAGCTTCATGTTATCCCACAGGTAGCCACGCTTTCCCTTCCTTCTTCAAATAGTTTCTATTTGTATCGAGTCCATTGACATTTTTATTCTGCAGTGCCTAATTTCAATAAATTATGTGACAAATTTTATCTCTCTAGAATCACGGTTTTGTAGAATTTCTAAAGTTTTCACCTTTCTATTATCCATTTCTGATCTCAACATGTTTTTCTATGTCCTTGAGTATTTATCAATTTATACTAGAAATTTGATGTATTTTACCTGGTTCTGTTCAGTTAATTACATTTTCTTCGCTATGCCATATTGTCTTGCTCTTTAACATGGCTGCTGATTTTTTTATTAGATGCAAGACTTTGTGAAATGTGTGCTTTTGAATGGTGACTATTTTTTCTTTTAGTACTTTTGATCTACTTTCTGGCATATAGTTAACTAGAATAAGTTTGATCTTTTTAAGGTATGCTCTTCCAGTGTTTTCTTGAAGTTTTAAAATAGTTTTCAAAAGCCATCTCAAAGGCATAACTCTACTGATGACTGCACCTAATGTTGCATGTATAGCAAGGTTACCAACCTTGGCTGATGGTAACACAAATTCTTTCCAGCCCTAAGTGAACTCTAGGAAAGTTTCCAAGTATTGTTTACTAGTTTTTTTTTAAGTATTACTATTCCTCTGGCTTCATGAAATTTTATTCTCCAAAACTCATGAGTGTGTGTGTATAAAACTCCCTCCTCCCTACTTTGGGACATTCTACACGCAAAATTTAGCCAAATATCTCACTGAACTCTCATCTTTGTCATTTCAACTCACACAGATTGGGAGGTTTAGTTTGATTCCTTCTTGTGCACTGTGATCTGGAAACTGCCCTCTGAGTATGAACTAGGAGATTTTAAGATTCATATAATTATTTTGCAAACTCAGTGATCAAGTTTTTACTGCTATTGTCCAGTGTGTGAAATTGGTGGCTTTATATACTTTGTCCAATTGTATAAATGTTTTTGGCTAAAAGACAATTTTCATAGCAGTTAATCTTTCATGGATAGGAGTGGGACTTCAGTCAGGTAAGTTTTGATTAAAGTGAGGGGTAATTAATGTCTTCATTATTGTTTTGTTCCAGAGATTTGGTGATTTCTTCCTTAATCTCATCTTTGACCCAGCTATCTTTCAGCATAAGGTTATTTAGTTTCCATGACTTTGTTGGAGTATGAAGATTACTGGTGCTGTTGAGTTCAACTTTTATTTCATGATGGTCCAAGAAAAATACAAGAATTTCTCTTCTTTTAAATTTGCTGAAGTTAGACTTCTGATCTAAGAAGAGATCAATTTTGGAGGATGTTCCATGGGCTGATGAGAATAATTTGTATTCAGTTTTATTAAAAGTGAAATGTTCTATAGATGTCTGTTAAGTCCATTTGTTATAGGGTCAAATTCAAGTCTAATGTTTCTTTGTTCAGTTTTTTTCTTGGAGGATGTATCTAAAACTGCCAAAGGGGGTGTTAAAATCTCCAAATATTATAGTGCAGGAAGATATCAAATTGCTAAACTGGAAACATTTCCACTCAGATCTGGAACTAGACAAGGATGCCCATTGTCTCCACTGCTATTCAACATAGTAATGGAAGTTTTAGCCATTGGACTCAGGCAAGAGAAGGCAATCAAGGGTATCTGAATGGGGTTAGAGATGATTAAACTCTCAAACTTCACAGATAATATAATCTTATACCTGGAAAATCCCAGAGACTCAACTACAAAACTCTTAGAATTGATCAAGGAATACAGCAGCATCTCAGGATACAAAATCAGTACTTAGAAATCAGTAACTTTTATATATACCAACAATAGTCAAGCTGAAAATATAATCAAGGACTCTATTCCTTTTACAGTAGTGCCAAAGAAAATGAAATATCTGGGAATTTACCTAACAAAAGATGTGAAAGATCTCTATAAGGAGAACTATAAAACTTTGAGAAAAGAAATAGCTAAAGACGTTAACAAATGAAAAACATACCATGCTCATGGCTAGGAAGAAACAACATTGTTAAAATGTCCATATTACCTAAAACAATACACAAATTTAATGTAATCTCTATTAAAACACCACTATCATACTTTAAAGATCTGTAAAAAATAGTATTTCATTTTATATGCAATCAGAAAAAAACTCAAATAGCCAAGACATTACTCAGAAATAAAAATAAATCAGGAGGAATCACATTACCAGACTTCAGACTATACGATAAATATATAGTGATCAAAACAGCATGATACTGGCATAAAAATAGAGAGGTAGAGCTCATTTACTTAAAGAACACTGAAGGAAGAAGAGCTCTTGGAGGAGCTAATGGTATTGAGATTAGGAACAAGATGGCAGCCGAGTAACTGCTTCCTTGCAACTGGGCACAGTGAGTCCAGGGAGAGGAGACTTCAGGCATCTCTGGCTGGTGGGATCTGCCCAGAAACATCCCTTTGGAGACACAGGAAGTCAGTGAGGGACTTCTAGACCCCATGAGGAGGACAAAAGCAGATGAGAACTGGACTCCTCGAAACCCTAGTCCAGAGGTATGGTAACTTAAAGAGCAAGAGGAAGTGAAAGGAAAATTAGGGCAAGGAAGCGGATAAATCACTCATGAGGAAGAACCAGGAGAAAAATCCTGGTAACATGAAAACCCAGTCCAAAACCACCCCCCTGAGGGACCATGAGGTAGCTACTACAGAGGATTCCACCTATAAAGACATGTTAGAAATGACAGAAAGGGAATTTAGAATACAGGTGATGAAAACAATGAAGGAAATGACGGAAACAATGAAGGAAACTGCTGACAAAGTGGGAAATAACCAAAAGGAAATCCAAAAACAGAATCAAATAAGACATGAACAATATGAAGAATATAAAAAAGATATAGCAGAGCTGAAAGAACTGAAGCAGTCAATTAAGGGACTTAAAGATGCAATAGAAAGTATCAACAACAGATTAGACCATGCAGAAGAAAGAATCTCAGAGGTAGAGGACAAAGATGTTGAGATAACTCAGATAATTAAAGAGGCAGAAAAGAAGAGAGAGAAAGCAGAACATTCACTGACAGAATTATGGGACACTTTATGAAGTGTTCAAACATACGAGTTATAGGTATCCCAGAAGGGGAAAAAGAATGTCCCATGAAAATGGAAGCCATACTAGAGAATATTATAAACGAAAATTTCCCAAATATCACCAAAGGTTCTGACACACTCCTTTCAGAGGAATATCAGACCCCAGGTGGCCTCAACTCTAACAGAGCTTCTCCAAGACACATTGTGATGAACCTGTCCAAAGTCAAGACAAAAGAAAAGATTCTTCAATCTGCCAGGACTAAGCACCAGTTGACCTACAGGGGCAAATCCATCCGGGTGACTGTGGAGTTCTCTAATGAAACTTTCCAAGCAAAAAGACAATGGTCATCTACTTTTAATCTACTTAAACAGAACAATTTCCAGCCCAGAATTCTACACCCTGCTAAGCTAAGCTTTAAAATTGATGGAGAAATCAAATCATTTACTGATATACAAACATTGAGGAAATTTGCCACAAGACCAGCTCTATAGGAAATACTTCAACCCGTTCTACACACTGACCATCACAATGGACCAAGAGCAAAGTAAGAACTCAGAAATTAAAAGACAGAACCTAACGTCCACCATGATGCAAAAGATAAAACTAAGCAATGACTCCCACAAAATAAGATGAATAAAACACTACCACATTTATCAATTATCTCAATAAATGTTAATGGCTTGAATTCCCCACTGAAGAGGCATAGATTGGCTGACTGGATTAAAAAACAAGCCATCTATTTGCTGTCTTCAGGAAACACACCTAGCTTCAAAAGACAAATTAAAACTCCGAGTTAAGGTTGAAAGACATTTTTTCAGGCAAATGGAATTCAGAAGATAAGAAGAGTTGCAATCTTATTTTCACATACATGTGGATTTAAAGCAACTAAAGTCAAAAAAGACAAAGATGGTCACTTTATATTGGTCAAGGGAAAAATACAACAAGAAGACATTTCAATTCTAATATTTATTCACCCAATTTAAATGCTCCCAGATTCTTGAAACAGACCTTACTCAGTCTGAGCAATATGGTATCCTATAATACCATAATAACAATAGCATAAGGAGGATGTATAGCTCATCTTACATCATTTTAGAACTTAGAACTGTAGTTCTAAGTTAGAGCAAACAACACTTCTTAGTGATCCGACCTTATGATCTGATTAAGGAGCACTGTAGCTTCCATCATATACTTGCTGACACTTCTATTCTATATGATAAATACCTCTGAATTCATTACATTTTTTGGAAGTTTATTCTTACTGACACATATCCTTTTCTCTTTACTCTTCTGAAGTCAATCCAAGCAATGTAAATAGACCCAAACATTTGCCATTTTCTTTGAAAATGTGACAAAAGTTTTATACTGACATTTTTAGTTATCACTGATGTATTCCTATTTTTATTGTGGCATAAGGAAAACCAAACCTATGTTTAATATTAATCTATTAAAATTGAGGGTAAAGACCTATTATTTTACTTTGTTTTAGCCTACAAAATAAATGACAGTGGAAGTTCATTTTGAGGATTCTAAATATTACAAGTATTTATAGATTAGATTTGTTACAATTTCTTTTCTTTTTTTTAATTAAATCATAGCTGTGTACATTAATGCAATCATAGGTGCAATGTGTTGGTTTTACATACAATTTGAAATGCTTTCATCAAACTGGTCAACATAGCCTTCAAGGCATTTTCTTAGTTATTGTGTTAAGACATTTATATTCTACATCTAGTAAATTTTCCACCCATAAAGTAATTATCTTTTAAAAATAGTCATGGCTTTTTAATAACTGAAGAATTGATTGTAAAAATAAAGATCTGAAATATTTTCAGGAGGGAATCAGATAAAAATGAGAAATAAGGTAGTAGGCATGAAACTGCTTTTTATGTTATTTTGATTTGTGAACCATGAGATGCACTACTGTATTGAAATAAACTGAAAGACTTGTGATGGTGGCATTATCCAGCCTCAACAAAAGGTAAAAATGAATTTTAGGTGTTCCCTTAGTGGCCCAATATTATCTGTGACCTAGACAGGGTGCTGCCTATTTTAACAACGATTGAGAATGTTGTAAAATTGCATAGATCTCATGAAACAAAGATAATTTATTGCAGAACTAGAGATACTTTAGATTTGTAGGCTGAAGGAAATATTTGAAAAAGGAAGACATAAGTCTCCAGATGAGACTGATGGATATTTTTAAAAGTTCTGTCATTTTATTCTCTTGTCTGGTTTCTACAGACGCTGTTAGGACTAATTCTGATGAGTGATTTTACTTCAGCCCTGTCTACAGATCAATAAGGATTCTCTGGAACTTTGCATTTCTTTCTTTTTTTTTCTTTTCTTTCATTCTTTCTTTTTTTTTTTTTTTTTTTTTTACAGTAAGGAGAATGCCTTTTGTTATTTTTTAAGAAAAAATATTGTAAATTCAGCTTCAAAGTGAAAGATTTGCAATGCAATTATTTTGATTTTATTAAATAGGATCAATTAGGGGGGTTTTTGCTCTTTTTAGTTAAAGTCTGATATTTTAATGTATAATGGTAGACATTTAATATATTCTTAACTGATTTTCATGATAACATTTACAGACAATAAAAAGTTGTTTGGAACAAATATTATCCATAAACTTTTGACTAGTTATCATAAATTTATATTACTTATATAAAATGCCACACTATTTCCTTTATTTTTTACTATTTCTTTCCTTAGAATCTAGTGATCAAATCATAGAAACATTATTAAACTAAAATGGGGCCTAGATGTCCAAATAAGATCACATGAATACATTGTAGCATCCTCTTCAAATATATGACACTCTAATTAAGACTTGTTAAGTATATTAGATACTAAGTTTGCAATTATTCATTTTTCTTCTTTTTTTTTCTTTTTTATTAAATGATAGCTGTGTACATTAATGCAATCATGGGGTACAGTGTGGTGTTTTCATATACAATTTGAAATATTTTCATCAAACTGACTTTATGTCATTTTCTTAGTTATTGTGTTAAGATGTTTATAATTATTCATTTTTCAAATAAAGATATTAATTTTTTTACTTTAAAACATTTTGATTATTCCAAGAAGAAGCATAATTTTCTCTCTCCCCTCCCAACCTTAAGCAGTCACTAAGCTACTTTCTGTCTTTATGGATCTGCCTAGATCCAGATCCTTTCTGAATTCTGAACATTTCATGTAAATGACATCATATATTAGAATATGTGATATTTTGCATTTGGCTTCTTTGCCTTAGAATAATGTTTTCAGGGTTCCTCCCTGTTGTAATATATACAGGTACTTTGCTTCTTGGTGTTACTGAATAATATTCTATTATATACTACATTTTATTGACGGACATTTGGTTGGTTCTCCCCTTTGGCTCTTATGAGTAATCCTAATGTAAACATTTATGTAGAAGTTTTGTGTGGACATAGGTTTTGATTTCCCTTGGGTGTATATGTAGGAATCAAATTGCTGTATCTTATAGGGTTTTTTTTTTTTAATGTGGCTACTAGAAAATTTAAAATTACATCCATGGCTTGCAGTATAATTTTATTGCAAAATGCTCACCTAATCAAACCAAATTTCCTGAGAAGTTTTTGTTTTGCTGAGTACCAAGGAAAACACTTAATATGTCTTTTCGTGATGTCTTGGTCTCTCAAAGTTTCAAGTAGTTCCTTTTGTATCAGGATTATACCCCTGCATAAAACAATCTTCCACAGGTAAATGTTCAGCTGGTGTAACAATCCCATTCCCCTGTGAGATGATTCCTGCCTTTCCCTGTTTGCTCCCAAAGCTGCTGCCTGGGTTTGAGGGAGCGCTAGGCCTGTGGTTCCAATTTTCCCTTTAGGATCTTTTCTAGTCCTCAGCAGTGTGGTTCTAGGCGGGGGGGTGGGGGGGTGGGGGCACTTTTGTCTTG
Organism: Otolemur garnettii; assembly: GCF_000181295.1. Taxonomy (NCBI): domain Eukaryota; kingdom Metazoa; phylum Chordata; class Mammalia; order Primates; family Galagidae; genus Otolemur; species Otolemur garnettii. Next base: position 18,420,884 of record NW_003852404.1, on the reverse strand, counting down.
TCCCTGGGGTTCTGGCAGGCTTGCCTGTTGTGGAGGGGTGGAGGGAGCCTCCAGATGGTGAAGTTTCAACTGCTGCCTCAGGGTGCCAAGCTGCCTTTTCTCCTTAGCTCTGGGGGCCTCCCTGTTGGTGTAGGGACCTCAGATGGTCTCTCCAGCTGAGTCTCTCACTCAAGTCCCTGCAAATGCACACGGTTCCAGCACCATGCTAATCATGGAGAATTATTCCCAGGGATCAGAATTTTCTAGGAATATGCACCTGAGATGTGAACAAGTCTTGCCCTGGTCGGTCCTCAGCATCATTTAGTTACTTCTGCTTCCTCCTGCCTCTGACCCCAGAGGAAGAGTCAGGACATTTCACTGGACTTGTCAAGACTATTGATTTAAAAAATTAAAAAATTCTGTGCTCTTTACCAAGGTGTATATATCTGCATGTACATAAAAATCATACATTTAAAATGGTTGCATTTCATTCTGCATAAATTTTACCTAGGGATATGAGAGATAAAAGATTACCTCTCAGGTATCATACTATTCTGGTGATAGATACATTCAGAGACCTAATTTCAGCTTTATACAATTCATCCATGTGAAAAAAAATACTTATACCCCTTACATCTATTGAAATAAAAAAAAGAAGAAATAAATTACAGGGTGTAATGAGAGCACACACCAAGAGCAACTATTCTGAACACAAAGATTCCAAGGCTGAATATATCTCCATATAGTTTTTTTAATTAAGAACCCTGATGTTTGTACCCCTGGAACCCGACAACTACTATGTTATCAAGGTTAACTGACTTCTTTATTACTATAATTATTTTCTCAGTATTGTGTTTTTAATAATAAAAAAAATGATCTTTGTACTATATGCTCATAGACTAGTTAAAGAAAGCTAAAGGAAAAGGGTTGCTTGAATCCAGGGTTTTGAGACCAGTCTGAGGACCATAGCAAAACAAAATCTGTATGAAATTTTTTTTAATGAACATTAAAAAAGACTAGTTAAACGATGCAGAAAGACACAGAGAAAAACTTTCCCCACTACCATTCTCTAGCCACTCCCCTTTTGGGCTATTTGTATTACTTTTTATAATCTCTCTATGTTTATGTAAGAATAAAAGAAATATACATAGGATTTTTTCCTCTTAATTTTTTTCATTTTACAGACAAAATCTTATCTTTACTCAGTGCTCTGTACCTTTTTTCTTTAATGCAAAAATATCTTACCATTATGTCATAAATATCTCCTAGGACAATGTATATACATCTAAATGGTTCTTTCTTTAAATCAAATGAAGATTCATAATCAAATTCATAAAGGTCTAGTGATTTTGTCAACATCATGGAACTAGCTGGTACACTGAACACTGGCACGAGGTTTGCTGTCTTTGAGAGGTCTGTGTCTTGCTTCTAACTCACAGACTCAGTTCAATTTTTGGAAGACTCAGTAATGGTTATGAAAATTTTGAAATGAATTTGAGGATGTCATATGGCATACTCATGTGTTTTGACATTGGGTTTAGTTTAACAAAATTACTTTGAAGTCATAAGAACATTAGCTATTATTAGATGATATAGGAACTGTTCCTGGATATTAAAGAAAAAAAATAAAAGGCTAAAGGAGTGGGAGGTCTGGGGGAGAAAAGCACAGAGAGTCCTCTGAAAATATTTCCAGAGCAAAACAAAGCAAGCTAAGTAAAAAAAAAAAAAAAAAAATTGGGGAAAGATGAGCTGGACCACAGAGGCAAATGATAAAGCAAAGAAATAAGGACAACGTATATTTATTGCCAATAATATGTAGATGCTTAATGCTGACTAGGTCAACTGAATCCTAAAAGTCAGATGATGTCGACAGGAGTGTGTGTAGCAGTGCAGGGAGACCGGAGGCAAATGAGGTCAGAGTCAAACATTGTGCCTTACTTGGGAGGGGGATATAGATAGTGTTAAACTTTATATACTGATAAAAAAAAAAAAAAAAAACTGTGTTGAATATTTATACTCAAAAGAGAAAGAGAGAGAATAGAAATAGGGTATGTATTTCTAAACTGCCAGAGAAAAGCAAAGAGACGGGGGAGATAAATTCAATACAGATATTGAAAATAAAAGGACGGGAAGTGTTAGAAAAGGTAAGTGTTTATAAAATCACTGAAGGTCGAAGAAAATTAATATCAGATACAATAATATTTAAGGTCCAAAATGAAAACAAAAAAACAAATTGTTAATAAAATTTACAATAAAACATATAGTGATAATAATTAAAGATTTTAATGTGTTTTTCCCAAATCAACAAGTTTTCTAGCCATTTCCATGTCATATAGTAGTTTTATGTAAGAGGAATTTTATTTGTGTATGTTTATTTATATAAACTACTTAATAATATTTAGACCCAATATTTGGAACATGGTAGGCCAAACTTATACATAATACCCTTACCTCACATTTAAACCCACCTCATTTGGCGCTAGACTGCAGTAAGGAACTCTTAAGTCTGTTTCAGCATTTGGTATTGTTTCTGACAATGAATTGGGGGAAAGTGTGGGTGGGCAGGGATAAACTCTACTTCAGAAATTTTCAAATTATATTGAAATTTTTTTTCCATTCTTGCCCAGAATGTTCATAGCATTCATGTGAATCTGTGGACTAACCAGATTCTTTTCAAAGAAGATTTTCTAAATATGTAACAAGAGCTACAACTGCCAAATAATTCTACAAGAAAAACAGTTTTCTTCAAGCTCTAAAAATACCGAGAAATCCTTCAGTGTTTCTGTTCTAATTTTTCCTGATGGTAAGAAGATGAGATTTTTATCTTAGAAACGACCCTACTATGTTTTCTCCTTTAACTGGCACATCAGATGATTATTTGCACTTTGATGACACAGAGAGTGACAGTTACAGCTATCACGTGGGAGCCTCACCCTGAGGCCGAGAACCTGAGAGGTGAAATCGGTTATGAGTCCTGGATGCTGGTGGTAATTACATTGTTCTACAATTGTGTCCCACCTGTATTTTGTATCAGGAAGAACTCAGAATCCAGAAAAACTTCCCCCAGTCAAACATCATCTCTATTGTGAAATTAATCCGACTGAAACATCTCATTTTTATCCTGGGGAAATAGCTCTTCGTAAGATGGGCAATTGTCATTTGTACTTCCCATTATTATGGGTTACATCCTTGTGCTATTGAGTTTATTATTAGATTTAAAATACTAGTAATGATATACTGACTGTCTCAAAATATTTACTGTTGCATTGTTGGAGTAAATAATTGTCATCTGTGATTTCTTTCAGAATAGGAACTTTCTAATGAATACATGATACCCAATGCAGCTAAGAAATCAAAACATACTTTACAGTCAAAAATCTAAAATATGTATCTCTGTTACATCCAAAGAAAGAGAGCTGATATAATTGATCATTTCAGAGTCAATTATAGTTTTCCTGAATGTACTTGTATAATTTGAAGACTTTTTAATAAGGAGAATTCTTTGGGAAAAGTAGATCACTCATTAGAAAAAAAAGTGTACTCATGTACATGTATATACTTAATTTTAAATAGTTTCACATGTCCATAACACAATGAAACTTGTTTTGATATTAAAATAATTCAGAATCCAGCTTTTGAGGGGTTTTATCATCTTTAAATTGTGAAAGTCTGAGTCTTGTAGCATAAAGCAGGCCTGGCAGATGGGTGGACAGAGAAAAATACACAAGCCAAAAGAAATGCCTGGAATGTGATTGATATTTGGATTTTATGCAGACACATAGGGTGGTGCCTACTGAGAAGGCTGCAGAAAGGGAAAGCATAATAAGGAGTCACGCTTTTCTGTTGAAACGGGAAAGAAGTAATTATATAACAATGTGATATAATTGTGAATTGGGTTGAAGCAGTTCACCTTAAGGGCTCCCAGATATTTCTTTTGCCCCTATCGCCTTCACTGATCCCTCGCCCAGAATGGGCTGTGTTTATAAATCATGAGATGCTTCTTCCATGACTTTTGTGGCCTCTAAACTCATGTGAAATTTATATGTTTAAATCTTGTCCAAAATGAATCACATCTGGTTTTTGGAAACTGTGGCCAACTTAAAACATTCCAAAGAAAACGAGAACTAAATCTGCTTCATCGGGCTTGTGGGTGTGGAAGGACGTGAAAGGACGTACAACCTCCACCTTAAGGGTATTCCTTTTTCTCGTTATATCTGCAGGTTTAATATCAGCAGAAAGGATAATACTGAGACTGAAATTTGAGTACACGGCACTGAGTGGCAAAAATGTTTCAATCATAGCTGAAGTACAGAGAGTGGTCCGTTTTAAAAGAAAAACAAAATTCTTTGTTCTAACTGTGAATGAGATTTAATGACCAAAGTTTTCAGAAGCCTAAGATGAAAGCTGTCATTAATTATAAAAAAGCTTATTATACAAATGGACTTGTAATAAATCAGGCTGAAAGTCACTTAGCCTTGAACAGCTACACTACTGACATGAGTATTTCAGTTTATTTTCTGTTTATTCCACATAGTTCTTTGGATTATCCTTGTTATTTCCTGATTCTTTCTTGGTTATAGTATTTTATTGCATAGGTATTAAAGACTGAAGAAAATATTGTAGCATTATATAAGTTTGGGTAGGACAGTCTGGGCTAACTAATGTGCTCCAAAATAAATAATGGATCAAAAGCAATAGTAATTTATTTTTCATTCTCTTAATAGTTCAATAAAGGGTTTACTTTTCAACTGGCAACTCCTGTCTTGTGATGGTTCAGGACCCAGGCACTTTCTTTTGACTCTGCCAAGCCAGAAGCAGAGTTCTCATTTTTGTTTCTTTCTTTGCTTTGCTTTTCTTTCTTTCTTTCTTTCTTTTTTTTTTTTTTTTTTTTTTTTTTTTTGCACAATAAACTCATCTATTACTCTGGTAAAGCCTAAAGACCCTTTTTAAGTATAATGGTTTTAAATACATACAATGAAGTATTTAGGATTACAAAAGAAAGCAATTACAGTGATGTAAATTTATCAAAACCATCCTGAGATATCACCTAACCCCAGTGAAAATAACCCACATTACAAATCTCAAGACTGCAGAGGCTGGCGTAGAGGTGGAGAGAAGGGAACACTTTTACACTGCTGGTGGGACTGAAAACTAATACAACCTTTTTGGAAGGAAGTATGGAGAACCCTCAAAGAACTCAAGCTAGACCTCCCATTTGATCTTGAAATTCCATTGCTGGGCAGAAGAAAAAAATCCTTTAACCATGAGGACACCTGCATTAGACTATTTGTTGCAGCTCAAGCTAGAACCTCCCATTTGATCTTGAAATTCCATTGCTACCCAGAAGAAAAAAATCCTTTAACCATAAGGACACCTGCACTAGACTGTTTGTTGCAACTCAATTTGCAATTGCCAAAATTTAGAAACATCCTAAATGCCCACCAACCCAGGAATGGATTAACAAGCTGTGGTATATGTATACCATGGAATACTATTCAGCCATTTAAAAAGATGGAGACTTTACATCTTTTGTATTAACCTGGATGGAAGTAGAGCATTTTATTCTTAGTAAAGCATCACGAAAATGGAGAAACAAGAATCCTATGTACCCAATTCTCATATGAGAACAATTAATGACCTAGTACTCCGTAGGGGGTGGGAAAAGGGGATGGTAGAGAGTGGGAGGAAAGGAGGGGCCTGGGGAGTCATGGTGTGTGGTATATCTTTTGGGGGTGGGACACAATTAGATGAGGGACTTTACCTAAGGAGTGCAATCAATGTAACCTGGTTCAAAAAATTAAAAAACAAAAAAAAGGAATAGTTACCCTATAAAATATTATATCACAGGACCCCTCCCATTTTAAGAGTTTGCCAGGGACCCTGAAAGAACTGGAAGAAACAAAATTTATTAATTTACTAACCAACTAATGTCACTTGGAAAAATAATGACAACAACAAAACAAAATAAAGATTTCAGAATGGGTGAATGATAGACACCCCGTTAGTTTGTCACCCCCAGTCTATCCCCACTCTCCAGGTAACCAGGTACGGATTAAAGATTGGAGCCTGCTGGGTTGCACCTGTGGCTCAAAGGAGTAGGGTGCCGGCCCCATATACTGGAGGAGGAGAGTTCAAACCTGGCCCTGGCCAAAAAAAAAATTGGAGCCTGAGCCCACTGAAACCATGGTGAAAAGGCCCCTACTTAGTGATCCTGTCCACACCAATAGCAGTGACGGTGAATGGCATCGCTGCCTGGATACATCACTCATGTGTGAAACCCGCCAGAGATGGTGAGTGGACGGTTCAGCGACACCCAGAGCATCCTCACAGTCTTACCCTGAAAAAACAGACTACAGCCCTGCCCCAGTACAGACCAGGAGCTGACTGGTCTAGCAGGGCAGAAGCTTAAGGATGAGCAGCAGAGCATGGGACTGATGACTGATTCTTTGCTTTGGACTTTTTCACCTTCCTTCTTTAATCTTAGGTGTAAGACATGATGAAGGTTGTAGAAATTGTATCCAAAAGGTAACTCAAACTAGATAAACTGCCAAAACTGTGTTATTGGTTTACTCTTATTATGAATGTAGAGGAAAGCTTGAAGGTACTTGCATATGTAATAACACCCAATATCAGATGTGTGTGCCCCCCAGTGGGCCAGCTGTTTGCTATAATCCTGAACCCCCAGAACAAACTGAATTTGTTATGTGGCATACTGATGTCCCTAGAAAGACAATAACCCTAGTTATAACAGAAGGAATACTTAAATAAAAAAATCATTAATAACAATTTTGCAATATATACAGGTGTGTGTCTTTTTTATATTTTCAATAATAAGTAGCAGTTTTCCACGTGGAAATACTATATATTTCTGAAGGATTATTTCTATGTATTTCATATTTTGTGTTGTCATGTTAACTTTAATTCTCTAATTGCTAATTGTATACAATGGATATTTGTATATCGAACTTAAAAAAAATAATAGTGGTAAACATTAAAAATAAAAAAGAATAGTGCCTGGCATAGGTATGTCAGTCCTGAGGCAATTAGGAAAAACATAAGGCACTTAAGTATGACTGTCCTAAATTCTAACCTAAGTAAATATCCAAGGGTATTAATGCCAGCAAAGTTCTCCATTTTATGCTGGCAAAATCAAGAATTTAAAAGGGGCCCAGCAGTGGCTCTTGCCTATAATCCTAGCACTCGGGGAGACCACGGTGGATGGAGCAAAAGTGAGACCCCTGTCTATATTTAAAATAGAAAAACTAGTGGGGCAGGGAGTTGTGGTGGGTATCTGTAGTCCCAGTTACTCAGGATGCTGAGGCAAGAAGATCTCTTGAGCCTAAGAGTTTGAGGTTGCTGTGAGCTATGACACCACAGCACTCTACCCAGGGTGACAGAGTCAGACTCTGCCTCAAAAAATAAAAAATACAATAAAATAAAGAATTTAGGCTCAGTGCCCATAGCATGGTGGTTATGATGCCAGTGGCAGGTTCAAACCTGTCCCGAGCCAGCTAAACAACACAAATATATATCTAGAGAGAGAGAATTTAAATGTGACTGAAAAAAATTTATCAAAATATATACAAAATAAATTTGGAATATAATAACAAATGTGTTTTTAAATTACCATTAAATAAGTATATCTAGCAGGACAGTTTTATCAACCACCAAAATTTTGAAATAGTGATCATGGTAAGTAATATTTTAAGATATGAGCAAATATGGAAATATCTGTGATTTTAACCAGTAGCCATGTCGGGTACTACTAATACTACTGGGGATTGTTGGCTGTGATCAGAAGTTAAATAAATGTAAATTTAGGATAGAGACAGTTAAAATAAATACATAGTTTGTTCTCATCCAAGTTCATGGACTCCTGAACTCTATCCACAAATACTCAGGGACTAAAAATCTTTTTTTCTTTTTTTTTTTTCTTTTTTTTCAGATAGTCTCACTATGTTGCTCTTGGTAGAGTGCCGTGGCTTTACAGCTCACAGCAACCTCAAACTCTAGGGCTTAAGCGATTCTCTTGCCTCAGCCTCATAGCTTGGACTACAGGTGCCCGCCATAACACCCAGCTTTCTTTTGTTGTTGTCATTGTTGTTTAGCAGGTCCAGGCTGGGTTTGAACCCATCAGCCCCAGTGGCCAGTGCCCCAGCCGACTGAGCCAGGGACTACGAATCTTGATCCTTGTCTACTCCCAATCAGCAGTATGGGAAGGTAAACATGGAGAGGCATTTCCAGGTTAGTACATTTTGCTGATATTAAACCTACAAATATAATGGGGCAGGGTAATAGCCACAGAGTCAAATTTATACATCTTTCCCCTGGTATAAACTATGTCCTGAAAATTGCACATGTCTTTTCATTGGCCACAATTCAGGCCTGTAACGAGGTCTAAGAATGAGGGCAACAATGTGAGGGGAAGGTAGGATTGGGCAAATATAGCCAAACACAATTTAGAAGACGTCTATAAACACGTATCTTTCCATTGTTGGTAGAGTAAATTATTGTAATTGATTGAGTCGCTAGATCTTTACTCATGGGACTCACCATGGTGCAGGCACTGTCCTAGGTTCTGGGGGATACGGCAGTCAATAGCCAGATGAAGTTCTTCTGTTCACAAAGGTTTCAGAGTAAACCTTATTGGAGCAAAGAAAGGGATGAAAATATTATCAATGCACAAACAAGTAACCATATAACAAGTCAGATCCTGTGACAGACATCATCTGAGATCACTAAGAATTTGTTTTGCTCACTGAGACAGGACTTTCTATGGCTTCTTTTAAGTCACGCCAAGTATTCGGATAAAGTCACATCTATCACATGGGTTCTAGGAGTAGAAAGAGCTAACTCTATAGAAAGTCACCAAATACTTAGATCTAAATCTGCAGTAGGCCTCTAGGGAGGAAAGGAACAGATTTTGTGGAAAAAATTTTATTTTTATTATTATTATTTTATTTATTGAAAATATTTTCTTATGGTCCACTCAACTTGTTGATCTGAGACAAGGAGTCCAATTTATGTCCTGTTAAATCTTTTATCATCATAAAGCTAAGTGACCCTAGTTCTTTAAAATTGTCCTTTTCTTTTATTTTTCACAAGTTGAATGTCTTTGTTTTTTAGTTTTCATGCTTTTGGGGGGTTATTGGTCATCTTCACAGAATGTACTGCCAAAGTAGGATGAAAATTACATTATAATAAAGTAGTATACGGAACAAGGATTATTATCAGGCTCATGAAAATCATATTTCTAAAAATAAACTGGCTTCTACCTAATAATCATACGTTAATAATTCAAGTTCATTATGTGTTCAGTATGAGGACCACAGACGAGAAGTAAGCATCTGAAAGAGCCCCTCCAAACTTACCAGGAATGGAAAATAGCTCTCCTTGGAAGTGAGAAAAATTTCTAAGTGAAGGTAAAATTTGCACTGGGATTTTAGGAATGAATAGTATTTGAACAGGAAATGTCATCCCAGAGACATTGGGAAGAAAAGAAAAGAAAAAGAACTGCATGTTCCAAAAATTGGTGAAGGTTCTGGGTTGACTGGTAATCCAGGTTTTATGAGGAAAAATGAAATGTTGGTCAAGTCTCATAAAAATATAAAAACGTCAGATCATGGATGGCCATGACATTTTGTAAGCTTTGATACTTAAATACACACACACACACACACACACACACACACACACACACTTGCTCTCAACAGCCATATCCTCTGTAGGAAAATAACCTGATTGTAACACAGGAAGCCAGAGGCCACAGAGAGACTGGTAAGATCAGTAATGTAAAATCCAGGGAAGAGTGGATAAGTTTCTGCACAAAGCATTGGATACAGAAAGGAAAACGAGTGAATTAATTTGAGAGATAATTTAGATTTAGAGACAACCAGTCATTATAGCCAATTTGTTATAGGAATAAATAAGAGATAGGAAGTGGAGGGAGTGATTTTGGAGGGCGGTGGTGATGTATAAGATGTGGCAGGAAACAAAGGCAGTGGTACAGAGAAAGACGATAATAGGTTCAGTTGAAGACATTTCAGGTCTGCTGTATGAGCAAGGCAAGTATTTTACACTCAGAGAAACAATGGAGAGTGTAAGTCAAACTTAAGAGGGTACCACGGGTTGAGTCATAGGTCTCCTGGGAACTGTTTAGAAAGTGTGAGTAAAATCAGTTAGGAAGGGACTGTCAAATAGAACATCAATCAATTTTAAATCACCTAGAAAAGCAGTTCCACTGAGCAACCATGACCTTCTCCTACTAGCAGCAATTTTTTAATTTAATTAAATGACAGATAAAAAAAAAAAAAGAAAAATCAGAAGACGCATTAGAGAACAGTTGGTAAAATTATATTCCCTGCTTTGTTTTCAGGAACACAATTAAAAGTAGAGTTTTATTTCTTAATTTTATGTCTTTATGTTTTCTTTTTAGATGGTGACAAGTGTATTATCATCCGTAGTTTTCCCTAACTATTAAAGAACAACTTGAAGCTGCTCTAATAGAAAATACCTTATAAACCAAAATTGGGCCTTATGTCCATCTCCAAACCAGCCACTGGCAGGGGAAGTAGGATTACCCCTTGGATTATCAGCGTCTTCCTGAAGGAAGAGAGGGATCAAGAAATTTAGCTATATGTGTTGAGTGTAGGGTCATGATTCCTTGCAAAAAACGAATTAGGATTTTCTGATAAAGAAAGGAGGAGTTGATATTGTAAGGTAGTGCCTATTGTATCTTGATGATCTGGTTAAATGAATAAAGAACAGCAGTTTCATCTCAACTCTCAATATATCTGCATATCCTCTATGCATATCATTAAAAAAGGTTAATTCTTCCTCCTTGAATGAATAGAGTTTATAAAGGATTTTGTCCTCAGGGTTATCATTTTGGATTAGTGTGAATGATCAATACCAAAAATACACTTGTAAAAAATGTACACAATTAAATTGAATGGAAACGTCAGGGAATACACTGGAAGATGTTATAATGAACTTGTATGATATATTTATATTTTAAATTCACAAAGGAGGCAGGTTGTTTTCTGTGTTTGCTAGCGAATGTCCAGTGTCTCCAGAATGAAAAAATGAGGAAAATCTTTACATCACCTTCATTGTTATTTTCATCCTCTGCAAACAGAGAATTCTCTTGGAGTACTTTATTCTGATAATTAAATATTTAATTTACTCTGATTCGATTTCCTTTTGTAATAGTCTTTCAAAATCTACCTGTATGTGACCTTACTTGTCCTTCAGAGTTATCCAAAGCTCAGGGTTTAGTCATATTGGCTTCTTGTTTCCCTTTTTGGTTTTCAAATATCCCATTATAATTTGTTTGGAGTGGATGCACTATGTTCTTTTTGAAAGCCAACTTCCTTAAAGTCTACTTCCTAAGAGAAGCCAAAGGATTCATTGTACTAGTCTCTCAAACTTTACACAATTAACCTCGTGAAGTTAATTTTCTTAATATTGCTGGCATTTACATTCCCTTCCCTTAGGGAAGGGGACTCCATTTCACCAACTTGTGATTGTTTCCTCAAGGTTTCCCTCTACGAACAGAAGCCCATCTAACTTTTCCCTGTGATCAAGAATCAAATCTAATGTCTGCCCTAGGAAATTTTACCTTTATCACAGAAGACCAGGCTGTGTGAGCTCATTGCCTCACAACGGCTTTGTCATCAGTATTCTCCTTCTGTTTGATACGTGCCTATCAACCCTTCTCCATCTTTATTTAAAATTTCTTGTAAGGTCACTAAAGAAAATCCTATTTAACCTCCTTTTCCTGGTTTAGTGGTTTTTTTTTTTTTTTTTTTGAGACAGAGCCTCAAGCTGTCCCCCTGGGTAGAGTGCCGTGGCATTACAGCTCACAGCAACCTCCAACTCCTGGGCTCAAGCGAGTCTCCTGCCTCCGCCTCCCAAGTAGCTGGGACCACAGGTGCCCGCCACAACACCTGGCTATTTTTTGGTTGCAGCCATCATTGTTGTTTGGCGGGTCCGGGCTGGGGATTCGAACCTGCCACCTTAGGTGTACGTGACTGGTGCCTTAGCCGGTTGAGCTATAGGTGCCGAGCCGGTTTAGTGGTTTTTATAATTTCTATTACATTTATAACAGTTATTTCATGTGTTCTTACATATATAACTTTCTTCTAATTATTTTTCCCCAAATAATCCTATCAGTAGACCTTAATTATCCATTTAAAAAGACATTAATTTCACAAACAATTATAAAATACTTTCTCTCTTCTGATGCAGTCCTCCATTTCCAAGTGCTATTCTAGTCACTGCCGGGTATGTTAATAGCATCTTAAATCCGGTCCTGAGATGAAACTTCCACATCTTCCTGATTAATTTCGTTATTCAAAAGTCACACCAGAGCATATCTGCATCGTTGTATGATTGTTTCTTCACAAAGGAATAGAGTAGTTAATAGATAACAAGATGTTTGAAATGTATTATGATGGTCACCGGGACACATGTATGTTACTGTCCTTAGTGGACAGTTCTATGAAAATAAAAAAACTGAAGAAAGTGAACAAATCAAGGTGAGAAAAAAATAAAAGTTTTTAACTGGTATTAGACAGAAACAAAAATGGAAAAACATTTGCTGAGAGCCCAGGGAAGGGTTAAATGGAGAGCTAATCCCATTCGACACGTTAAACAAGATATTAAATGATCATTTTATAATATATTTTGAGTGTTAATAGATGTGAGTAATCACAGAATCACTGGATGTGAGCCAGATCAGGTAGATAAAAAATTATGATGTTTACACCTAAGCTATCTAGGGACAACTAGGTTAGGCCTCCACAGGCAAAGTAAGCCTAACACTTATGTAGTTACTCAAATAAGTAACTTTCTTTTGAATGGATTTTGCGTGGAGATTACATTATACTTCAAGTGATTGTGAATTGGTAATTGGGAAATTATACCAAGAGATATCTATAAATAATGGTGAGCCTGGCTGATTTTCCATAGAGTGGAAATCGATGCTGGCAGATTTTACTGTGGCATTTCATTCTTTTTGAGGAATTTTGCTGTGTTCAGGTTTGAAAGGCAGTAAAATACTTGATTGAGAAAAACAATTTCATAGAAACTAGATATCTCTTCCTTGGATGACATTTCTAAGATTAAAAATGATCCCAAAGGTAATAAAAAATGATTATTCCCTGAACGAATATAGAACTGAAGTTTTCATTAAAGTAAAAATAAATCCATTGAGGAGAAGCAAGATAATCCAGAAACAGGTATTTTTCTGTTTAAATAAGATTTATCAATGTGTAATGTGTATCAAAATTCTTGGGGTAAATTTTATTCATGACTTTCAACTCAGAAATTCTACTTCTAGCAATTAGTCTGGTGGAAATGATTAGTGATATGCACAAAAATTACAGAAAGACACTAATTTAACTGCTTTGTTCTTCCCACTCCTCCAGGCTGAGCCAGAGACAAAGTCTTTTGTTTGCGTAGTGATATCAGGATGCATTAATGGAAGTCAGGAGAGACTAAAGGAAGGAGATAAAACTAAAATGTCTGTCATCAAGGCCACTATACAGAACATCCTGGGCTTTATCCCACCTTAAGAGCCTGCAGAATGCCTATCAGAATTTTATTCCTGAGTATCTGTCATCAAGGAGGGGTCATAATCTATTGGTTGAGATCTACTCTGCAAGAATTACCTCTGTTTTCCACCCCTCTCCACTTCCCTACCATCTGCATGGGTCAGCGCCAATTCTTGGTCATTCTTGGCCACAGATCAAGAGAAAAAAAATGAGCTTCAGGAGAGATGCTGTGAGCTTACAGGAAACTGAAGTCCAAAGAAAATTGTCTACTGCTGTTGTTGCTGAAATCAATGGGGAGGTCTGAAGAATGGGGGCAGGACATCAGAAGCATTTGATACAATTATGATAGTTCTTTTTAAGTAGTGTCAAAAATTGTATAGTGGCCAAATAAATAACATATACACAAAAATGGAGTTTGGTTATTATAATGTATATAACAAAGCATTTATTGTGTGTTGATTACAATATATAGTAAGCAAACTAGATAATAAATGTTTACAGCTCTTAATTATATATATATATATATATATACACATATGCCTAAAGTCATTTGAAAATATATGCTAGCATATTAACAGTGGTTTGGGGGGATAGAAGGATTATGGGTTATCTGCATTTTCTCTTTTGTACGTTCACCTATTTTCTAAATGTGGTATTTAGATAGTGTAGTATTCTAGTAATTAAAAAGTCAATGCTTCCCCCCAAATTCCACTGCTTAGAATTGGTTCTCTTGTTCCACTGTTCGGGAGTCCAGGCTTTGTAAACTAGGGACTCATCGTAAAGTCTTTTCTCAAGCTAATATTCAATGTGCTCCCCTGTGGCCCATTACAAATTTGACTATCTATCTGTGATTTGGTGGTGTAGCTGCAGCTCAAGCTCCCCTAATCTCTCACTGACCAATCCTAGAGGGAAATACTGTGTGCCCTGAGACTAGCATACGTTTTAGTGTAGATAAAAGCATATTCATTTAATAAAATTATTTTATCTTGATCTAGCCAGCAGAAAAAGAAGAGCCAGAAATAAAAAAGAAAGAGCGTTGAGAAAAGGTTACACAGTCGACCAAAATGTGGAAAAAAATAGAGAATTATTTATTTGCTGAGAAAGAAATTGTGTCTAGTGTTGGAAAACCATAAAGGAAACTTTGTGATTTGTTTTATGAACACCCAATGGCCATTTAATAGGGATCAGAGACTAATGTCACGTGACGACATACTCATGTTATCCTCTGTGGGTCAGTTTCTGCTTCATTTTTATAAATATTCTCACATAATAAAGAACTGAGGGCTGAGAAGCTACACAGTTCATCTGAAGAGGTTATATGTAAGCAGAAACAGGCCTGAAAAATCAAGCAGATGGCCCATGATTAAGTGAGTGAGAACAACTGGTTTGGGTGGCAGAAACCCTACATCACAGCTAAAGGCAACAAAATGCCAGCTGGAACCTGCTGAGAAAATGACAATGGTAGGAAACGAAAAAAATGATCTGGTTGGTGGAGGCTGGAAATAGAGGGGATTTTCTGGAACAGAGTATAGTGGACTTACGGTGGACTTAAGGGGGATCAAAAAGAATTAGATCTGGTGTCAGATTGAAAATATAGCTAAAAAAAAATCAACCTTTTTCTAAAAAAATAGAAAATAGTACTTACCATGAGGCAAGTGGAATGTTTTTCTCCTGCCACAATTGAATACTATTGCAGAAAGCTGATGATCCGTAAATCACCCCTGCAGGATAGAAATTTTGAAAACGTTCAAGGATCAATAATTGATCTTGGTACACATAGTATTACCATACTGATAAATTTCACTTACTGATGGAAACTTTGAAAATTATGTTCCTTTGACAAGGAAAGTTTCTTCCAGGCCACATTTTGTTTATTCAACAAATATTTTGCTCATCTCCAAGGTACCAGATAGCATAACTGCCTCGGAAGACATACACACAAGGATGGAAATTTGTGTTATAAAATTTTTGTTACAAACTCCCAGAAGAGGAGACGGTGATGTAAAGATATGATTTCAATACAACGTGCAAATGCAAGAGTTTGAACAAAGCAGTAGAGTACAGCGGGTAATAGCAGGGACTCGGAAGCCGTTTTCCACTGTGTAAGCCCCTCTTTTCCCAAGCACGACATGAACACCTTTGGACTGGTTACTTGAGCCACTTCTTTCTCAGTTACTCCACCTAGAATATGAGGGTAACAATAATGCATCTGCCTTTATGATCTAAATGAGTCTAATGAATCAATGTATGATTTACATATATGGAAAGAGCAGAGTCTGATGTACACAAGCTAAGGCCATAGAAGTAAGTAGCCAAGAAGGAAGAAAGGAGAGAACACTCTGGGAAGAATTTGTCAGGAAAAGCTTACCAGGGCAATACTCTAAAGATGACTGAGAGTTTATAACAAGGAAGGACAAAATCGGATCTCATGTTATCCTACACCATAAAGGTTGTGTTATGCAAAAAAGTAAAATAAAATAAAATGCAGCAAAAAAATCTAAAAAATCATCTTGGTTGGTGGGCTGGATATTTGGGTGCAGAGGGGTCAAGATTGTTCTACAGTATGAATAGAAATGTATATTGCACCTGGTTTTTTAATTAGGAAAAACTAAGGCACAGGTGAACTCACTATCTCTACTTTTACAATGGATTTCTACTTTGCCTCTAAGCTTTGGATTTCTTAGTAATTTAATATTTTCAACTGGGGGCTATCTGACTGGTATCTAAGTAAATTTACTGAATTTGTTTCCAAAAATGCCTTTGGTTGCTAATAAGACATTTATATTCTAGGAAAGATTATGAATCTTTTATTCAGTTTATAAGAATTGGCCCCAAGAACTTCAAATAAAGCTAATTAGTTTGGAAGCTCCTTGAGGGCTACAGTGGGGTGTTTTTCATCTCAACATTCCACTCAACAAACACCCACAATGTGCTAGGTACTGTATTAAATGCATTTTAATCCATAGCTACCAATTGAACTGGATCTAGATATGTAGTAGCTGTTAAATTATCTATGTTATATTGCATTGCTGTTTGGAGTATATTGATATATTTGAATATTTTACTACTGCTATTTTTATTCAATTATTTTCCAGTTATTTTGCTGATTATGAGACTAAGGCATGGAAATCTAAAAGAAAATAGACCTTAATTTGAAACAACAGCTGGTGGTTACACATGTAATTAATGGGGAAGACTGTTTACTGGTATTTATTTCAGAACCGATCCCATCCCTGCCAAAGAAAATGGCAGCACTAAAACTTCACATATTCAAATGCCCAGATCTGGCTGCCATAAACTTGTAATAGATTTATTTAAATTTTATACTGTACATGTAAGAGTCTGAGTTTATATCACTCATAGAATTTATTTTAATTTGATAATATCCTCTGGTTTTGATATAGATGAAATGAAATCCATGGCCGATACCCTGGGATATAAAATTCATGCCTTAAAATATATTTAATTTGTGTTTTCCCATAGTGTTGAGACATTTCAGTAGCTATTAGATACCACAAGTTACTCTAATAAAGTAATAAAGGGCTGCAATAAAGTCTGTGGATAATTTTTATGCCATTGTCTGTGCAACTTTGACATTTTCATAATTAACCAAAGTCTAGAGATTTAGTTCTAGGTTGGACTTTTGCCCAAGCATTCAATCTTTGAATATGATTAAAAGGCTGAATTTTATGTTTGAGTACTTGGCTTCAGTTCCTAGAAGCCAAGCTCCTAAAATTATTTGGTTTCTAAGCATTTCCTTATGGAAGGAGTAATTTCCATGAACTAGTGTGTTTCTCAGAGATATTTTGGTTCAATATTCCACATAATGCTATTCTTTGCATGCAACACTCCCTTGCCTTTGCAACGCTGATGCTCCTCCTTTTCCAGATTTCAGCTTCAAATCACTTCCCAAGCAGTCTTTCCTAAAGAATCTATGTGGCTTCTACCATAAAATGTTCTATCGGAAATTATATTAAATAGTTTTAATATCATTATCATTTATGATATCTAGTATTAAACTATAGTTTTAATATGCTCCAGATATAGAGAAACTGTCAACTGTTGTTATTTTTTTGTTGTGGTGGATAATTCAGATAATTGTTTATTGACATTTGGAAGTTGTTCCCTTTTCTGACCTTGTGGAATGTTAGAAAAGACTATTAAAAGCAAAGCAAATTTGTTCTGATTTTATCAGCTGAACATACAAAGTCAAAGAACTTAAAATAACAACTAGAATTATTTATATTTAGTTATGTAGGGCTAGATGTGGTGGTTCATGGCTGTAATCCTAGCACTCTGAGAGGCTGAGGCAGGTGGACTGCCTGAGCTCATGAGTTCCATACCAGCCTGAGCAAGAGTGGGCCACCCTCTCAAAAAACTGGTCAGGCATTGTGGCAGGTGCCTGTAATCTCAGCTACTTCAGCGGCTGAGGAAAGAGGATTGGTTGAGCCAATTGCTGTGTGAGCTATGACACCATAGCGCTCTACCAAGTACCAAGAGTGACAGAGTGTGACTCTATCTCAAAAACAAACAAATAAATAAATAAATATATGTATATATAGTTATATTTTAATGTATGCAAGAAAACTATCAAAGTGGGACCACACCTATGGTTCATCTTACAAGGGTACATGTGAATCTTTCTAAATGCAGAATATAAATATCTTAACACAATAACTAAGAAAATACCATGAAGGCTATGTTAACCCAGTTTGATGAAAACATTTCAAATTGTATATAAAACCAGCACACTGTACCCCATGACTACCTTAATGTACACAGCTATGATTTAATGAAAAAAAGAAAAAGAAACTTTCAAATCCTCTCACAGTATTTTTTACAAGGACCTCCTTTTCTCTTTTCTCTCCACCAGAGACTCAATGCAATTGCTTACCTTCTCTGCTCCAGAACTCTCTTTGCTCTTGGTTATCACACAAGACCTCTCAAACCCAGCATGTCTGAAACGAAACTCATCGCATGCCTGCCAAACGCCACACCTAAAGTCTCCTCTGATATACCTTATATTGGTTATTGGTACTACCTTCCCCTACCTTTTCTGAGCCACAGACTAAGAGTAGTATACAATCCTATCTTTCTTGTTTTTGCTGCCTGATAAGTCACCACATGTACCTAAATAGATATAGATTTATATTATCTTTCACTATCAAACATCTTTTTATCTGTTTCTCTATAGATCTATATCACTTTTTATTCACATTCAAATTGGTTTCCTTCCTCTCACCTCCACCATTTTGCCACTGCTGGTTAAGATCATTTTTTAATCTGACCTGTTGATCAACTTCCAGTTCATTCTACTGTCATCAAGTTGCTTTTTGTCCCCCAAAGTCTACATCTTCTACCTAAACTCCATCTACATCTCCCCGATGCCTTCAAGGTAAAATCCAGCACCTTAGGATAATGAACACAACTCTTCAGAATGGGGCCCTTATGACTTTTTAGTTTTTATTAATTTTTATTTTTCATTATTATGGATATATAACATTTATGAGGTAGATGTGGTATTTGGGTATAGGAATAAATGTACAATAATCAAATCAAGATAATTGAGGTATTTACCACTTCAAGCATTCATCATTTTTTTTGATGGGAAAAATGGGAACATTCCAATTCCATCCTTTTAGCTATTTTAAAGTATGCACTAACTTATTGTTGACTATAGAACCCTGTTTTTTTTTTTTAATCAAGTATTCAATCTTGCTCATTCTATCTATTTTGGCTTCCATTAGCCACACCCACTTTATTCCCACTCCCCACTACCCTTCCCGGGCTGTGGTAGCCATTATTCTTGATACTATTTAGTCATCTTTTCTTTCTCTTCACTTCAAGTTTTACGTGTAAAAATGTAGAACTTCTTCTAATTTTTGAATGCACTCGTCTGTTCCATGGCTGCTGTACATTGTTTCATTGTTCTCTCTGAAATTGTTTCAATGCTTTACCTAACCCAGTTAACTGCCACGTGCCCTTCAAAATTTAGCTAAGTTATGGTTTCATCTCAAATCAGTTTTTAAACTTCTCATTTCATGTGACTGCTTTTTCTCTCCATTGGTTTTTTTTTACTCTGTCTTTACTAGGGTTTGTTGTGGGGTTTTTTTGTTTTATTTTTCTGCCTCTTCCCCAAGGCTGCAAGCACATCGAAAAGATAGATTATGTTCTTTATCTAGTATATAGCATAGTATCTGGCTTAAGATTTTTGCTTAACATATGTAGATGAAGGAAAAATAGTCATGAAACCAAGGGTTTCTATTTGGAGAAATTTTGTAGTTGGAAGAAGGTACTGTAAAAGTTATTGGCACATAAACCTTCGCTTCGTGTTATGCTTTCTGTGTGGTGGGCAATGTTGTAAGTCTTTTATGTGTATGAATGCATTTGACCAGAGCAACCATCCTAATATGTTTAAGTACTATTCTTACCCCTGTCCACATCTCCACATCATTTTCTTAGTCTGAACTCTTCTAAAAGCAGAGTCTGAGATAATGATTTATGTGCTAAAATTGTATTAGGTTATACAAAGTCAGGGAAGTAGGATTTAGGGAAAAAAGCAACAGGAACTGGAAAGAAGAGAGTGGATGTGAGGCAGCACTGCTGAGCTGATCAGCACTCCGCATCAGATGCACCTGATCTGGATCTCTCTGGACCGTCTTTTGGGAGCTTTGTAATGAATGCATCTCAGGAGTATCCATTTGCAGAGAGGAAAGGAGATCCATCCCTGTGCTTGTGTCTCATTGGTCATTTTCTCCTGCATGTATTTCAGAATTGCACATGCACAGTTATATTAAAGATCCCTTGACAGAATTGATCAGCTTCCCTCTGAAGTCATCTGTAGCCCATGAATAACTCACTATTATAGCAATGGCCTGGATGGAAGGGGAGCCACAACTCCTGAGAAAGTGTGGCTGAAAGGATCTCTGCAGAGATGCAAGAACAGTCAGACATATTCATCTAATAAATGGTGACACTGTAACTGTAATGCAAGCGTTGGAAGTTTGACTCCAGATCCTGTAGTCAGTGCCACTCTTCAGCCTGGGCAAAACGGCCCTTGCCCAGTGCTTTTGGTGGTCATATGTCAAAAAGACACACACCGAATAAAATTATTAAAGAATATGTGGATGTCTCTGTGTCTGGCACATGACCTGTAGGTCAACATATCTGTTCTCTAGACTGCATCTGCTTAAACTTCAAAAAAATGCTTCCCCACATCTCCTTTCCTATGTCCTACCCTAGGATTGAGATTCCTTGTGCTGTTGACATGGAAGATGGACACTGACTCAGAGGAGGAGAGATGTGATCAGCTGAAGCTCTTAGGCAAGAGAAAAAGACAAAAGAATTCCCCAAACCCTTCTCTCAGGTAGAGAGACTACAAGACATTCTTATCTACAAACTACCATTTCTCCGGAGTGTAGTATTTGTGGTAGTTGTACATAAGGTGTAAAGGATATTTTGATGATAACAGTTCTCTTCGTGGACATCTGGATTACTACTGAGTGTTAGAATTATTAATAGTTGTATTTTTATAAAATTATTTAATAAAATTCAATTAAAGTTTTAAAAAATTACATTTAAAATTTAAGCTATGAAATCTAGGCTTAAAATTATTGCATTCATCCATTATAATTCTGTCCCCCAGTGTTAGTAGATAATATTGACTCTTTTAGAGGAAAAATAATTCTCAATGTACATATGAAAGATATTTTAATTTTACTTTTATATTTGTCTTAATTCACATTTGCTATTGAACGTGATTCAACTCTTGTGAATTCTGAATATAAATAAATGTTATTATTTTATTTCTTTACATCATTAGATGGCATTAGAATACAAATTATATGAAAGTCTTCATAATAGCACAATTATGAAACAGAGGCACAAATAAATTTATTGAATACATAGATAATGATTTATGAATTATGTACGTTTATAGGCATCAACAAAATAGCTAGCCATATGCAATAACAATTGAACTTAGTATTCTCTGGCACTTGGCTGACTCAGTTATTTAATAATCATAGATTTACAGATATTTTCTAGTTATTCATTCTTCAGGGATACATAATAAAATACTTTACCTAACAGTTGGTTAGCCAGAAATAAAACTTTTAAATATTTAGGTATAATGTATGTGTCTCTCCATTTGTACTCTTGCCACAGATACCACAAATATGATTCTTAAGAGTGGTTTTGTCGGTGTTTATAATAAATGCCTCTCTTCCACCATCCTTCACTCCACTCCCCCGGACTCTGTACCGCACACTGTTTGACTCCACTCAATTGTACTCTGTAGTATTACCGCACCACACTGCATCCTTATCCTTTCAAGGATCAGTTTCATGAAAAAACTCATTCTAGTTAAGCAGTTGGTGCCATCCTGACAAAACCAAGGCATAGTTGTAGCTCTTTACACTATGTTAAATATCTACATACAAATATGAAAATAGTTACAGATGACAAAAACTCATTGCTCCAAGCTATAAATTGAGACACGATATTTTTTTTTCTTTCTTTCTTTTTTTTTTATTATATCATAGCTGTATACATTAATGCAGTCATGGAGTACAGTGTGCTGGTTCTATATACAATCTGAAATATTTTCATCCAACTGGTTAACATAGCCTTCATGTCATTTTCTTAGTTATTGTGTTAAGACATTTATATTCTTATGGGGAAAGGGGAGAGGGAGGGGAGGAGAGGGGGGAGGATGGGGACCACGCCTATGGTTCATCTTACAAGGGTACATGTGAGTCTTTCTAAATGTAGAATATAAATGTCTTAACACAATGACTAAGAAAATCACATGAAGGCTATGTTAACCAGTTGGATGAAAATATTTCAGATTGTACATAGAACCAGCACACTATACCCCATGATTGCATTAATGTACACAGCTATGATTTCATTAAAAAAAAATAAATAAAAGAACTATTTTCACAAAATTTTAAAAAAGACATTTATATTCTACATTTAGAAAGATTCACATGTACCCTTGTAAGATGAACCATAGGCGTGATCCCACCAACTCCCCTCCCCTCCATGAATTCTTCCCCCTCCCCTCCAATGTACTCAGCCCTACTATGAAACTAATTTATAGCTTTCATATGAAAGCTATAGCTCAATTATAGCCCAAGAATATGGGGAAATTGAGACACAATATTGCTCTCAGCTCTTAAAAATAGTACTTTTCACATATCATCTCCCTCCTCCAACTCTTCACAGGATTCATTTAAGTCATGTTAGTTAATTTCTCCTCCATGAAGGAACATTGTTTTTGTTCTTCCCTGACTGAGATGCCTGATACTCTAAATTTCATAAGGTATTAGCTTATTATCTCCTTTTTCAATTTCTTTTTTTTTTTTTTTTTTTTTTTTTTTTTTTTTTGCAGTTTTTGTTCAGGGCTGGGTTTGAACCCACCACCTCTGGCATATGGGGCCAGTGCCCTACTCCTTTGAGCTACAGGTACCGCCCTATCTCCTTTTTCATAAGACCAAATGCTTTCAGGATTTTCTGGAATTTTACCGGGTAGTGTGAAAAATATTTGTAAAAGATTGTAGTTTTACCAGTTTTGCAGATTCTCTTTTGAAGAAATTTCTAGTAAGGCACTTCTGGGAGGAAAAGGGTTAGATCATTATACCTCAGATAACATTCCATCTCCAGTTTTCCTTATTGGGGTCATAGACTTTGTGCAATACTATTTAAAAAGAAATTGTTGGTTTGATGCCTAGTTAACATTTATATGGTTTTCCCTACAATTATAATTTAGGGATGCCATATTCAATAAAAACTGGATTATAAAATATTCCGTTCTTGGTCTCCTTCTGAAGGCTATGGAGGAAGACACAGGTTTGCAGGACTAAGCTCGTTTTATACCACAAAGTAACTTAAACATGGTTTTCCCCCCTTAACAACCACAGTCTCATCTCCAACTTTACCGTAGAATCTACCATGATGTAAATCTATACTTTTTATATTTTTATATTGTGAAGATTTGATACTATTGATTTCTTATATTTGAAAACCAAAACAAAGCTTCCCATTTCTTCTTCAGTCCTTACAAAATACTATTTGATCATTCAAAAATTCTATTTTCACTTAAAGTTATCAATTCATCTTAAGGCGTTCAGTTAAATTCAGAAATTAATAGAATGCAGTCTTTAATATATTCTCTGAAGCTTAGTAGGATTAAGGTCCATTCATGTGAGATAGCAAAGCCATTCACTCATAGACTTAACGTATCTTAAAAATAATCTAAGTAATCACTTAAGTATTCATTCCAATAAGACAAAAGGTTGGCATAAATCAGTAAATATTTATAAAGAATATGCTCTGCTTTTTGTGGTGGCACAGATGTATCCTCGATGCTAAATCCTGACACTGGAGAGAAACCAGGTGTCCAGGCATGACAGATTCCTCAGTGCCAAGCAGCTCCATGTCTCAGAACGATGTTCTTAATGAACTTGACCTGACCCAGCTGGAATCAAGACAGCAGCTGGGAGGAAGAGCATACTGTTGAAGGCAGAGAATCTCTCACCCTTCTGGCCTGCTGGCTGAGTTAGCTGTACAATGCATGCTTTCTACTAGAATTATTGGAAAATTGAGTAAGCAGTCATGACATCCAGACAACATATTTCTTACAAATTCCTCTCTGGTGCCAGAGAACTGCACAAATTTCTTGCTCCAAGACAGACTGATGCTCATAATCATGACAATTTGTGATACTCACTTGACCTTTTCAAGCTACATAAATACAGTATATTTAGCCTAAAATAAAAACTTTCAAAGTAAGTCAGGGCCTTAAAAGAAGGAAAATTTCAAGGCATTAAAAATAATGTGTATGTATATATTGTTGTTGCTGTTGATGGTCCATAAATCTTGTATATTTAGTTATCCTAAAATACCTGAAGCTGTAATATTAATAATATGTACCTTAAATAGCTATTATTGTAGTTGTCTAAAATTATCCCTTTATCTGTACAGAAAGTGACTATAGACAAATGATTATGGTTATATATCATAGAAATGGATTGTTCTTTTCAGAGACACATTTCTGAAGAGCTGGCAAATCTCCTCGTAAGGTCAAACAACTTTGAAAGTCAAGTGGTGGAATTAAAAACCCGTGAAATATTTGGAGTGCAAGTTTCTGCTTAGAAATGTATAAATGATAATATGTTAGAAAACACTGGCTGAAATCAAAATATTTTGCTGAACTCAGAAGTAAAGGGTATGCAACATAAAGTTCAATACACTTGAAGCAATATGTCCCTAAGACAGAAAAGCAGCTTTTTTTTATCGGAAGTTTGTAGAATGATAAAAGAATCAACTCAACTGTCCTAGATTATTTTATGTTGTGGTTCTCAACATTTCATAATTTCAAAATAATCCAGAAGATCTGGAAAATCCCAGAATCTCTGCCTATTCCATTAAATATCATGAGTTCTGGCCACTCTGGACAACACTCTTTCTGCCCAAAGATTCCATTCTCCACCAGCATGGATTCCAGAGTAAACTCCTCTACTTGTGTGCCAATATAGTTGTTGGTTAGAATGTACTTGACCTTTCTAGAGAAAAAGGAATTGCTTCCTTACTCCTTCTGAAACATATACTTTATAATATACCTATCTGTGACTTCATTCTCTGTTAAACCATATGCTTCATGAGAGCTGAAAGTGTCTACGTCCTTTGCTGTATGCTCAAAACCTTTGCTTCGTGTTTGTATATTATAAATACCTAAAGCATGTGGGCTGGGCTTCTGTTCTCAATGGCTAAAGCACCAGCCCTGTGTACCAGGGGTGGATGGTTCAAACCCAGCCTGGGCCTGCTTAACAACAATAAAAAAAGTACCTGAAGCACAGCTGTAGAATTGTTACTATGGGGTTACATGCATCCTTACTCCCCACTGATCCCTTCCTCTGCCTGTGTCCTTCTTCTCATTCTCCTCCCCCCACCACCAATTCTCCAGTTTTCCAACCACACCTTCACCCACGCCTTCACTGGGAATGACTCTTAGTTCACAAACACACCCCTGCAAATGATATAATTTGTAATGATATAAAAATTATAACAACATATTTCTTCAAGATGATAAAAATTTCATCTTCTTTGGTAAAGCACTGCTGTTTCCCCTGGGATCGTGCCTAAATTCCAGTTGGCTTATTTATTGAAGCTTCGGGTGGGGAAGAGATGTCACGTGGTTTGTAACCTCCCTACCAACATTAGCATCTGCTGAGAAGCCAGGGGTCCCTTCTGGGCCTCTTGATTGGTTTCTACTTTCTATCTGCTGTGACCCATTCGGTTTTCTAGGTTGTCTTGGTGCTGCCTCTGCTGCACTTTAAGGGGCTCCGGAAACATTCAGCAGCTCACGTGTAGTCTGAGCTGCTGAGGATTGAGGGACTCTCTTCAGTTCCTCAGCACTCTGTGCTACCTGTAGGTGCGCAGACATCAGCGCGCTGCTCCCCATGTCCTGTTAATGGATGCAGGGAGGTTCTGAGGCCCCTGGAGTCCCACCCACCCAGAAGCTATATGGAGATATTTCTGACTTTGCTTTATTCCCCTCTTCACCATGCCAGCCAAGATGTCTTTACGTAGGGGAGTACTAGGATTGTTGACGACAGCTGGAGCCCTCTTACTGGAGAAAGCCATGTATAGATCTTTCCTTCTGTAATTACCTGGGATCCTGTTCACAGTTGGTTCTGGACAGAGGCAGTGAGAACTCAGTGCCTTTGGGGGACGTGCCGGGATAAGAGTATTCATTTCTTCCCTGACTTTTTCTCTTCCTTCAGGGAAAGAGAATGCTTCGTTAGGGAACGCGGCATTAGACTATGAATAACTACGGGAGCAGAGGAAATGTTATTCAGTACACACTCACAAATTATGTACATGATTTTAGTTACATTCATTCAGCCTATTCACTTCTATCCATGATATTCAAGCATTTTTGGTCAATGCAAATCTATCAGTATTTAATTTGGAGCACAGACCCATATTATATTCACGTTTATTCATAATATATGGGTATTACTGCTCTAATGTGATAATATACTATCCAAATTAAAATAGTGGTAGGGAATGGGAATCTTCAAAGAGAATATAAAGTAACATAAGCAATGTTAGATAACTTATTTTATGTATTTGTTAGCATTTTTTCTTTCAATAAAACAAATTGTTTGCTAGGTATTGGGAGAAATGTTGTTAGTCGGTTTCCACACGTACCCCTTTAAAGTGGGAATATAAAGATAAAATAAACAGTATTAAATTTCATCTACTTCTCAGTGATTAAAAATTAAACAAAATGTTACTCTCAAATGCTAGTGAAGTAATTTCAAGAATTTTGAGTGAACTTTATGTTCAAAAGTTTCATTTACTCTAATGTCAATCAATACTTCTTTAAAACTAATTGGAAGGTTTTTTGTTGTATTTTTCACAAGTGAGTTAAATCACATTAAGATGTCTGCTTGGAAAATTTTTTTAAAGAAGAAATTACAAAAGTCTGTCATTTAGTTTAATCCTTAAGGTACAGGTAAAACAATATGTTTGTTTTTGTTTTTTACAGATGAAAATCTTATTCTTTAAAATGATACAGTCTAAACCATACACACAGAAGTATTTTGTAATATCGATATTTAAGAGGACTGAAGGTGAGTCAATCTAAAGGCACGGCTGAGCTGCTGAACTTCCACAATCTTCCTTCAAGTTATTCTGAAAGCCACATTGGTACATGTGACCCTCTGACCCACCTGTGGACTGGTGGGAAAACACATGCCAATTTGCATAACAAATTTTCATAAAACTTGACTTCTTTCTTTTTTAATTTAATGTAAATAAAATATGAAGTTTTATTTGTTATATCACATTGGCGACCATTACTCTAAATAATTTCTCTTTCAATTTCTGCATTATATTCTACAAAGGATTTTATAGGGCTATGTTGGAAAACACCCTATTGAAGTAGAATGAAGTAGAATGGAAGAGAGTTTAGAGCAAACACAATATTTCCCAAAACCTTTTTTTCACTTTCTTCTGACTATAAAAATTTTTAGGGAAAAAAAAAAACAGCTTTATTTGAGATAGAATTCATTTATACATCATATAATTTACCAACTTAAAATGTACAACTTATTGGTTATTAGAATATTTACAGAGTTGTTCAAGCAGCACAATGACCACTTCTGGGACATCGTCATTACCTAAGAAAGAAACCTGTACCCAATAGTACTCATGCCTTTTCTCCCAATTACCGTCCCCTCTTCCATTTCAGCCCTAGGCAAGCACGAATCTGTATCCTCTTTCTATTCGCCTATTCTGGATACTTCACATAAA
Source organism: Otolemur garnettii (assembly GCF_000181295.1). Classification (NCBI taxonomy): domain Eukaryota; kingdom Metazoa; phylum Chordata; class Mammalia; order Primates; family Galagidae; genus Otolemur; species Otolemur garnettii. The sequence goes on along the minus strand of NW_003852404.1, from coordinate 18,393,024 downwards.
TAAAATCACAAAACACTATATATGGTCCCTGGGAGCATCTTTCAGGTTGTAAGTTTTAACATTCATCCATATGTAACAAGTGTCACTACTCCATTCTTTTTATGGCTTAGTGATATTCCATGGTGTGGATATGTCACATTCTATTTCTGCATTGGTCGATGGACATTTGGGTTGTTTGCACTTTTTAGTTACCAAGAATAATTCTGCTATAAACATTCATGTACAAGTGTTTGTATTGCACATATGTTTTTAATTCTCCTGAGTATGCACATGGGGTAGAATTACTGAGTCATATAGTGACCATGCTAAAACTTTTGAGGAACTGTTAGATTGTCTTCTGAAGCAGATTTACCATTTTGCTTGGATTTTACATTTATTCCCACCACCAATGTATGAAACTTCCAATTTTTCCACATCCTCCCTAACACTGTCATTACTCTTCTTTTTCATCATAGCCATCCTGGAGAATGTAAAGTAGTATCTCAGCTTGCTTTTTAGAAAATCAGCTTTATTGAGGCATACGCAGATATAAAGAATATCATATATTTATATATCAAGGACTGCCCATATCTAATGTGTACATTCTTTTTTGCAATTTTTGGCTGGGGCTGGGTTTCAACCTGCCACCTCCAGTATATGAGGCCAGCACCCTACTGCTTTGGGCCACAGGCACCTCCCTATAATACGTACAATTTGATGAATCTGAGCATGTGCAAACATCTGTGGTGCCGTCACCACAATCGCTGTAACACACATTGCAGCACCACCTGAAAGTTTCCCTGTGTCACTGTTTTGTTTTGTCTTACAGTAAGAGCACTAAATATTAGATCTACTCTCTAAACCACGGATGTCCAACCTTTTCACTTTTCTGGGCCACGTTAGAAGAAGAGTTGTCATGGGCACAATTAAATACATGAACAGAACAAAGCTAATGAGTTCCATACATAATTTTCATGATATCTGCCACCACAGATAAATAAAAAAATCCTCACATAATAATCCTAATTATCCAGTGGTCCATTCAGACAGTCTTAAAAATGGTCAAATAGTTCTTAAGATCACTAATGTAGAAAATATTCCTACATAAGCAATAAATCATCTTTGGGGTTCTTAAAATATTTTTTTGTTATACAAGTAAAGTGGGCAACATAAAATTAGTGGAATATTTGACATTTTATTTGGGAAACTAATGCATCAATTATTCAATAGTAGTTGCAATTCTCAGTGAGTTCTCAAGGTGCTCGTCAGATATTTTGATTCTAATTTTATGCTTAATGTGCTTCATTCTTGAATACAGTCGGTTGCAAGTGTAGGTACTGCCACAAAAGCAATGACATGAATAGGGTGTGATTGTGAACTAGGACCTATGAAAGCCCTATAAAGTCTAAAAAGAGACATGATCAATTTTTCTTAAAGTTGAATATCAGATTGCAGTTCTATGCATTCCATTTGAAAATTGGTAGGTAACATTGATTTTGACTTAAAATGGAGTCAGAAATGTACCAAAAATTCATTATTAACATTGTTTATAATATTTGATTATTAAGGGCACGTCCACACCTCAGGCACCTCAGTGTGACCTCACACATCAGCTTCCACACTTTACAATTGAGCCTCTACCTTGTCCTCTATCAGCAGCTGACATGTGGAAAAGCCCAAACCTTGCTCTTTATTTTCCTGGCAATTAATTTCCATAATAGAAGTAAAAATAGTCCATTATCTATTATTATTTTTTATTCCCAGCATGGTTCCTACAACATCTCAAAAGAAAACAGAACCTCCCAAAAGAAAAATTCTGGATGAAGGAAAATCTGTTCAATGAAAAGTGGACAGATGACTACGTTTTTGTTGAGGCAAATAATAAAGTAGTTTGCTTAATTTGTAGGGAATTTGTGCACGCTTTCAAAGACTATAATTTGAAAAGGCATTTTGTGTGAAGCACGCTGCCAAATTTGATGCATATAAAGGAATGTGTCATTGAGGATCAACTTATGAAAAAATGCTCAACATCTCTACTCATAATCATTAGGGAAATGCAAATCAAAACCACAATGAGATACCATCTAACTCCACAGAGAATGGCTCATATTAAAAAGTCCCAAATCACCTATGGTGCATTTTACAAGGGTACAAATTAAATCTACTAAGTGTAAAGTATAAATGTCTTAACACAATAACTAAGAAAATATGGTGAAGTCTATGTTAACCAGTTTGATGGAAGTATTTCAAATTGTATATAAAACCAGCACATCGTACCCCATAATTGCATTAATGTACACAGCTATGATTTAATTTTTTAAAAAAGTCCCAAATCAACAGTTGCTGGTGTGAATTTGGAGAGAAAGGAACCCTTATACACTGTTGGTGAGATGGCGATCTAGTACAACATCTATGGAAAGTTGTATGAAGATACCTCAAGGAATTTAAGCTGGACCAACCATTTAATCCAGAAATCCTACTGCTGGGCATATACTCAAAAGATAAAAGATAATTTTGTAAAAGGGACGCCTGTACTCAAATGTTACTAACAACATAATTTACAATTGCAAAAATGTGGAAATCACCCAAGTGCCCACCAATCACGAATGGATTAATAAAATGTGGTAGATGCATACTATGGAGTACTACTCAGCCATAAAAATGGAAATCTAGTAACTTTGGTGACACCCTGGATGGAACTGAAAACCCCTCTTCTAAGTGAAGCATCACAAGAATAGAGACACACACGCGTGTACTCAATAACAAATAGGAACTAATCAATCAACACTTAAGTATACATATGGAAGTAAATCTCATTGAAAATCAATCAGGGGGAATGGGGACAAGGGATGGGTAAATTCACAGCTGTTGGGTACAGTGCACACTATCTGGGAGAAGGGCACACTTTCAACTTTGACTCAATCTATACAAAAGCAAAGTATGTAAACAATAAATGTGTACCCCCTGTTGTTGGCAAATTAAAAAAAAAAAAAAGAAAGTTTTTCTGAAGAGATATTTTCCATAGAGATCCATTAGCCTGGTCTAAGAAAAAATGTCTGGCAAGAACAACATATAATATTCCTGAGAACTCCTCAATTTTAACCAAAGCATTGACATATCATCTACAAATTCAAGAGCAGGCTTGCGAGGGCAGCATGTATTTTTTCCAGACATAAATCCTTGAAGAAATCAGCCCTGTGTCCACTATACCTACAGGGATGTAACTGACTAATACTTTATAGAGAAGTAATTGAAATAAGTGTTTTTGAAAGGTAGAACACAAATTCACATCTGACTCCAAAGATATACTTCTATTTCACTACTTCAAATAAATTATAATTCATGAGAATGGAAATTAAATATTCCAGAGAATAGTAAAAATAATATCACAGTGTTTTTTCTCATCAAAAGCCTGAACAGACTTGTGCAGCTGTGGAAAAAAAAAAAAAGGCGTTCAAAGACTCTCAACAGGCATGCTTCAATAAGACATCCTACTGTTCCAGAAAATGCCTCAACAGAAAGGTCAGTTTTTAAGAATTCATTCAAAGGAATAAGCCAAACTTAAAAGAAATTTGTCTGGGATCCTAGGTAACCTTACTTCGCCCCTTCGGAGTGGATTCTGTTTTATGTCAGAGACACACCAGAGAAGTGGATGTGAAAGGAAAGGGAGATTCGAGCTTGAGAGGCTCCCTCACAGCCATTCGAAGTTACATTCTTTCCATTGTTGACACTTCAAATAGAAACCAAGATATGGACATTGGCAGTGAGAGATTTGGAAAACATACATCAGCGACACACTCCCCTTCCCTCCTCCGCCCCATTCCTCCCCTTCAGAGCACATCAGACCTTATAATCAAGATTCTGTAAGAGAAAAGTGTGGGCAAATTAAGAATCCCCTACCTGCCTCACAGTTGCCCTATTCAATGGCACTTTCCAACTAAGTCTTTGATGATAAGTGTTAATTCATAATTCCAAGTCCAGGGAGAATGTTAGGGGATTTAAAATACAAGTCATCTACTAACAAGTGTTCAGAATATTCATAGGATTTTCTGTGAATATTCTGATGTCTACAAGTACAGCAGGTAACAAACTAACATTGTGCCCGATTTTACAATGTTGAGAAATAAGAAAAGACCAAGTTTTCTTTAGACAGCAATATCATTGCTCAAAGTGAAAACACATTATTCTGAGTTTTCAGTCGCTGCCATTCCCACCACCACATCATGGCTCCCAGTATGATGCTTTTTTTCTCCACACAATTAGACATATCAGAAATGTGCCATGTGCTTTGCTCTTATTTTGGTTATTGAACTATGAACTTTATATGCATTATTGAACATACAATGATAGGCTGGGCGTCTGTAGCTCAGTGGTTAGGGTGCCAGCCACCTGTTCCAGGGCTGGAGTTTGAATCTGGGCAGGGCCTCTAAACAAAGAACAAAACAAAATAGCCGGGCATTGTGGTGGGTGCCTGTAGTCCGACCTACTAGGGAGGCTGAGGCAAGAGAATCACTTGAGCCAAGAGTTTGAAGTTGCTATGAACTATGACACCATATTACTCTATTGAGGATGACAAAGTGAGACTCTGTCTCATTTTTTTTAAAAAAAAGAATACAGTGATAAACCTCTTCACAGTGTCTCAGGGCTATAGCAGTTCGCAGTTCTCTGAAAAGTTTGCAGATTTTTGCAAATAGTCAGAGAGTTACAGATGTATGTGTATATACAGGGGGTGACAAAAAAATGAATACACATTTTGAGAAAGATTGTTGCAAGTAAAATCATCCATTCTCAAAAAGTGTATGAATTGCAGGTGAAAGGGATGTGTATAGCATGTCTAGGTACAGTTGAGCAGTAACAGTACCTTCAATTCAACTTCAAAAAATAACACATAGATAACATCTCTTTAAATGTGTATACATTTCTGGCACCCTCTGTGCAGGTGTGTGTGTGTGTATATAGTGCAGATAGGTCTACTCCCATCTCCATCTTTTCACTTTCATTCAGGAAAGAAAGCTAAGAGACTCTAAGAGTCCATTCCACAATCAGGTGATATTTCCTACCAGGACAACCGGAATAGTTACTCACTGGTCTTATTCACTTTCTTCACCACAATCTAACCAGCATTTCACTCCCGGACAAGTACTTCTCAAAGTCAACTTTCAGTGCTTAATCATCTGATGAAGAACCTGCGATGAACTTTCCTTTTCTGCCACATCCTGTTCACATACAATCAGCCTAACTTCAAGTCCCTGCATAAATACCGTGGCCAGGACATGCCCCACTGTTTTAGAACAAACAATGCTCTTCCTGAGAGGGTGACTCTTTCTCTGCCTTCTCCCTCCATCAGTTACATAATACTCATTCTCAGGGCTGTGGTTTTGCTTTTGCTGCCACCCTAACCTGGGTGCTCTCATTTTTCTTTTGAACTATTTAAATAAAGCTATTATTAGTGACTCACCTTTTCCATGAAGGTGTCTCTGAATTTTCCTGGAAACAAAAGCAAGTAGCATTTTCTGCAGAGTGAGTTACACATAGTTGGTCACTTCCTTATTGGCTAAGCTGAGTGAGACTATTCATTTTCTCTGCTCAGATTTACAATAACATTTTGGTGGGAACACGTCCAGCTAATGACTGTTGTTTAGGTGCTGGATACAGGCTACATAATTAAGAGGACCTCCATATGCATTTTGTGTTAGCAAAGATGTGAGCTATTTGAGGAAAAAACTGGCAAGAAACGCTCTCTCTCTTTCTCTCTTTTCTTATTGTGTCTCTCTCTCTTAATAAATTGTACAAGTTTGGGCATCAGGCAGAGAATACCTACCCATGGAATTTCCGACTAGTTACTGAAATCCTATAAGCCTCATTTTCCCCTTATAGATATTAGGAATAGAATCTACTCAGGGTTTATGTAGGAGTAAACAATATTATATATGTGAGGTCATTAGTATTATTCCTGGCCTATGGTAAATACTTAAGCAATGGCATTTTTCCACTTAAGGAGAGAGAATCAGTCTCCTTAAAAAACAGTCTTAAAAAATATACAAACTTGGCTTCCAACTCTAGCCCTATCATTTATTAATTTGCAAAGTTCTCTTAATCCCTATGTTTCTTATTTTTCTCATGTTCAAAATGTGGATAGTACTTTCTATAAACACTGGGAAGATTGAATAGGTAATAAAGATGTGACCAAAATGTCAACGAGCATGATGAGTGTGCACTGGGGTCACTGAATGAAATTTAGTGGGACAGTGGGAGAAGATACAAACACCTGTCCCTAAAAGGAAGACTCGGGCAGTTTCCCTAGCTTTTCCTCTCATTATTAGGTAAAAACAAAATCCAATTATTACTTTAAATTGAAAACATGCTCAATTCAGTTATCAGAATTGAAATAATAGCAAAAGCCCCAAATCTGGCTAAACTTGCAACATAACCTCTCAACCAGCTGGTACCTGTTTCAGGACGGAACTCACAATGGCTCTCCCCTTCTCCCTACCCACTCACCATCTCTCCCAGTCCTCAGATGCTCTTTGGGATCAAAGTCACAGACAGCAAGGAGAGGAAGTCCTTGGATGGCTTCGTGCTTTCTGGGTTCTAGCATATAGTTAATGCCGCTGTTTTTGTTGGAAGAGCCATGCGGATGGTCACAGATGACCTCATGGTTGCTGCTACAGAATGAATATTTGCATATCCCCCAATTCTAGGTTGAATCCCAATGCCCAGCGTGATAGTGTTTGAAGGTAAACCCTTTGGGAGGTAGTTAGGTTTAGATGAGGTCACGAGGATAGAGCTCCCAGAATGGGATTAGGGTCCTTAGAAAGGAATGAGTAGCACAGTGCTCGCTCTCCGCCAGCAGAGGATGCAGTATGAAGACGGCTATCTGGACAGCAGGGAGCAGGTCCCACCAGCAAGCTGACAATGCTGTCACCCTGACCTTGGACTTACAGCCTGAAGAACTGTGAGAAATAAATGGTTGCTGTTTAAGCCACCCAGTCTATGCTAGTTTGTTCCAGCAGCCCGAACTGGCTCGGACTGTTGCTTTAGGGAGATCCGTCGCATGTTCTCTTTGGACATTCTGCCTTCCAGTGCTCTTCACTCCACCAGATCCATCTTCATTCCAGTGTCTCAAGATTCTTGCTTCAACTCATATCCATAAACTGAAGATCCAGGGTCTCTTCATGGCCCCAGAAATCCCAAAATAGTCCTTGGATGACCCAAAGAAATTCTATACCAAGGATCACTTCCAGATGGTCCAGAGCCAGCTCTCATGCATCACACTTTGTTCCCAAAGCAGATCACTTCCTTTTGATTCCCCTGTTTTACTCCTGCATGAAGATTTTGTATGTTCCAAGTATGAGCAGGATGTAAGTCACAGTCCACTGTGGCTTTCTCAAATATGAGTCATGTATCTGTCATTTGTGTCCCCCAGAAGTCCTCATCTTTCATACAAAAGAAGCAGGGGAGTGTTAGGAGAAATCTTCACAAATCTTTACTCTCCAATCCTTTTCCTAGACCCTTGATTGGGCCAAGGGACCCCAGACATATGGAGCAGGTTCCCACTGCCACTTCATGTAGCCCTTCCTCTGGGGTGGGCAGGCTGCCTCATGCTCGCTCTGGCATCCTGACATCTACCCTGATATCTACCTGGTTGCACCTCAATCAAAACCGAGAAGGAAATTCCCATTCTAGAACCTTGTTATCATTGCCAAATCTTGTTACTATGAACAAAGCTTGATACCGACAAGCTACATAATTTTCTGGGCCCAGTGTAAAATGAATATTCAAGTCCTCTGGCTCACAAATTATGAAAACTCTCAAGAAGTCAAGCACAGAGCATTTAACTGCTCACGTCAGTGTGGGGTCCTATACACAAGGGGTCCTGTGCCCCAGTCGGTCCTAAAACACAGATGGTGACATAGTCATGGTTATTAGTCCTTTGCTGTGCCTCCCGCATAACACTGCTTTGCTCAGATTGCCTGAGTGGCCTGGGTGCACTGAGATCCTTCCTAATAATCCAGTAATAAAAACACCACTGCAGTGTGTCTCTGCACAGTGCAGAGCTGATTCCGTGCTAAAACAAACACCAGTCAATTTAGACCAGAGCAGACTTCCCCCAAATTAGCTAGCCACTTCCCTGATTATAAATGATATTAATGAGCCCCTATTTTCTTATTTATTTTTCCCAGTTCAGTTGAAAGAAAGCAAAGATGTGTGAAAAAGAATGTAAAGCCTATTGCCTGTACCAGGAACCTTTGTTTTGGCTTTGAAAAAATAGTAACAGAGTAACAAGGCAAAAACAAAGAGTTGTGTAGTCGGGAATATTGAGGATGAAAGTACAATGTGCTATCCATCAAATACCTAATTCATGTTATTATTTCTATTAAGGTATTTTGTACTGGGAGAAAATAGGACATTTCTCAAAGGTGGGGGGGGTGGTGTTTTTCTAATTCATGGCCCAGAATCTAACATCCCGGAGGTCAGGTTCCACAGTAGCTCATGGAGTCAGCGTGGAGACGCAGACACTGCATGTGTCATCCATCTCTCTGACACATGCAGGGCCTCATTGTACGGCTGCCAGACACCAGCGGCTGAGTTGAGAATGTCACAGAATACAGAAAAGGAAGTGACACCATTGGGATCCTTACTGCTCTTATCTATGGGTAGCTCTATAAAGCAGCTCTGGGTCACATTGTCCTGAGATGAAGAAACGGAGGTTCGGTCCATGGCCATCATGATCTATGCAAGCAGTCAAGGGGTTAAGTGCACGATGGCTGGGGAATGTGGAAACTCTTATGTGAGAGCCAGCGAGTGAGGGCACCGACATCTTTTTCAGAAAAGTGATTGTGGTGCAGACGCTGGGTCATCAAATAAGCTACTTTTCAAGACTGATGCTATTCCATCCTCTCCCATTCTTTGAATTCTAAACCAAAATAACAAAGAGTGGCCGATAGGACATCCCTCAGTCATCATCAGGAAAGGCAAGTAAGATGGCAGTGTGTGGATGGAGGTGGGCAGAGTACAGGGTGAGAAATAACCAGTTATAGTGCCTGGGGCTTCCAACCTGATTGCAAAAATAGACGAAGAGCTAACTGGTGTGAGTGACCTGGATCGGCAGACCCTGTTTGGACAAAGGGCTTTGGGTACATGGTAGATAAACACAGGAAAGCTGAACAGCATACGGTCATTTGCAGGTCTATGACAAGGGAAAAGTTGAGGGCAGTTTCAAATAAGAAGCACGAGGGGCATGGTCAAACCTGTACCTTCTCACCCTCCACTGCCAGACATGAGAATCATCTGGCTTCCTGTTATGATTTAGGATGCACGATGTGACCTGCAACCTTGAAATCCGCATAAAATTGATTCTTCTTGAAAGGCTCTCATGCCATGTAAGAATCCATGCCTCATCCCACCCACCCACCCCCTGCCTTTTGTTTTAAACAGAACTTCTTTTAGGAAAGACAATTAGTGCAAAATCTATCAGAAGGCGTCTCAACCTGTCCTGCAGTCTCCAGCCAGGAACTCCCTGGAAAGAGGCCATGGAACTCATTATTTGTTAGGCCATGGCCTATTTTTTCCAGGCTGTTGTATAAGGCAAATCCATTGCCTCATTTCTCATAGCCTCTCTACAAAAGAAAAAAGCAGACAGATCTTCCAAATTCAGACAGAATGTTGTACACAGCCAAGTGGGATGAAAAAGCGTGCTGCCAAATTGGCTAGCGCGGCTCCGTGTATCGCTCCCTTCCCAGAGTTTCAGCAACAACGGCGAAGATGCTGACCCCAAATAAATGCAAGAGAGGGCTCGTATGCTTCGATTTGGACAGAACCTGGATTCTACAAAGCGAGCAGGGAATGTTTCCATCAAGCCTAATGTTCCTCAGAAGCATCACATGGAGGTCTGGTGACTGATATTAAAAAAAAAAAAAAAATCTGAGCTAGAAAAACTTCATATCAGACAGAGAAATACTGAAATGGCCCAAATCATCACCACACACAGGTCAAGTCAGTTACACACACAGAAGAGTTTTTGGCCAAGTTCTGCTGCTAAAGCATTAACAACATTCCTCCTAAGTGTGTTATGATTATTATAATCCCTATAAATAATGAATAGTTTACTGTGTGTTTACTAAGTTTCTGGCATTGCAATAAGCCTTTTACATGGCTTATCTAATTCTCACCACAACTCTGAAATTCTTACAGCTTTATGGATGAGTTTTGAGAAGTCCCAACACTTGGTCCAGCTCACAGTGATAGAGACAGGATTCCATCTTAGAACGGGCTGATTTAAAAGTCTCGTAATTGCAACCTTGCTTCCCATATCATTCAGTTGCCTTTAAAATGAACGATAAAGGCTTTTTACCCTCATTGTTTTCATCAGCACTTACCATGTGTAGAGCAATGAATTTCCATGACATATTGATATAAGTTTTGCTCCTCTAAAATTAAAATGTTCAAGATTATCAATTATAAGGGCATAATTGGAGCAGAAGGACCACACAGCAGATATTTCTCTGTCTTGGGGTACTCCTCATCCATCCCACCAGTAGATATCTCTCTCTCCGTTTGTTTGATCACAGCACTTCTTACGCCCAAGCAACAAAATGTGAAGGCCGATTCCCATCTGCCCTCTTTTCTCAGAGACCAATAGAGAGGCATTCCCAGTGGCTGCAGGGCCTCTGGTGGTGGCCAGGAGATTGGAAACTCTACGCCTCAAAACACTTCATCAAGCCATTCAGCTGGTGGCATTTCACATAATGCTACATGATTAAAGACCATGAAGGTTAAACATTCTAACCAGACACATATGTCTAGCAGTGGTCCTTTGAAAACCCCCATTCTGGGGAACCATCTGGACATTCCAGGTGATCTCCATGCCTACTGATGGGAGTTTACTCCATTATACATAATGGTTTGGGCAATCCAACAGAGAGTGCATTTGATGGCCCCTTTTGTTTTAGCTTCTTTAAGAAGAGAGCCAAAGATTAACTTCAGTTTCATCAAAAGAATATTAAGTTACACATAAATAAGAATGCCATGGCTCTTAAAGACTATTAGAATTTAGAACTTGTTCCTGAGTAGTGTAAGGATTCAGATTCCAACTGAAACTCTGAAGGCTAAAAAAGATGCTGAAATTACAGAGAAGTTTCTGCTCTGCCCAAGGAAGAACTTTCTAACAACAAGAACAGCACAAGATTTGAATGGATTCCCTGGCTCTCAGGGAGAGAGAGATTCATAAAATCAGAGAGATGAGGTCTTAGCAGTGATCATCCTGACACTCTCTTTTTTCAGAAGAGGAAAAAAAGTCAGAAGTCTGAAAACTTGACTCTCAGACTACTGACTCCCAGGATTGAACATTTTCCTGAAAAGCAAACTGAGTATGTTCAGAGAGTTAAAAAAAAAAAAAAAATTCAACTGTTTGGAATGTTGCAGTTATGAATCAATGTTTAGATAGGGAAAAGAATGAGGGGTCCAGTATTACTTTTAAATTTAATAGTTTATGACATTATAGCTAACTATCTGGGATAGATAGTATAAGCCTGCTAAGTGCCAATATATTAGATAACCTTAAGATTCTTTCCTGTCTCTAAGAGTAATTTGTGGAGAGAACCACCATCTATGCTATAGAAAAATCATTTAGGGTGCCACCAGTAAAAAATCACTTTAGTATATATGTTTATACGTATACAGTACATGTGTGTTACTTACAAAGTTGTGAATATAGAAACAAAACAATGTCACCTAATTTTATTAAATTACGTAAATAAACATGCTAATATCAGTGCACACCTCATTTTCCTTTCAGGAAGTAATTTTTTTCATGAAGATTTTTCTATGTAGTATTATCAGAAATTGACTGACTTGTGAGATGCAAAATGTACTTTTACAAAATGTCTCTGAAATGTGATGTTTCATATTGGCCACAACCTTTATCGATTTAATGATCGAGGTTTGGACCCTTCAGAATAAACTCTGGAGGTCCACACCGTTTTATGATGTACAGTGTTACTAAGTCATAAATATAAAGGCCAATAAGCAAAAAGGAGTCACTTAAGAGGATAGATGAGATTACTCAATGAACACATCTCCATATTTCAATTTAATTCAGTCAGGAGTTTTTGAACTTCCATTTTTTGGTATTATCAGCTAGACAGTACTTCTCATTAATCCCCCGAAGGATCACTTTATTCAGTATTGTTTTCTTCCATTTTACTGCAGACAATCCTATGCCATATTAGTGGTTGTGATTTTGAGGCTTTTTCAACAAATACAAACTTAGCCCCATGTGGAAGTCTAGGGCCTGACATAAATTTGTCATAAGAGAAGGAAGAATTTAGGATTAAATGGTACAATCTTGTCAGAGGTTTTGGCACTTCTTTTAAACACACATACCGCATTTTTACTCTCTTTCCTTTGAAAAGTTATTTATGTGACTTTATTTGTACATAAATTGTGAGTGGATGGCAAAATATTGCCAGTACTTCTATCATTCACTGTGGTCAAACCAATCCTGACACCAGAATGCTGAGAACACCTAACACGTCATGTTGTTAATTTCTATAGACATCTCTTTCAGTAGAAATTCAGTATCCCTCCTGGATTTACTTTTCTTACATAAACTTATCATAAAACTCTCCCTCAGTTTAACTTATCATTATATATTATATTCTATACATTTTTCAGTATCTTTATTTTCCTGGCACTGGACAGAATGAACTATATTTTTAAAAGGAGCTAGCCTAACCGTGATAAGATATACTGGATCAAACCAACATATAGAGAAGACTCAGAGTCGTAGGTAAGACCCTGACACGCCTGATCTCCACTGTCTTACCCTCGATGCCAGCTTCCTTTTCTTAAGTGCAGTCAGTTGTCAGTATCACCAACACCGCCATTTATATAGTCTCACTTATACTGCCAGTCTGGCCAAGGAGCTCATTCTCTTCATCTCAATTCCCTTCCCTGCTTCCTTTTATTACACAATGCCCAGAGAAAGTGTGGGCGACCTAAAGATTAGAAAAGTAAAAACCAGATCGTAGTCCTTTCTGTGTATTCCCTGTTGAGAAGTAGGACCTAGACCCAGATGTATTTGATATTTTGGATCCTATTTAAAACGCAGCTGAAAGTTTCCAGATTTCAGCAGTCGCCAAATAGGTTTGCTCTGTAACTGGCAAATACAGGCACTATGGCGATTCATCCTACAGCTTTATAATTTGGGGGAGGAAATCGTTACTCTTATTTACTATCGGTAATGACATGGTTTGTACAAGAGAGCAATTGTGCTTGTTTCTTCTGTTCTTACTTACATTCTTTTTTATATACATTAGAGGGAGAAGGATCGAATTATTTGGAAGCTTTTTTCTTTGTGTTTAATATCAACTTACATTACACCTGAATACAGGTATATCTTGCTTGTTAGTTAGCCAGTAATCCAAAGATTGTTAGTAACATAGAAATTTCTCCAGCTGGCTTCTTCTTCTTCTTCTTTTTTTTCTTTTTAAATAAAAAGGCAATTTAAAATAAAATAAACTTTGTTTTTTTCATATTTCAAATAATTACTATATAGATTGGGACTCAGAATGTTTAATTTAATTGAAATATCTAAGCCCAATGCTGCCAGACCTTTCAAAAATGGGTAGCTTATGCAGATACACAGATAATGGTTTAATAATATGCATTATCTCCTTAGTGGTACACTTGCATAAACAATGGCTCAAAAGCTATCAGCCAAACCGAAAGCACACTGGTGTAAAAAGTGCTGAATGCTTCCATTATGCATTATTTTAGCCGAGGTCATGAATATTGTATGATCCCTTAATGTCTATGTAGTTTGTACTATTTTGGTGTCTATTATTCTTAGAGGAACTTTAAGTAATGTAATGGAGCTAAGCTTAAATGGTATTTTTCTGTGTAGGTCATTATTTTTCCTTTTTTGCCTGCACGTTAAAGTGAATCGTTCCTGGGGGACGTGCAAAGCACTTTCACTTGTGATTTCTAATTATAAAGCAGGTGCCTCAAAAATTGCCAAATATTTGATTCCTGGAAAAGGCATTATAAGTAAACAGTGTTATAATCATTTTAGATATGCAAATTGAGGGATTATAAGATTAGGTGATTGCATAGAACTATATATATGTGTGTGTGTTCTATCCCTTAGAACTATACATAGTTCTATCTCTACATATGTATAGTCGTTCTATCCCTTAGAACTATATATAGTTCATATGTATATAAAGGAAAGGATATTAACATTAATTGAGAACCTAACATGTTCTTGAGGTTAATGTTTTATAAATAACCCCTCATATTGACCCTCCTCCACCTGGTATCTTTCCCAAGCACTGCACCCTTCCAAAATCGAAAGCTACTTTTACCTCATCAGTTCAACTAAAAGGACAGCTTCCCAGTCAGACCTCACATAGTCAGCTACCTTGCCCATGTTAGTTGGGAAGTTGAAGCATCAGTTGCTTTTACTTGTTTCCACAACTCACCGAGAGTCTAAAGTCCTTCTGAGGCTCACTGAGCTCAGAATCAATTCCACTGACATATGGCCCAGATATCCAGAGGCCCCTCCTTTCTCTCTCCATCTCCACCCCACAGTGGTTGTTTCCGCACTGTCTCTGTTTATCACTCCCTTATCTATCAACAGCTGCACAAGTGTGGTTAACCTCCATTCGTTATTTCCCTCATTAGCATCTAACTATAAGAATGGAAGAAAAAGTATCCAAGGTACTCAGCCATACTATGAAACTAATTTATAGCTTTCATAGGAAAGCTATAACCCAATTTTACCCAGGAACATGGGGAGAGGGAGAGGGAGGGGAGGGGAGGTGGAAGGGTGGGTGGAGGGAGGATGAGTGGCGGGATCACACCTACAGTTCATCCTATAGGGGTACATGTGAATCTCTCTAAATGTAGAATATAAATGTCTTAACACAATAACTAAGAAAAAGACATGAAGGCTATGTTAACCAGTTGGATGAAAGTACTTCAAATTGTATACAGAAACAGTACACTGTACCCCATAATATTATTAATGTACACTGTTATGATTTAATAAAAAAATAAAATCATCTACCTACAAAAAAATAAATAAATAAAAATGTTAATTCAGGAGTTTCATCTTTGAGGATAGTGGATTATTTAGAGTCTATGCAGTCACCGTCTCCTTAATCCAGCTAATTCACCATCTTGCTATATATGGTTGAACCCTTTGCCCACCCAATTATTATTTTTTTACCTAAATATAAAATGTATTTATGCTATATATATACACACACATCTACATGCATATGTATCTTATAACCCAAAAATAATTTTATAGACAATGTTTAATAAATTTTGCATGAAACAAGGTTAGTATACATTTAACCATGAGAACACAAAGGTGTGAATATCTCTACCACCAATATGGACAATCTGGTGTCATCACCACCATGCCTAACTCTGAATTTGTATGCTGCAAAGCGATAATTTTCTTACAGTTATTCGCACATAAGTAGTTAAGAATAAAACATTTGACTTATCATTAATACAATGAAAAAATATGTAAATAATATAAATAATCAGCACAGTAGCCCACCTGTTTATCGTATGTGACCAGTAAGGGTGATCATTTCTTGACTTGATTTTCTGCATTTTCTAAAATTGGTTTGCTTTTCCCAATGTCTATCCTCACATACACAGAAGTAGATATATTTATCTACATTAATCTACATTATTTAGACAGATATAAGTATACTATAAAAGAACCCCTTTATATCATTAACATTCCTACTTTTTTTTTTCTTGAGACAGAGTTTCACTTATTAACCCTCAGTAGAGTGCTGTGGTGTCACAGCTCACAGCAACTTCCAACTCCTGGGCTTAAGCGATTCTCTTGCCTCAGCCTCCCAAGTAACTGAGACTACAGGCGCCTGCTACAATACCCGGCTATTTTTTTGTTGCAGTTTGGCCAAAGCTGAGTTTGAACCCACCACCCTTGGTATCTGGGGCTGGCCCCCTACTCACTGAGCCGCAGGCACCGCCCCCCACTTGTTTTGAAATCAGTGAAATATATACTCATCTCATTATAGTAAATTTTTCTTTATATCACAACTACATTTTGTATGCTTCATGCTAACTCTATCACTATTTCATTTTAAATATTAAATCAAAATGTTAAAAACAGTTATGTACTTCCTTTTGGCCAAAATCAGACTTTTCTTATTCACTTTGTCACCTTTAGATCCATGCTATGTTTAGAAATCTACTTTAGATTGATTTATTTTTCTGGCATTTAAAAAATCTCCCTTCCTTTCAGGGGAATCTTTTACAATGGACTAGCATCTTGGCGCTAAAGTAATAGGAGAGTGATTCTAGAAGTAATATGGTTTATTTGACGACAGTTTTAAAAGTCATGAACTACTCTCTCTCTAGTTATTGGCTTGCTTTTTCCTAATGAGAATTTAAAATTCATTCTCATCTTCTTTTTGATCTCAGTGATTGTCTCTCTCCATTCCCCATGCTACATATTGTCACTCTCAGCCATGTGTTTCAGCGACAATTTTCCCCAAAGATCTAGAAATATTTTTGTTATTGTAAGATTAGATTTTATTTAATGAAACCATAAAGGAACTTTTATGTTTCATTAGTCATCCTCCTCCCCTTTCCCTGTTTCTTATCCTGGGTCTGGCTTTGGGGAAAAGAAGTATGCTAATAAGGATTGTAATTAGATACCAATGTATGTATGGAGCGTGCTGTTACTGACTGATGTTTATATATTATTTCCTTTTGGTTGGTGGCTAAAGCAACATAAAGTGTTTCTTAGGTTGAAAGGTCTGGATATTTTAATTAATTAATTAATTAAAAGTAAATAAATGTCCTGATGTATCAGCTAGCCACAATTGTTTCAGTAGTGCCTACACACTTCCCATTGTGAAATAGCACAATGAATATAAACTTACTTCTATAAACCAAGTTCTCTATTTCTTTCATACCTTTCTTTTCCCATTATTCTTATTACTTTATCACAGATAATTCCAGTATTAAATTTTGATCATTCATAGGAGCTCCAAGATAGGCATACAAATATGTAATAACTTTATTTTGAATAATCGTATAAAGCTAAAGTATAATAAATGTGATACTAAGAGTAATCAAGAAGGAACATGCCAGACAATTGGAAAGCCCTCACCTTAAGGTAATACGGAAGAATGGCTTATATATTCTGTAACAAGTTTGCGATATCACTGCAATTTTAAGCCAATAGACACAAGATCAAAGCACAGTTGCTCTATAACTTATTCAAATTGCAATATCATTACTGCATTGCACTTTGTTAGCCCTTTATATCACTCCAAACAATCTTCACACATTTAATAAGGTCTTGGATGGCTTTCTTCCCAAATAAAGCACATACAGGAAATTCAGAAAGTTGCTGTTAGTTAACGTGGATTGCAAACATCTGTCACTGCTATAAGTTAGCTACCGCTTACCTATGGTTTCAACTGAGTGCCCCATGGTAGATGCATTGCCCCGCTAAACAGTCAGATGAAACTCAATTATCTAGAAACACTTGAAAATTTATATTTTAGTATTCGCCAATTGCATCCTTTTTTTAAATAACTTGACAATTTCAGCTTAACGAAGATTCTGTTTGGGGAAATGTTACCATTTAAGGAAGATCCCGTTTGAATTTTAGTTAAACATTTTTACTAAGGTTGTCATCAGTCCCAGCTCAGTAAAATACCTTATTTTAATAAAAATTATTCAAAGTTAGTCATGTAAAACATGTTGCTAGAAATTTTTTTTACTCTGATAACATCATATTCAGTTATCCTGAAAAATGTTGTCTTTGATTCCCAATAGAGAAATAAAGAGAAGCTTAGAAGTAATTTCAGGTAATATCTATCAACTTCCATGGGGTTTATAGAGGATTCAATTCCAAGAATTGTGCTTCCGAAGATGTAAGCACAGGTTAAATGCAACTCATGTCTCTGATTTCTTCTACTCTTTTCTACCTCCGAGTGAATGAGCACTTATGTTCCATCATCTTTAGAGATTCCTCTCTTCTAAAATATAGCATTGAAGGCACAGATTATTCTAGTCTGTGTCTGTTGTTCTGGCATAGCTTCAAAGCCTAGGCATGTTTTGCTTCTTGAACAAAATATTAATTTTCCTTTCTACAAAATGAGTTAAATGCTATGGAAGCATTATAAAGGAATTACAATAGAACAATGATTCTTGGCTTACCCATTTTTACTTTCTACTTTTTTAAATTTTTTGGCAAAAACAGCTAAATTAACACTCAAGGCACTCTATTCTTTCTCCCAGATGTGCCCCTGACTAATGAAAAGGAGGTAAAATATTACCAAAAACCTTGAAGGGAAAAGAAGTCAGCTGTCTTCCTATTGAAGATGGTTGTAGCTGGTCTATTTGGAAGCTTACTAGAAGGTTTTATTTCTTTTTTACATCATATAAATTAGACCCCTGATTTCTTTTTCTACAGGTGCTATCTTGGTGCTTTCCAGATGCTTTTGATAGAAAGCAAGCAGAAATCTACAATTATGGAGTGCCCTGTATTGGTCTCCCATGAGGGATTTTTGGAGAAAAAACCTGTTAGCACTCGCTGTTGGTTGGGAACCACCATGGAGACTTCAGTTGTGGTTTCTAACTGGGGATACATCAACACGATGCCAGCTATTTGGTGCCTGAAAAATGTACTACATATTTTACTGTTTTCATGCTTCCATTGACATAAAGATTTAAAATTTATTATTTGTGAACCACAAAAAAGAATTGCACTTTATAACTTTCCAGATAAATAAAATAAAGAAGTAAAATAAACCTCATCTGAAAAACGTAACTCTGACTCATTCCTAGCCAATGAATTCTTTCAACAATTGGCCTTCGAGTGAACAGGATAATGTTTAACCCATAATCGTGCTTTGAATTTGCCAACTGCACTTTCCCTTTGATCTCTCCAAAGAGAAATATGTTCTTGTCTTTTGAAAGAGAACCAGATACAATGTGCTTTGGCTATGGTCCCCGTGCTTGGTCACCAGATTTATAAATGAAGTTGTTTTATATGTAAAGAAACAAAAGGGGAAAAAGTCATTAGAAATTCAAGAACTAGTACCTGAAGAAGAGAGGAGAACCTTGTGAAGGAGTACTATAAGACCAAGACTTAGAATAGATGATCTTTGTGACTCACAGCAATTAGTTTGCCCTCTGAAATGTCACATGGAATGTTCTCTTATGCCAGTGAGGAAGAAATGGGCCCCAACTACTAAAGTCAAGTCTTTAGTGCTTATGAGAAAAAAAACTGAACTCACCAGGGACAATTAGGAACGGAATTATGGCACATGCTTACATTCACAGAGATATTAAAATGAAAATTCTGTTTGGATGAGCATCAGAGGATGCTAAGGGTACCAGAGTGACTTCTTAGTGGATTATAATACACAGACTCAGACATTGGAAAGAATCTCTTTGAAATGTCACTTTTCATTTAGAAGACCAGGTAAAATTTCCAACTCTACTAGTTTTTCAACCTTTAACCTTTTGGGATCCACCAAGGAGAGCTCAGCTCTTCATGGAAAACAATACTTAAACATTTGAGTTTTAAAATAATTCATTTTCATTTTTTTCTCACAAATTTCAAAAACTTATTCACAATGGGAAATCAAACTTTGGAAATTATAGAGAATAGAAACTCATGTAAGGTCCTAAAGTCTCACCAAGCCGTCTAGAAGCCATTAGATACTTAATGTCTTTCTAGTTTTTGTTTCTTTTCTTCTTTCTTCTTCTGAACTTCAGCTGGATGGGCACTTTACCATATGTTCATCTATACATATTTCAAACACAACTCTATTGCACTTGGAAACAGAGGGAAAGATCAGTAGCATTATTGGCAAAAGATGGGGTTCACTAACCTAGATATCCATGCTCTGCACAATAAGGCTTTGGAAAATTTTCCAAATGGGAAAATAATGGCAGATCTAAATGACAATATTCTTGGGTTTAATTTTAGGTGAATTATGACCTACTTTTAAGGAGTATTGGGAGTTTCAGAGCAGTTCTATGAAAAGCATATTCACTGCTAGGCTCTTGATAGCTATTGTTACTTACTAATTACCCCCAAAACTTTGCAGTTTAAACCAGTAAGAATTGTATTACACAATGTCGATGCTATAGTAAGACTCAGCTTGGCAGTTCTTCCAATACACATGATGTTGCCTAAGGTCACCAGTGTTACTCAGCTGGGAGATGGGTTTGTTTGAAAGGTCCGAGATGGCTTCACTCTCGTATCTGGTGTCTTGGTGGGATGAGTGGAAGACTGAGTTGAGCTGAGCCTCTTAACATTGGAGCATCTCTCTGCAGCCTCTACTTGATGGTAGACTCAGGCTACTCAGATTTCTTACATAGTAGCTCATAGTTTGTAAGGAGAATGTTCCAAGAGACAAACTCTGGAAGCTTCCAGTTTCTCAAGGCCAGTCCCACCCCCCCCAAAAAAACTTTCATACCATCATTTCTACCATCTTTAACTTGACAAAGCATACTCAAGGGGAAAAGGCACAGGTCCTACTTCTTAATGGGAGGTGCTTAAAAAATTTATGATCATCTTTATTGTCATGTTTGTGGTTACTAAAGTCAAGTAAATATACCTGTATAATCTGGTATGAAGACATAAGTTACAAAATCCATTGTGAAATATAAATGTTACATATCGTATTTTTATTTTTTAAGACATTCCTGTATCTATAATAACCAAATACAATGAGCAGATGTCATTTGGAGCTTGAGTTAAGAAAAACACGTGTAAAAAGAAATTTAGACAAGAGAGAAATATGAATACAGACTGGCTATTGGATATTGCCTGCATATTGAGTAATTTTTTAGATCTGATAGTGCCATCATGGTTGTTATTCTAAAGAAAGATACTAAAATATTTAGGAATAAAATAACATTCCTTTTGAGATTTTCTTTAAAATATCCTACTAACAAAAGTAGACAGATACAGTGATTTTGGTATAATATTGATGATCATTGATGCTGATGATGTGTGGATGAGGGCTAATCATGCTCTCTTGACTGTGTTTATACATTTTCCAATAAAGAACAAAAAAGGTTTGTTATTTTATTAACATACATATTTTATTATTACCACTGATTGCTTGACGGAGAAACCTTTTAAAAGTCATAACCAATTCTGAAGTTTTTATTGAGTTATTTTTAACTTATTATACGTATGTTGTCTCAGGGTATAGTTCTGGCTCTTGCCCTAATAGATAACGCTGAGTCTGTCCTCAGAAGATTATTGGTATTAGCTTTCATCATTAACATAACATAATTTATCCATATATATTAATTTTTTTCATCCCAAGTATTTCTTGAAAGCCTACTGTGTGCCAAACACATTCTAGCAGCCAGAGGTATAATTTTGAGCAACAGAAGTAAAATAGACCTACTCATTTCCTTTAAGAAGTTTACAATACATATAGGGAGAGAGGCAAATGTTTTAAAAAACAACAGCTCAGTGATAAATTTGCATGGTCACAAACTAGGATAGCTGCTTTGTAAAAGAGATCCCATTATTTTGAGTATGAGTAAAGGGGATTTGACACCACTTGGCAATTATGAAGACTTGACAGAGGAAGTAATAATTAATTTAAACCTGAAAAAAAGAATGGGTGTCACTTGAAAAAGGATTTCACATAGGGGGAAGTATGTGTGCAAAGAAAGTACCTACAAAATAAACTAAAACAAGACATTCGGGGCTGGAGGGCTGAGAGCCTGGAGAACAGGATGCTCAAAACAGGCAGGATCCAGGTAGGCAGAACATTGTAGTTCCCCAAAAAGAGTCTTCCTCCCTCCCTCCTTCCTGCCCTTCCTTTCTTTTTTTCTCTTTCTTCCTTTCTCTGGTCCTTCCTTCATTCTTCCAACTGTGAGAAGCTCTGAGGAATCACGGAGAACAATGTGTGTAAAACAAAGTGTCCACCCATTCAGTTTGAAAAGAAACTTCTTACAGTGGGGAGAGAATGTTTTAGAGTGGAACCAGCATAAAAATAGGAAGGGACATAGGCATATGGATCAGAACAGAGCACCCAGAGATAAAAGCATCCTCATATCTTCATATGATTTTTGACAGCACAGATAACAACTTTCACTTAGCCATTTAAAAAAAAAAAAGGCAACGTAGTATTTTTTGGACACCTGGAGGGAACTGGAAACCATTCTTCTAAGTGAAACATCACAAGAATGAAGAAACAAACACTTGTCATCAATACCAAATTGGAACTAACTGATCAACACTTCAGTTTACATATGAGAGTAAATTCAGTGAAAAATCACGCTAGAGGGGGGGAAGGGGAGCAGGGAATGGGTAAATTCACAGCTATTGGGTACAGTGTACACTATCTGGGGGAAGGGCATACTTATGTGTATAATTTTGATTCAATCTATACAAAAACAAAGTATGTGAACTTTGTTTCACATACTTATATTCTAATCCCTACTTATATTCTTATACTTATATTTTAATCTTATATCCCTAATATTCTTAAATTTTTAAAAGATCAACTTGAAGATGTAGTTGAACTGTTCTAGATACAGTTTTAAAACGAGCTGCACATTAAGTAAAAATAATAAAATTATTCAAAATTACCTTGTAATAATCTCAAAAGCTAAAATGCAAACTCCCTCCATTTTATTAACTTCCAAATTTTATCAAACAAAATATATTTTATATTATGAATGGATGAATAGACTAAATGATTCCATTTAATGTTACATTTATGAAGAAACACTTGTACCTGACAATCTAGCCTCTGAAGAGCTAGCTAGTAATCTTACGTCAGAGGAATTACCTGGTTTAGGGAGGTAAGGTTATTGGCAATTGTATTAGCTGTCTACTGCTGTGTAACAAATCACTGCCAAAACTTTGTGGCTTTAAAAAAACAAACACTTATTATTTCATAGTTACTGGGGGTCAGGAAGTGCCTGTGGTTTAAGGTCTCTTAGGGGGGTGGCTATTAAGCTACAAGTTGAATCTCAAAACTCAGCTGGGGCTCAAAGTTTTGCTTCCAAGCTCTTTGGGTGATTATCAAAAAAACTTTAATTCCTTGTAGCCTGTTTGAATCAAGGAACTTTTTTTCATCATGCTACAAGGGCCTTCCATAGGGCTGCTGATAATATGGAAGCTTGGTTCCCCCTACATGAGTAATGAGAGAGAAAATCTAATGAGGGAAGAGCAGTATTCTATTCATCAAAGGTAAACCAGTAAAACCAGCCCACTCAGGTGGAGGGGAGATTATGCAAGGCTACAGATAACTGAGGCAGGGATTATGGGGGTGGGGGGTAGGGGTGGGGAGGTGTTAGAGGCTGCCTACCACAGTAATGAAGAGTGATCTTAATGATCTTAATGTGGATTAATGGGAATATTTAAATTCTCTTTGATTCTAAACTTTTTAAAGTTACAATCAATACTAAATATATATACATATACAAATTTTGGTAAGGATCTTTTGGAATACAAATATAAAAAAGTCATGGAACCTGCCCTCTAATAGTTTCTGCCAAAACATGTAAACTACTTACCCATCAGTTGGAAACATATTATTTATAGACCTCAGCTATATAATATAGATGGTTACAGATATACAGATATAGATATATGTTTGTGTCTATATATTCAGATACAATCTCAATATGGCAAAATGAGGTATGAGGAAGTACTGTAATTTTTTTTTACTTAAAGATATTGTGAATAATATCTTTATATTTTACATTGTAAATGTTCTATAAATAATACATACAGGTATCAGTAGTTATGTTTAAGAATGATATTCATAGCTTTCACCCATAAAGTACTTTCATTCTTCAGAAATGGGAATTGAAATGTTTTTTGAATATATAAATGCAAAGAATGCAAATTGCTTTTATATTTTATATTTGTTATAATAAAACTCAAGGGGAACTAATGATAAACCTCTATAAAGCTTCTTTAAAAATTCGTTGCAGATATGATCCCATTTGTTGAGTATTAATATTAATAAAAAAGCAATTAAATTAAGATAATTAACACAAAATTCAGTATTCATGCTCAGTAGGGCTACTCTAGGCTGGATTATAATTGAAAATTGACATCATCTTAACCAGCATACTAACCAAGGGCTTTTATTTCATCTTGAGAAGATTACATATCAGTATAAATCCCGAGATTAGAAAGTTCTTTGCAATTATACAAATTGCCTCTGTAATATCATCTCAGTTTGAATGTTACATAAAGATAGAGCAACAAAGCTAGGAAGTTAAAAATAAACAACCATTTTATTGCAGGGGGAAAATCTACAAAAAGGGCATATTGTGTCTTCTACTAAGAAAATAGCAAAGAGCTTACTCTTTACTGATCAGCTCATTTATAGTGAGAATCCCCATATACTATTGAGCCAGGTGAAAGAGAACAAATAGATTCAAATGCTGCAAACAAACAATTGTGCTCTCTAATCCAGATAGAAGACATTTGCTATACCCTTATTTTATTTATTCTGTATATAAAATTATATAAAAAATAAAATTTTTTTAAAAATAAAATTTTAAAATTATATATAAAATTACATATATATATATATATATATATATGATGAGACAGTACACAGAGGTTATCCTTGTATGTCAGCACTATTGTTGTCAACATATGTAGTCTATCAATATTCATTCAAAATTATTGCCCTGCCTGGTAAATGCAAAAGATGTGAAGTCTCCATCTTTCTTTATGGCATTTGCATTGACCTGGAAGGATATGGAGAGCATCCTCCAAAGTGACGTATCACAAGAATGAAAAATCAAGCATCAATATTCAATACTCAACATTAATATGAAACTAGTAGATGAACAACTACATGCCCACACAAGAGAAAAACACATTTAAATTCACGAATAGGGGATGAGGGGGAAGATGTGGTAAGCTCTCACTTGTCAGGTACAATATAGGGTCATATAGTACACCTCCTGGGTGAAGGGCTCAACAGCAACTTGGACTTTACCTAACAAAGGCAAACAACGTAACCTAATTGTATGTACCCTTACATTAATCTGAAATTTAAAAACATAAAATTATTGTCTTATAATTTAAACAAAAATCAATTATAAATAATTTGGTGGATAAAGTCTTACTGATTCGGTTGAGTTAATTCAGTAGGCAAAATATTCTTGAGTAGGTAGAGAATGTCCAAGTGAGCAGAAGAAATTTACACCATCATTTTGATATAGATATGTGCTATCACTTCATCCATTAGATTCCAACAAACCTTGGTTAAGCCTTTATTGTGCAACAGACATTGCGTAAGGACTCTGTGGGATATGGGGGGATAAATGAAAAGACAAGTACGAAGATAAATATAAGAAGTGATGTATGAAGCACACTGCAGGTAATGTCATGGAATCGAACCTCAAACAGTGTATAATATGACATGAGGGTTATTTATTCCTCACTTTGAAACTCATATTACTTTTTAGAGCTCAGGTAAGAAACTATTAAGGGAATTTCTTTGCATAAGTCAGCACCATTCCCTTCCCTCTCCTAGAAATAATGCAAAAGGCACAAGGGTAATAAAGGCCTCTCTAGCTACATTTTCAGTGAAACTAGAAAGCAGAATGGAAATGTCTGTATCAAGCAGGAGCTTCATGGGAAAAAATGGCAGGGAACAATATGAGAGTTATAAAATTTCTCAGTGGTAGCATATTTCAGAAAGTACCAGCTTTAAAAACGTATATTTCCTGAAGGTAAATGAATTTTGAAAGTAGTATGTCCTCTTTGCATTAGCAGGATTGGAAAATGGTACGAGCAGTGGTGATGACGAATCTGTCCTGCATTTCTGTCCAAAGTGGTTTGGATGAAGAAAGTAGAGGTGGGAGAGTTAGGCAAAAAATATCCCCCAGAAGAGACATTTTCACGAGAGGCTGCCTAGAGAGGTATTTGCTAGCCGAGAAAGTAAAATTATTTTGAAACCTAGAAGATATTCTATAAAAGGCAACCTTGAAGAAACCTCTTACAAATAGATTGTCCAGAAAAATTCCAATTCATTCAATGATCAATGAATAGTAAAAGAGTTTGAGATAGCGTCTATACAAAGATAACATACAAAATGAAGCATAATGCCACCACAGAGTAAAAACATTGTCATGATGCCTTTGAAATTATCAACCACGGCTCAGCGCCTGTGGCTCAAGCAGCTAAGGAGCCAGCCATCTACACCTGAGCTAGAAGGTTCGAATCCAGCCTGGGCCTGCCAAACAATAATGACAGCTGCAACCCAAAAAAAAGAAAAGAAAAGAAATTTTCAACCAAAATTTCAGCACACATTGAGAAAAACTAGCTCATGAAATGAGAGCCTCTATGATATTGGACTAGAAACACAAATAATCAGACAAAAGATGTTAAGGAAATACTATTTGTGAGGTAGAATATGATCTGCCTTACTTCAGAACAAAAGTGAAAAAAAATTAAGGCAGGAATACAGGAAAACATGAAAACCTCAAGGAAGGGTTGTTGCTATGAAAAATGTAGTGAGGAGATAAAGGATAGAAAAGTAAAAAAGAAAAGAAAAAGACTTTAAAATAACTTAAAATGTTAAGGTGATGGTAAATTAGGTGATGGTACCCCAAACATAAGCATAATTCATGACCCTGTTGAAAAAAAAAAAAAGAAGAAAAGTATATTTAAAGGTCTAATTTTTAAAAATTCATAAAATATTTCAAAAGGACAACCACAGGATGATTCCATTCATGTGGAATAAAGAAATCAAATTCATACAGACAGAAAGTCTGATAATATCTTGAGCTTATCCTAGTGAGACTGAGTTTTGACATCTGACTTCCAAAATTGTACTCATATTTAACAGTAGAAAGCTAAAGAGTAATAAAGATAATCAAATATTAAAAGAGAGGGGAAGAGAAAAAGAAAAATGTAAAATTATTCAAAAAATAAGAGTGTTAAGGTTATGATTAGAAAAATAGAAATTAACAAATATCCTTAAACATTAAATACCTGTGTGCACATGTACACGTGCACACATCACCTTAATACGCACACCACAATCAAAGAGAACACAGTGAAAATGGAAAAAAAAAAAAAAACATAGAACAATGTGAAAATAAAAGAATGAGCAAGAATACACCACATGAATGAAAATCAAAAAGGAGCAAAAGGACGAGACTCAGTGGTTCACACCTGTAATCCTAGCACTCTGGGAGGCAGAGATGGGAGGATCCCTTGAGCTCTGGAGTGCAAGGACAGCCAGAACAACAATGAGACCCGGCCTCTACCCAAAATAGAAAAATCAGCTGGGCATTGTGTCGGTGCCTGTCGACTCACCCACTCTGGAGGCTGAGTCAAGAGGATCATCTGAACCCAGGCATTTGTGGTTGCTGTGAGCTAGGCTGACTCCATGGTGCTCTAGTCTCGGGTAACAGAGTGAGACTCTATCTTAAAAAAAAAAAGGACTAGGAGGATAAGTTTATCAGTCAGGAAGTAGTCATGGTACGAGGGGAACTTTATACATTTACACAAGTTGTAATTCTCAATAAAGAGGTTTAACAGTGATCAATATTTAATAGCTAAATAGCATAATGCCCTTATTCAGAAAATAGAATTATAGAATATTTAAGGAGTGACATACTAACCACGCCAGCAGTTAAAATAGTTACTTGATTTAACTCAACCTAGAAAATATTGAGGTCCCACTAAGTACCACTCGGCTCTAAAAAATAGAAATAAAACTCCTTCTTCCACGTAGCTTATCTTGCATTTTAATGGGGAGAGACAAATAATGAGAAAAACAGAAAATGTACAGTTGGGTAGAAGGCGACCAGTTTGATGGAGAAATTAAACAGGAAAACAGGATAGAGAGTGCTGAGAGCATGAGTTTCCATTTTAGATGGGGTGTGCAGAAGCCTCCTCCATGGGAGAGTGCTTTTTTGAGCAACATTTTGAGGGAAGTAACTGGATAAAAGAGTGTTGAGAGAGGGGAGATGGGAAGTAGTCAAGAGAGAAGAAGCCCATTCTTCTTAGTAAAGTATCACAAGAATGGAAAAGCAAGTATCCATTGTACTCAATACTGACATGAAACCAACAGATAAACAATGAAAAGCCCACATGATAGAAAAACACAACTAAATTCAAGGGAGGAAGAGGGGTTGGTAAATTCTCACCTAATGGGCACAGTGTAGGGCACACCCACCCATGAAGGCCTCAACTACAACTTGAACTCCACCTAAGAAACACGACCAATGTAACCTAATCATTTGTACCCTCACATTAATCTGAAATTAAAAAAAAAAAGATGCAAGGATTAAAAACTAAACTTCTTATTCTCTTCTTTTCTATAAATTCTGAACCATGTGATTACAGCATCTTTCCCAAAAAAGTTAAAAAGTTAAAATGGAGAGCTAGCATGAGGTGAGGAAACAAACTGAATCACAAGGGACCAGACGTGTGTCTTGGTTCAGGTTCGGTTACTAACTTGCCTATAGTCACAGGTGAGCCGTTTAATCCTCTGAGCTTAGTTTCTTGATCTATAAAAACGATGGAGTTGGATTCGGCAATCTTCAAGTTTCTTCCTCCTTTAATATTCTGTGGGTCCATGATTTCATATAGTGTTCACCAAACTGTGGCCTAGGAAAATCGTTTTGGAGTGAAGCCATTATTCAACCTTTTTATCAGCATGTCTGTCCTCTGCTTTCCTGAAATGCACAAATAGTAAACAACTACTTGCCCCATTCGAGAATTATGTAATTCAGGTCATGTAAGGAATAAATATTAGACAACTCAAGAAATAGCATCCTTGCAAAGAAAGGCATTTAGAATAAAATGACAACAAGAAAATTCTCTAAAATAATTGTACCGAACTATCCTTTTAGACATCATAGAAATAATAAAATCATAAACATATTTTAATACATATTTAATATAAATCTACAAAAAAATACCTTTTTATTATTTCACAAATCGTGATACAGACTCAGGAAATATTCTGTATGTTGTAAAATTAAGCTCAATTAAAGCTGTGGGTTAAATATTTCTTTCCTCATTGTTTTCTGGCAATTCATGATGTAACATAACTTATGTTACTCTGACAGTCACCTCCCGAAATTCTGTGTCCTATCTCTGCATTTTATGGAGAGTAGATTTCACTAATTTCCTCAGTAACTTCCACACATATACCAGGGCGCTGTGCATTTTTGTGCTAAAATACAGTTCTCATTTGACTAACCCAAGATAATGAAGTGCAGGGTGGGTGGAACCCTCTTAGAAGGTAATGAATTCTGAATTCTCCTGCATTATTGTAAATGAGCAAAAAAGAAAAAACAAGCAAAGCAGGAAAAGTTTTCTGGTCCAGGCTAGTGGCCCTTCCTCAAGTAAGTCAATGCCCCAAGTAGGAAAACCTACCATTTATACAATGAAAATATTTGCATGGTCACAAAATATAATGATAGTATCTTTGCACTCCTATCCAAGAGGCATTAGATACACAGATTTTTTTCCCTCAACAGCCAGGGAAGGATAACTGTGGCTTTTATAAATTACCTTTGTCTCATAATGCCGATTGGATGAAGCTTCTCGAGAGCAAGATTGCAACCAATCTCCATATATCCCCTGGACACCTAACACATGCCTAGCGGCCGAGCCATTTGGTAAAGCATCTCAGTGCATTTCTTCCTTCATTAGTCTAAGGCACATTTTTGTTTTCCACAGGGACTTTCCAGAAACGACGGTTTTTCTCATCTATGAAACAACACAACTACCGCAAGTCTGTACTGCAGTCAGAATCAGCATTCCCTAAACAACTGGTCCCACCTAGTCCTCCGGCATGGGAGCTTATATATTACCCTTTTTCCTCATACATAAAAATGTGCATTTTGTGATTTTTGAAAATCGGTATCTTTTATGAAACTGTGTAATGCCCTAAAATCAGAGCAGCAGAAAATGTTTTCATCAGAGAAGGATCATGTTAATAAAAACAAGATCAAGTCAGGGCAATAAAACTCTACCTCACTTCTCTGTAGGTCTGCAACAGCTGCTTTATCGCATGAGCCAACAGAAGTTTGGGTGGCTCTACTTGGAGCAATTCTGTCCTACTTCTCTCAATTATTATGGATAACACCTATTTTTAATTTCTTACTCCTATTTCTTGATTAATTTTCCATTACAGAATTTGTGTTTAAACATAGTACATTAATAATATGTAAAATATATCTAAACATTCTCTTGATGTTTGTCTACTCTACTCTTTTTATTGTGTTGAATGATGATGCTATTCCTATGTGAAAACCTATTATAACTCTGTCCAAACTAGGATAATGTGAAATCATGTTATGAAAAGCAATTCCAAAAAATTTGGCTGCTTAGACAAAAGAGGGAGGTTTCTATGAAATCTGCAAAAAATGCAATATTGCAATAACGATTTAACAAATTGTCCTCACTCAAGTTATATGTAAGAGTTTAAAAAACTAAAAAAAAGTGCCTTAATTTGTTCAATCATGCAAGTATATTTTTTTCTTTTTCTTGCTTTCAGCTTTCAGACAGGACGTAAAATTGAACCGCAAAATATATTTATTTGGATGAACAGCTTTGTAAAAAAAAAAAAAAATGCTTTAACATCATAATTTGGATTAGTTGGTTTTTTTTTTTTTCTTTTGGAACCTGAAGTCCCTCCAACTGCCAACTCAAAACTATTGTTTTCATTCCTGAGAAATAACTGAAAATAAAATGCCATTTTACAGTGCTATTAAAATTGTATTAGAGTTGATATAAGAAATAAAGTCAGCCATTTTCCATAGGAGATCAGAAACAAACATAAGAAAATTGAATTGAGTTTAAAAATATTAAATATATTAAATTCCTAAATGAATCATGACCTTGGTCCAAGAAGGACTCAAGCCGAAAAAAATGTTATGCTGGAAATACTCTTACTGCTTTATTATTTTCCGCTCTCAGGTGTAGTAGAATATTATCTTATCAAATGAAAATTGCCCAGTTTTGTTGCCCAAATGTTATTTATGTTATTTATGTGAGAGATCGTTGTGACTCATATTTTCAAACCAATTTGAATTTAAACTTAGGCACTTTGGTGTTTTCAGGCTGACAAAAACTTTGAGATATTGCTATATTAATTTTTTATCATTTAAAATTACTTAATACTTCCTGGGATTTTGGATCCAGAAATTAATGAACTGGTTTAGCAAAATTATCACTGACAACCAACCAGCTGTTTTTATTTCACAGCACACGCAGGTTAGCAAAGACCTTCTGAGATTTCATGTTGTCAGAAAGAAAATACAGTTTATCTACAGTATATTTATGTAAGCCACTGGGTTTATCAAAAGATCCTAAGGCAGAAGAAAATAAATACTTGAACCCTCTTTGCCCTGATGTTGTAGAGGTGCTTTGAACTTGAGGTACTTTGAAATAGCCAGACCAGAACAGTTTTTGAGACATACATAACTTTCTTCCAAATTTATTTATTCTTTATTAAACTGCTAAGTATAATACTCTGAATTATGTGCAATGTAAATATATAGAAGAAAAAGCCATAGATTCGGTTCTGAAGAACCTAATAGTCTGAGCAGAGGTAATAAAACTAGACAAACATCTGGATAAGTGATGAAAACTAAACTCGCCCAATCTGGGACCATCTTTATTTCCCTGATAACCAAGCCCCTGCCTTCTCACACATCTCCTTTTTCAGTAACGGCACCCTCACCCCCAAGACAGGTACATAGGAGACTTCCTAACTTTTAAAAAATTTTAAAATAATTGTAACAATACATTTATTGAGTATGATACAACATTAATTACCATCAGTATAATAAAGCAGAGTATACTGTCAGTATTTGCAGGGAATTTGAAGCAGTTAATTAAACAGCACTCAAAAGCTGTCCTAAACTCTCTTTTCTGCTTTTATCTCTCTATCCCTGCCACCCAAATTTCAGCTAACCTCATTTCCCACCCTCCCCAAATAACTGACTGGTTCCTCTCATCCCATAGCTTCTTCAAAATAACATTTTTAATATCAACATATGATCCTAGTCCTTATTGATAACCTGCAAGTTGATCCCCAAACTTCTGTTTGGAAGGGAAGCCCTCTGCCATCTCACTCCTGACTGCCTCTTCTTTCTTAGTTCTCATATTTCCTTCCATGCCATGTAGGTTCCAGCCACTCTGAGGTATTTAGCTGTCCTCAAACGTGTGTTTAAGAACATGCCTTTGTATGCATTCCTCTGTGTGGAACTCCCTACACCACCTCACTGTACTATGTAGTTCAACGCAAACTCATGGTCACTCTTTATTCTCAGTCCAAGACTTTTTTCCTGTGATTTACTTAATAATGCCTCAGATAATATTATAGCCATTTATCTGTAGACTAGCACCCATTGTTCTGTACTTTCAGCCCCTTTCAATGTGATATGGTATTGGTGCTCACATCTGTCTCACCACTAGTTTGTGAACTTCTTGAAGATAGAGATAACATAAGCTTTTTTCCATGTTCTTTTTTTTTTTTTTTTTAATTGTTGGGGATTCGTTGAGGATACAAAGAACCAGGTTACAGGGATTGCATTTGTTAGGTAAAGTCCCTTTTATAATTGTATCTTGTCCTCAAAAGGTATGTCACACACAGATACCCCCCCCACCGTACCTCCCTCCTTCCCTCTCTCTGCTCTTCCCTTCCTCCACCTCCCACTCCTTCTCTCTCTCTCTGCTCTCCCCTGCCTCCATCCCCCCCACCATGTACAAGGTCATTAATTGTCCTCATATCAAAATAGAGTACACAGGATTCATGCTTCTCCATTCTTGTGATGCTTTACTAAAAATAAGGTGTTCCACTTCCATCCAGATTAAACAAAGGATGTAAAGTCTCCATCTTTTTTAGTGGCTGAATAGTATTCCATGCTATACATACACCACAGCTTGTTAATCCATTCCTGGGTTGGTGGGCATTTAGGCTGTTTCCACATTTTGGTTGTAAATTGAGCTATGATAAACAGTCTAGTGCAAGTGTCTTTATGGTGGAAGGATTTTTTTCCTTCTGGGTAGATGCCCAGTAATGGGATTGCAGGATCAAATGGGAGGTCTAGCTTGAGTTCTTTGAGAGTTCTCCATACTTCCTTCCAAAAAGGTTGTATTAGATTGCAGTCCCATCAGGGTACAAGTATTCCTTTCTTTCCACATCTATGCCAGCATCTACAATTTTGAGATTTTGTGCTATGGGCCATTCTCAATGGGGTTAGATGATATCTCAGGGCAGTTTTAATTTGCATTTCTCTGATAATTAGGGACAATGATTATGTTTTCATACATTTGCTAGCCATTTGTCTGTCCTCTTTAGAGAAGGTTCTATTCATCTCTCTTGCCCATTGACATATAGGATTGTTGGCTTTATTCATGTGGATTAATTTGAGTTCTCTATAGATCCCAGTTATCAAGCTTTTGTCTGATTCAAAATATGCAAATATCCCTTCCCATTGTGTAGGTTGTCTATTTGCTTTAGTTGTCTCCTTAGCTGTACAGAAACTTTTCAGCTTAATTAAGTCCCATTTGTTCATTTTTGTTGTTGTTGCAATCCGAACTCAACTCCAACAAAAACGTTCAACCCCATGCAAAGGGATGGAAATTAAAAACTTTATGCTGAATGACAGTTGGATGCAGGAAGAAATAAAAGAGGAAATCATTAACTTCCTTGAGCATAACAACAATGAAGATACAAGCTATCAAAACCTGTGGGATACTGCAAAAGCAGTCCTGAGAGGAACATTTATCACTTTAGATGCCTACATTCAAAAAAAAAGAAAGAGAGTGCATCAACAAACTCACACGCCATCTTATGGAATTGGAAAAAGAAGAACAATCTAAGCCTAAACCCAGCAGAAGAAAATAAATACCTAAAATTAAATCAGAGATTAATGAAATTGAAAACAAAAAAATCATTCAGAAAATTAATGAAACAAGGAGCTAGTTTTTTGAAATAAAGAAATAATTTTAATATTTATATCTAGGAGAAAGTGCATCAGCTGGGAAATCAGAAAAGATTTCATGGCATATGTTGTACTATAGCCAAATGCAGAAGAATGCATAGAATTTGCAGACATGAAAATAGAAGGGAAAAAATGCTAGCTGTGATGACTAGTAACAGGAAGTTGAAAAAATATTTGCTGTGTTAAAGTAACTGCTTTAAATAAAGAGTGAGGGTAAGAAATAAATAATTTAATAATTATTAAAAATTTAATAAATAAAGAAGAGTTACCTTCAGAATAGATTCTTGGAGGTGTAAATATCAAGCTTATATTTTACATCTAGGAAATAAAATAAGGATATGTTGAAAAAATAGTTGCCTTTATATACATATACAGACATATTATGTCAGGAAAAGGAACTATAATAAATTAAATAAGAAAGTTAGCTTAGAAAATTGGCCTGCCATTTGATCCTACAATTCCTTTATTAGGCATATACCAAGATGACCAAAAATCACATTACAACAAATATATTTGTATCAGAATGTTTATTGCAGTCCAATTCATAATTGCCAGGTCATGGAAGAAGCCCAAGTTCCCATCAATCCACGAATGGATCAATAAACTGATATATGTACACCATGGAATACTATGCAGCC
>NW_003852404.1:18298898-18357610 GCF_000181295.1 Otolemur garnettii | reverse complement strand
GCCTCAAGCTATCCTCCTGGGTAGAGTGCTGTGGCTTCACAGCTCACAGCAAGCTCCAACTCCTGGGCTCAAGTGAGACTCCTGCCTCAGCCTCCCAAGTAGCTGGGACCACAGGCGCCCACCACAATGCCCAGATATTTTTTGGTTGCAGCCGTCATTGTTGTTTGGTGGGTCCGGGCTGAATTCGAACCCGTCACCTTAGGTGTATGTGGCTGGACCCTTAGCCAGTTGAGCTACAGGCGCAGAGCCAGTAGGGGTCTTCTTTACCTATTTTGAAACCCTGTCAGTCAAGGGAGGCTGTGGTTGGTTTATTTGGGGTCAATCGACCAATATTCAATGAATGTAACCATAACTGCAGATTGATAAGACTATGGCTCACATTAAACTTCAGCTGTTTATCTTTTATCTTACGAATGTTGGTCACATAGCAAATCCACACACTACCTTTTCAGGACCTGAAACCATACCACATAGTTTCAGTGTGTTCTTATAGTTTGGTGGCCCCCATGCTTAATCTTACTGCAAATGGAAAAAAAAAAGTGCCTGCCAGCTTGAGGAAGTGCTGTCTTATTGTAACAGTAAATATACCATTTTATGCTAAACTTAGAGAGCTATAGAGTGTTTGCCAACAATTTTTTCTTAGCAAAAATAGCAACAATTGTGCATTTAAAGTTTAAAAAAAAAGCTGCATTTTTCAAATAGTGAAATGTAAATTTAGCAAAGCAACAAAATTAAGAAGACATTGAATCTCTTATGCCCTCTGTATGTTTTCTGTCTGTGGAAAACGAGCTGAGCTGCATAAAGTAACACCTTGAGAAAAAAGCAATGCAAAAATATGTATGGCTACCACTTAAAAATTGTATTAGCTACTTTTATTTGCACATTTGTTCCTATTTTCTTTCTAAATGATATTCATTATCATTCATGTGGAGATATACAGAAGTGACCTTCTGGAATATACTAACCTTGAAAACTGCCTGTTATGTCTAGAATAATTGTTACAAAGCTTTCTAAAAATCCTTGTAATTTCTAAGGAGATACGGGCATTGTCTTTTAAACTGACTATTTTGGTTTACCCTTCTCTCTTTCCTCTGCAGATTCTAAAGTAATTAGATAGCTTTAGGCTAATAATTATCTAATTTGAATTTTTAAAATATCAAAGTTGTTAAGAACTGTCTTTCTACAATGCAGGGCATTAAAAGGAAACTTGTGAATGACTGCCCTTCTTTTCTGCATCTATGCACGACAGAGTCTACTGTTTCTACAGTTAATTCAGCCAAAGAAACCATTTGATCTGAATGCTTGACCAAATGACCAGTGGTGTGACTGAATGCACAGCCACCGTGGCTGCTCTGCCCATGCGTGTCCACGCGGGCTTTGTCTGCCTGCTGGCAGTCTCTGCACAGAGAACACACAGCATATGCCAGGTGGCCATGTGTCTGAGGCAGAGAGAAGAGAGAACAAAGCAGAAAAAGATTCCATTTGGACAGAGATGCTTTAAGCCATCCGACTGCCAGTAACATGTTAAAGAGAGAAGAAAATGCAATGGTGCTTGAACGTACTCAACAGTAAACAACTTCAAGCCCGAGCTGCAGATCACAAATCTCTCTCTGCTGCTGCTGACATGCTCAGCTTGAGTGTGGTTGCAGGAGACAAAGAAACCTGCTCCAAGTGGAAAATGGAAGCGAAAATTCCCACCCCGATTTTAATCTATCCTACATAAATGTTTAAAGAGACTGCTACATCAAAAGCATTGTGTTCTACCAGAAACCTGTTCTGTTGAAGGTGAGCACAGAGCAAGAAGGTTCTAGAATGGCCAAAACACAAACTCACTCTCCTGTCCACCTTTCTCCTTTATCTCGACCGTCCACTTGACACTTAACACACTACTCACCACTTTCTTCTCCACAAACTGTGGAATACAGAGCATAGATGCTAACGCCCTCTCAGAAGTATTGGGAGCTGCAAAATATTATTTTAGAAAGGCAGCAGGATAATACAGTTTCTTTAAAAAGCAGAATGGATCATTTACCATGTAAATACAGCATTGCCTTTATTTCCTGCCTTGTGACTAGGATAAATCATCTTCACCAATCATTTTCCCATTACTCATTAATGAAGCAGCTGCTATGGTCTGGAGTTGGTATGCTAGAACCCTGACCTTGGGTGCCGTCAGTCCTCCTAACAGTGCTACTAAACCCCACTGTGTTTATCTTGCAGAGAAGAATACTGACATTCAGAGCAGTTCGTTAACTTGCCCAGGCTCGCTGGCTAGTAAATGTGAGAGAGGTTTGTATGCAATGTGATCTGATTCTGAAGCCTGTGTTAATCACACTACACTAATCATAAGGTACAACTTTATTTATAATTAAGTCATTTTGCAAGAGTCCCTCAGGTGCCCTACACCTCTACAAGCTGGGCCAGTTAATCAACTCAAATGAGTCCTCTGGTGGAGTATTCTTCTCAACATTTCAGATATTAGAACACAAAAGCTCTTAAGCTGGTTTAAGGATCAGCCAAAATTCAAACAGGAGGCTACCCCAGTATATAAATTAATGTTTGCCCTTAACTTCTATTGACCTCAACTCAACAGAGTGTAAAGAGCTATACGCTTTATGCCCTCTTGAAGTTATTATGTCATCTTGAAATTAACAAAAAGGTTTAAAATGATTTGAATGGACTTCATCACACGGCTCTTTATTTGAACAATTTGTTTCTTTTGCCTAGAATGCATTTCTCTAATTCCTTCCGTTTCACCTTTTATAATCTACTTCTGATGTGTGTTTTTGGACACACTCTTCAATTCCAAAAGACAGACCTAGTTACTCCCTTCCTGGTGCTCCAGAAAGCACTAGATTTGCTCTGCAGTAAAGCATTTTGCCATATTACATAAGATCATTATTTGTCTTTGGGCAAGCCTCCTCTAGGCAACTTGAGATGACCTAGAGAGCACATTTCGTATCTTGTTTCCCTCTACATTTTATATCTCATTGACCTTTGAACTGCAGCATCCAGGTCAGTGTCTTAAAATAGTAGCTACACAGAAACATTTGCTATGAGCCTGTGATGTATAATTAAATGATGGAATATGGAGAAGCCGTTAGAAAAACAAAGGTGCACATATGTGTTTGTGTGTTTGAAAGGCAGTGCGGAAAAGGAAGAAATGTCATTTACAGTGAAGGGACAAAGTTTTATTACCTCTTATCTGGATTTTAAGGGGATTTTGCTGAGCTAAAAATCCTATATTTGTAGAAAAGCCTTACCTGAGCTGCCAATACCATCTAAGATTATTAAAAGAAGGATTTTAAAGATCTAATTTACTTTTTGTCATGCACTGCTTGCTATTTGCATTCCACTCTGGTTGAACACTGAAATGAGACGAGCCTTTATCACCTTTGTGTCTGGTCACGTCGGCTGCCTCGTCTCCCTGCGCGAGCCTGGCGCTGCAGTACCAGGCTGTAAACACATCAGCAACACAGCTCAGGAAAAGAGAAAGAAAATGAATCAGAAAAGAGAAAGCTGCTTTGGCTCATAATTGGATGAAAATATATGTAATGAAAACATTTCTAGTGGTAGCAGGCTTTTTATAAATTCTTCTTTTCTTTATAATTAAATTTTCTAAAATGCAGACATTTGGCCTCCGCTATCTCATAGATGTAATATTGGCACTAGATCAGTGCCGCTTGCTAGCCAAGCTTAAAAAGGAAAATATAATGGGGAAACACTGCAATTTTATAGTTCTTGTAAAAATGAGAAAATCACAACGTGCATAAAACCCCCAACTAGTACGTCCCTAAACCCGCCCACAGAGAGACCTAGATATATGTTTTCAGTTCCGAGGATGACCCCAAAAACCTACGTGGGGTTTATTTTAGTTCACCCTCACATAACCAGAGATCCCTCTCAGCAAACAGATGTGCAGAACATGAACTTTATGTTCATTGGCTCAGGAAACGGAATTGAGAATTTAAACTAATTTCCATTTTTATTATGTAGTATGACTTTTGCTTCTTTGTTCTCACATAATCAACTTCAGTCCCCTTGAAAATACCCTAACTGATAGCCGCTAACAGGGTTAGATTGTGTGAGCTGAATGTAGACTTGTTTATGACTGCCTCGTCCAAATGTGCACCTGACATACTGTCTCTGTGGAATAACAAATTGGATATTTCCAGAGCCGGAGAGAAGTGCAAGCACCTTCTAATAAAGTAAATATAAAATCACATGTGTATGGGAGAATCTTTTGAACTAAATGAAAAGTACATTTTCAAGGCATTAAGCACAGAAACCTCAGCATTTACAACCTTGCTGAAGATGAGATTACACTGAGCTCCCAGGGCAGGGAAGAGGGCTGTGCACATCGGAGCGTTTGCACTGGCTCTTCTTCCCTTGCCCACAAAACCGATTTTCCTCTCCTCTCTGGTCTCTTTGTGTTCCCGGAGATGATTGCTGTGAAGTTCATGTCCTTAGCTCTCCTGCAGGATGACCTTCATTTAGATTTGGGCAATGAGAGCACCAGCAGGAAAAGAGGGCTGTGCCTTCCTGCTTCAGTGCCACATATGTCAGTGGCCGTGGCCCTCTACCACAAATTCATCCATCAGAGAGCCGCCTCTGTGGTCCACACTCTGGTGCTTCACCATAACCCTGTGCCTTTCCTGTGTCCCTTGACCTTTCAGTAGTTAATTCCCCCTAATATTGCTAACTTGGGGTTATCTCACCAGCTCCTGTTTGCTCTCTTCTTTCCGCTCACGCTTACATGAGCCTTCTTCACCTACCCTCAAATATGTATATAGACACATATATAAATGTATATATTTTACCCATATAAAAAAATATATATATATACACACATTAAAAAAAAAAAAAACTTCTCAAGTGAACTATCTGAATTGAATCCAGTGTCCTTCTAGGACTTTAGTGATAAAGAAAACAATCTTTCTTCCTCCCTTCCTTCCTTCATTCCTTCTTTCCTCCCTCACTCCCTCCTCCCCTCCTTCTCTTCCTTCCTCTTCCCTCCTTCTCTTCCTTCCTCCTGTCCTTCCTCTCTTCCTCCCTCCCTCCTTTCCCTCCTTCCATCCTTCCTTCTTCCCCCCTCTTTCTTTCTCCTTCCTTCTTCCATCCTTCATTCTCTCCTGTCTTCCTTCCTTTCTCCCTTCCTCCCTTCCTTCTCTCTCTCTCTCTCTCTCTCTCTCTCTCATCTCTTTCATGACCGGATACTTTAACAAGATAATCTGCTGAATAGTCACAGAATGATTCTAATTGGTTTGGAGTAGGAAAGTCATTTTGAGCAAGGTTTGTCCAATTTTTAATTTCCATGGCAAAGATTGATACAACGTGAAGTGACTAAAGTCAACATCTTCTAAGGAAATTTAAAAAGCGGTCAAAAATCTTTCTGATGCTTTAATACATCTGCTAGCTTGAGTGGAAATTATTTCATATTGATGAAGGCACAGAGAGAGGATTCATAATTCTCCTGGCTGAGACCCAGCATAAAGTTAAGGAGGAAGGAGACAGAGATGATCCAACAGAACTGAACTTCTTTAACTTGAAATGGCCAGGATCCTAGGACATCACTAATAAAAGGTTCCTAGGAGATCTTTGCACAGAAAATAAGAAAGTCCTTAAACATATCAGAAAGGCACAGGACTTCAAGAGGCTCCATTGATCAACCATGGCTGTTTTAAGCTTAGAAATGTAATGATTATCATTTGTAACTTAATGAACAAAATGAGACTCCCTGGGTTTATTCTGAATAAGGAAAAAAGAGAAAGAGAGGGAGAGGAAAAGGCAAGGCTTGGCTTGGCTTCTTCTTCATAGTAGAACGCCAACTAATACACACACATACCATGATAGAGTTAATAACCGATCATTCATAATCAATGGATTCTAAAATAGTGGGTAAAATGTTGATGAAAAAGAGGGTATCTTAGAGTGTCAAAGACTCTCCTCACAAATCGCTTCTAATTTCTTGGAGAAAACAACCTTACCAGGGAGAAAGCTGGCACATTACCCACTGAAGGGTGGCAGACTATGCTACCCCCAAAAGACCACTTTAGCAGAAGGGCTATTTTAAGGAAGGGAATCTTCCCCTTTTTCTTCTTAAATCTAGAGATAAAACCCCATATGGAAAGTGCTGTCCCTATAGCAGAAGGAAAGTAACAAAGCAGCATTCCTGCCATAAAAAATAAGACGTTCAGACCAAGAAAACTGTACAAAAAGACCCTTTCAAAGCAATGTTTATCTCCCTTTAGCCTCCCCACATAGTAATAGTTTACTTTCCCATAATTGCCTCTTTTTCAACCTAATATAAAAGCATTTAGGTTTTGCCACTTCTTTTGATCTTCATCGCCTTATGAGGGGCTTTTGTGTCACGTAAAACTTGCATTCAATAAATCCTATGCTCTTCTCCTATTAATCTGTCTTGTGTCAGTTTAATTCTCAGGCCCAGCCGAAAAACCCCAAGAGGAAAAAAGAAAAATTTTGCCTCCCTATACCACCTTAGTCTAAGCCTCTATCAATATTAATGCCATCAGCGCATACAGAAATAATATTATGTACCCCCTGATACGATGGTCTGAGAATAAATAATTCACCATGTTTGTGATAGTCTTGCCAAAATTGCGTGAAAGAAAGACTCCTTTGTTAGTTGAGGGCTCTTAATGCAAAGAAATCACCCTTGCATTCGTGTTCCTCACCCAACAGAAATTTCAATCTCATGTCTTGGAAAATACATAACTGTTGAAACATTATAAGGTGAAACTAGGAGAGAGAAATCTTTGAAGACTATTGGCATTCCAAAGACTGTGCCTGAGGGCACAAATGGAAAAGGCTTAGGGAAGAATATTAACTAGACGACAGGACCTAGGAGGTAGTGATTAAGAAAGAACAGAAATGTAAGGCAGAAGGGACTGACAGGAGACCACAGTGCCCGTCAAGCTTTTTTCCTTTCTGCTTGGCATATTAACATTCCAGATAGGCTGCTTCACTATATTTTATTTCATTGAAAAACAATGGCAAGTCCATCCAACACTTTCTTTTTCTTATTTTTCATCTCCCAAGACTTCTGTCAGATACATTTCAGGACCTCAGTCATTCTATAAAATATTTAAGCTGTCAACGTTTTTCACTTGTTCACTATTTCATGATTACTACTCAGACATTAATACCTCATTCACTTCTAGAGCCCAGTGTTTGGTGAAATCCCTTCTCTCAGAAGTACTGATAATGAGTGGCAAGAGGTTTCTATAGTATTGGTGTCTGTCCTTTTCTTTCTTTCTTTTTTTTTTTTTTTTTTTGCAGTTTTTGGCTGGGGCTGGGTTTGAACCCACCACCTTCAGCATATGGGGCCAGCGTCCCACTCCTTTGAGCCACAGGTGCCGCCCATCTGTCCTTCTCTCATTGTGAATGTTTCAACCTAATGTATGTTATCCTTCTAGTTTGGATGTCTGTTTTTCATATCTAACTCCTTGCATACCAACTTGGCTACTACAGATTCCAGAACACTTTAATTTTAACCCACCCTAACCAGGAATGTATTTTAAATAAATATTAGAGGGAGTTGTGCAGATGCCTTTAAAAAAAAATAATGGAACCACCTAAGCCATTGTGCTCTATTTCTACTTTTGGATCTAGTATGAGGGGAATAATCATATATTAGAGGGCTTTGTTAGCAAACAGTAAAACATCATTAAAAATGCATTACTGCATGCACTTTTTAAATGCTATTCTTGGCACTTCTATTTCAAATCAGGTTATGGAAATGCTTTCTAAACATGATTCTTTGATGTAAAAGAGATATAGTTAAACACCTTCAATATGTTTATAGAAATACAAACATACCTTTTTAAGTAAGGTTACAATCACAGAAAATTTTGTGTCAAATAGCCGTGGAAATGAAATAAAATAAAAAGAGGCATAATCTAGGCCTTTGTCAATTCTGTTTTAGTGTAGAAGTTATACATAATTCCTTTCTTTATTTTTATTATTCCTTTTTTTGCTGGAAACTGTGAGATACCCTGAAGAACTGAGGGACTTTTCCAGGGTGGCCTTTATATGTCATTGTCCCTCATAGATGCTTCCCCCCCTCGTGAATACGACCTTGACTTCTTCCTCCCCAAGAACAAGTCTTGCCTCTTCTGAGACTACCCTTGTCCAACTCTTATCCTCTGTAACTAGAGGAACTTCACCTACCTGTCCTGCTCAAACCCTATGAAGCATTCCTTTCTCCTTCTCAAGGTAGAGCTTTCCTTGAGAGCTTTCTCATATCCAGTATTTTTGAAATTTGGTTAGGCTAATGGCATTCTGGTTCCTTTTCTTCCACAAAGCATACTGTGTATATATGCTGGTATATGCATAGGTGTATGTTTGTGTGTATATGTGTGCACCTGTGTGTGTGTGTGCATGCACAATCAAGAACTTAACTCTCTTGAAGTTTTAAAGTAAATGAAGTGTTTAATCTTAATTTTCTATTTAATTGTTAGGACAAGGGGTAAACTTTGCAGGTTCAGGTAGAATATATTAAGAAATATGATTTGAGAGAGAAGGAGTTTCTCTAAGTAGATGGCAATCTCAGTCCTTAAGATAGGGAACTTAGGAGTAGGACCAGGTTTGAATAAATGACTTTAGTTTCAACATTGTGAGTTTGAAGTTACTTACCTGAGATATCAAGATACAGATGCAAATAGTTAGAAGTGTGGTCTGATACCCAGTGGTTAGATCATAGTTAGAGACTGAAAGATATCCCAAACTTAGACATTGAAAGTCTTGGCCTAGGAGAAACAACTGCTATGTAAATACCTCAAGGAATTTTAGGTCATGTAACACCCCACAGATAATATTTCAAACCTACTCTCAATGTTCCACTGTCTCCTCCTGCAATGAATACGGTAAAGGAGTCATAACAAAGATCTTGGAATTATGCTTACATGACCAGGCCTACAACATGCTTACTCATCATAATTGTAAAAACTTCCATTTTATACAAGTTATAAAGATTCTGTGAGTAGATACATGTCCTAAGTTCAGTTACAATGTTTCATATGAGAATTTGTGAAATGATCATAGCTATGTATTTTCTAAGGTGTGGACCTAAAACCATATGTGATTATGTCAATTATTTTTCATTTATTATTTAGTATCTTAGCCTACCTGAAACTTTTGCCTTAAATATTGAATTTTTTTATCATCCCTTAAAAGAGTAGACTTTTCTTTTGGAGAAGCTTCTTTCTCTGACAATTACTGTAATAAATTAATCCATTTCATAATTCCACTAGTTACTAAACCAGGATTTATGTAGCCCATTGGAAAATTGAGGTTTCCTTTCTATAGGAATCTTTTATTGGCACCTCTATCTACTCACCTTATCCTCCATTTAATTCCTAGAAACTCCAGTGGCTTCCTCTTGAGTCCCTTTGCTTTACTTCCATTTTCCATCAGATACAGTTTCGGGTGAGTTTTTTAGGCTCTATACTCAATTTTGGTTTTTTGCATAAAGTTAAACTAAACAGAGTGCAAACAATCACCCATAAAGAATTACTGGTAGAATATGTCTCCAGCCAGCGGCCTGCGTTTCTTTGAGATAGCTTTAGTAAACCCCTAAGACTATGAGGTCTATCCCAATAGGGAACAATACCTATTTAGAGGACCTATCAAAGGCAAAGATTCCTCTTCCATAACAAATATGGGCTTTCTATAAGAACTTTACTTCCAGGTTGTTATATTATTTAATTCATTTATTGTTTTCATTAATTAAAAAACTGACTTATTTGCTATATTTTAAAGTATTTTCTTTTCTGATTATAAAAGCAAAATAAATTTAACAGAATCCTTTTGGCATGCTTTCATTTCGCCTCACAAAGATTCATCAAACCTGTATGCTTAATCACCAGTTGTTTCTGTCTGAATCTAATCAGACAAGATAACGCAAATAGTGGTCAAGGGATTTCCTCAACCCCTGTTACACCGGAGTTTCTCACACTTCTCTAATATGTGTATACACTCCTCCAAAATTCTGCTTCCTTAACAGGTTCGTTTTTATTCTGTATGGCCAACCTAAGGAAGCAGAAAAGCCAGAATTATATTTAAGACTTTCCCAACTGTCAGTTTTGTT
The DNA here is from genome assembly GCF_000181295.1 of Otolemur garnettii. Classification (NCBI taxonomy): domain Eukaryota; kingdom Metazoa; phylum Chordata; class Mammalia; order Primates; family Galagidae; genus Otolemur; species Otolemur garnettii. Next base: position 18,347,502 of record NW_003852404.1, on the reverse strand, counting down.
CTCAAACAAACTAGTCATTGCTGTCCCTCAGAAGGAAAGCTGCCTCTCACATATAAAGAACCTTCCTCTTGGAAGATTCTGTCTCTTAAAAGGTTGTTTTGAAATGTTGACGTACCATATAAGTAAAAAAATTCTCCAGGCAGATTAAATGCATATATAAATTTATAATAGCCCACTGACTCCAGTTGGCAGAGTTATAGCTTTAGGATAAGTGGCAAAACACTTTCCAAAGAAGTTTGGAGACTCTTTTTTGTCTTTCTGCCAAGTTCTCCCCTCTGAAGCTCACACACTGACTAATGCATATGCTTGTGTTGGTGTAAATGGTCTTTAACTGAGGCGGGTAGGTGAGAAGCGTTCAGTCAAGGCCTATCTAAATTCTTGACTTGGAGAGATTTTGGCTTTTGCTCCTTTGGGGATGGCTTTCCTGTGGTATACACATCAACATTAGCAAAATGGGTGTCCTGCAGCTTTTAATTCACGTTCAGTAGCCTCAAACACAAAATGTGTTTGTATTTTTAAAATGTTCATTGTAAAACATTTTATAAAAGACTCATTGTTTACAAGTAAAAATACAAAGGGATAAAATGCCATGTAACTAGTTTTTGAAATCTTTTCTAATAGTTACTGTAGACAGTATTCTTATACCTTATCTCTTTTTACTGATCCATCAATTTTAGAAAATACCAGCTTGTTTCTTATTAGGTGTCTGGACATGAAAAATTAGGATTCTAAAGTTTCCTTCTGACTCTTCTTCCTGACCCCTTCTATTATGTAACTTCTTTCTTTCTACATTATCAGTGTTTACTGCAAGTCATTCTTCTTACTCATTGCTGCTAAATATTCTCCTATACACACACAGTGTTTTGATTTATTCTTCTGCTTGCGGATAATTGAGTTGTTTCCTGCTTGCAGATATTATGAAGGCACCAGGGAAATTTTCTATGCATGTTTTTGTTGCCATAATCACTCACTTCTATTGTGTATATAACTCAGACAAGAATTGGTTTTCTATCTATGTTCGGCTTTTGTTGATATTGCCACTTTCCCAACAAAGTGACTATTGAGTTACAGAGTGTGAATTTGTATGATTTTTGAGAAATCTATTTCATTCATATCCTTAAACGTGATATTTTTAAACCTTTCACATTTTAGTCATTCTGCTTGAGATGTAGTGTTATTTCACAGGGCTTTAATTTGTATTTACCTGATGACTAATGATTTTGACCCATTTTTCATATAGCTACTGCCCTTCTGAATATCTTGTTTGGTTAAGGGACTGCTAAATCATATTTCTCATTTTTAGTTATACTTTCTCTCATTTATTTATTGGCATTCTCTATATATCTTAAATATGAATAAATACATAAATGTAGTAGACAATTCTATATATAAGTATGTGACTCTTTTTCTATGTCTATATATTTTTTCAATTATCTTCTCCCATTTGGCAGTTTCCCTTTACACGCTTTTACAACTATCTCTCCTTAATAGAATTAACTAATTTAAATGAAATCTAACTTATTAATCTTTTCTTTTATACAACATAATTTAAGGAACCCTTCTACCCTGCCACTATGAAGGCATTCTCCTATGATTTCTTCCAGAAAACTGTAATTCTCTGGACTTCCACGTGTTATGTCTAAACTCCACTGTAAAATAATTTTTTGAAGTGGTGTAAGGTTGCTACAGATTAATTTATTTTCAAACGGATAGCCAACTGATGAAATCATTTAACCAAAACTGTCATCTTTTTCACATGGAGTAACTGTGACATATTTATGATAAATCAAGTGATCATTTATATGGGGCAGTTTCTAAATATCTTTTCTGTTCTACTGGCTTATTTATTTACTTTTGCATCAGTACCACACTGTTTTAATCACCACCCCTTTATAATGACTTGACTCTGTTTGTATAACTCATCCAGATTTGCTCTTTTTAAGACTGCCTTGCAATTCTAGGTCTTCTGCATTTTCGTCCGTGTTTTAGAGTTAAGCGCACCAATCGCTTCTCTCCCATTAAAGAGAAGAAAAAAATATCTTTCTGTTATTTTGATTTAGAGAACACTGCATTATAAATCACCTTGGGAGGAATTTACATTATAATAATATTGCACTCTCCAATACAAAAACATTGTGTATCCCTCCATTTATTTGGATTAAAGAATTTTTTCTCAGTATTTTTTTTTGTGTGCAATGTAGAGGACTTGGATGGTTTTCATGAAAATTATTTATAAGTATTGGGGGGCTTATTTCTTTATTTGTAAATTTTATGTTTCGATTATTTTTTATTTGAGATAGAATCTCACTGTCACCTGGTCTAGAGTGCCTCGGCATCAGCCTAGCTCACAGGAATCTCAGACTCCTGGGTTCAAGTGATCCTCCAGCTTTAGCCTGCCAAATAACTGAGACTACAGGTACCCGCCACCAAGCCCAGCTGATTTTTCTATCTTTACTAAAGACAGGGCCTCGCTCTTGCTCAAGTTAGTCTTGAGCTCAAGCAGTCTTCCCACCTTGGCCTTCTAGAATGCTAAGAGTATAGATATTAGCCACCGTGCCTGGCCAATTTACTGATTTCTTTGTTAATATTTGTTGCTAATATACTCATACATGCAATTCTTTTTGCATGTTGATTTATTATTTTCCATGTACATACAGTTTTTCAGTTAAAAGTTCCCATTAACTTTAAACAAGTCATCTCCTTATATAATTAATTTTTCTTTTCTTTTCTTTTTTTTTTTTTTGCAGTTTTTGGCCAGGGCCAAGTTTGAACCCACCACCTCCAGCATATGAGGCCAGCGTCCTAGCCCTTTGAGCCATAGGCACTGCCCTATAGTTAATATTTTTTAAAAAGAAATTGAGTTGGGTTTCTTCTCTCTACAAGTGGCTCTGACCTAATGAGATCATTCCCTTACCTTTCTACCAACAGAAGCAAGAAATAGGAAAGGAACACAGATAAAGAGGCAATATAAGATCTTGACCTTAGATGCCACTAGTTGCCTGCCGGTAACTTTTTCCTAAGTTTCAAGTAGACAAGAAGCTAACTTTTATACCTCTCAAATAAAATTGAAGTTACAGCGTTGTTACTTCATGGAAAGAGTTTTAGACTACATGTGCTTCTTTAATGCAATTAAGTTCCTGTGGTTTGAAAAGCATAAGTACCTAATGAAGGTCTAATTCACCTCCCAAGTACTAATTTATTCAATTGGCTGAATCTGGGTCAAGTTACTGAGAAATTATCAACACCTAGGGCTTCTAAGTAAGCAGAAGTTTGCAAATGAACTCACTTCTAAGCTTTACTGAGTTCTTGTAAAAAGTTATTTGTATTTCAATAATATTTTGTGTGTCTTTTTCATTCTTTGTCTACCTGACCAGGAATAAGCGTCTCTCAAGATGGCCTAAAGAACGTCAAAGACAGACCATTTGTCTTGGTGTTGTGCGAATTGAACTTCACAAAATTATCACTAAAAATTGATTGAAATTTTTCCAGGACCTATAGAAACAGAAACCCCTCCTTCTGCCTATGCTTCCAGGATTCCAGTAGGAAACCGCTGCCATTTGCACTGTGCGCTAATGACAAGCTGGATGTTTGCATGAAAGCCAATATGTTCTTACACTGCTTTTTGAGACAAGTAATAATCAGTCTGTCATCAATGTCATGCTGCAATCAGGCTTTGACAAGGTTTGCAAATAACTTGAAAGGAATTGCTCATCCCTGAACACTACAGATCAAAACCAGACCTGAACAAAAACTAAAAGTCTGCCAAGCGTCAGCTGCACAATCTCAGGAAACGTGCTGTGAATAAGCAGAAGCAAAAGCACAGGGAACAACCAAGACTTAGCCCCTCCCATCATATTTACAACTTTTATTTTTTTTTTTTGTATAGAGCTTTTCTTCAGCTACCAATCCTGGAAACTTGCTATCTAAAATTATAATGTAGCCAACAGAAAGTCCCAGCATGATTGAAAGTATCATATATTATTCCTGAAGATGACTTGAAAAGCAAATGGCATGCCCATCTTGGTGTGGTTGTTCTCTCTACTCATGGACTGGAGCAGGTAGCATTCTGATCAACCCAGTATTTCCACAAGTGGAGAGATTCTGTGCCCAAGAAGTTAGTGACCGATTGCCTTCTTTCTCTCTCCTCTCTCTTGACTCTTCCCACTCCATAGAGGAAATGAAATATGTGTTAATTGTTCACTGCTGTTCCTGTCACTTAGTAATCTTCAGGCTTACCTGGTCCTAAGAAACAAATCCATAAAACTTTGAGAAGAAGACACTTTGGAGAAAAAAAAAAAGATTTATTTATTTTTGTCAGATTAATACTGACTGGTCCCAATTCCACTCAGCACATCAAACCATGTTGCACTTCATGTTTGTGAAAAGCTGGACAATCAGTTGGCATATGTGGACTTAAGCATTCATGAATTATACTTAACACGTGAGTATAGATTTGTGATGTGAACCTATGGTGTATTTTGTTTTAGCTTTTAGAAAAGAATTTAATTCAAAGTTATCTTCACATTCTTTGTAAGGAACCCTGAAAATCAGACGCTATTGAAGGGGCACAAAACATTGATAGTGGCTATGGTAATGAAAGAAAAAAAATAATAGTGAAATCATAAGTGAAAGTAGACATTCCAAAAGGAAAAGAAATATAAACACATGTAAGATCCCATTTCATGTGATTACAATCATTTCAGACTATAGCCTATGTAGTCCTAAAAAGAAATGTATAATAAAATGTTCCTTTTGTAAATATATGGTGAGCACCACAATATGGCTCAGCACCACAGTAGATACTATCAGAGATAACCATGATTTATAAGACTTACTCCCAATTTTTCAAGGATTTCATGATCTGGTTAGGAAGAAGTTACTAACACACATGAACATATAGTGGTCTTTCTGAGAGTACATAATGTAAACCTTGAAATATAGGACAAGAACCACTCTTGAACTACACTGGATTTGTAACAAAATCTGTCCATATGTCTTTAAGTTACATTTGATCCTTCTTCAACTTGTCCAGTCATCTGAGTTTACCCTTTATCATTTAACTAAGATCCAAGTCTCACGTCCATGAATACAGGAAATCCAGATCCTATCTCTGTGTTTCTGAGGTTCACAAAATGTGGGCTGTACTTATACATTTAGGCTTTCATTGTCATTTTCCAGATTTGACCATTGAGCTGAGATTCTTCAGCTATTGTCTCTGCTCCTCCCCTCATTTGTTCTCTTTGCAGAGCCTACACTGTCAAGGCAATTTCGCTCCCAAGACCTGGATATATACCCATGTGTCAGCTTCCCTGCAACAGTTTATTTGAAATTGTATTGGTCTAACAACCTCACCTGAAATTTTAAGGATTGCATTGAAGCATTACAATGCAGAAAAGAAATTAAAAATTTGTTATGAAGTAGCATGTCTCCTGGGGTCTCTTAACTATGCCTACTCTTTTTGTATTTCAAGGCTCTTCTATCTTTCCCTGGAAGGTGAGACCCTTCTTCCAAATACCTAAATATTCAACCTCCTTTCTTTAGTTTCCTTAATGCAAATCCCCAAATCAGTTAACATGACAACATCTCAGATGTGTGGCACTACCCAGAATGAAGCTGGAGTTTTAGATCATTGGCAGAGCTCTTTAAACCCTCTCAAACACTTCCTGCAGAGTAAACTCTGAGACATATTTACATTTGTAATTCTGATGCACTGCTGAGGAAAACAAGACTTATTTCTAGGCTTCTAATAATTTACTATGACTAGCAAGACTAGATAGCCTCAGAAACAACAAGAAATCTTTACATAACAATCTTTAATGCTTAACCAAGAAACAACCTAAACACTATTTCTTGAATTCTGCCTTAAAATGTAGTAATATTCATTTTTTAAAAATTAGTATCTCAGATGCACTACAAAGCTACCTAACATTTCATTTTAAGAACTGTTTTGTATTCATAACTACTGAAAGAGTTTACATACGGTATGATGCTTCCTGTGGAAAGTGGAGTTTTAAGTTATGGATATTTTATGATTCTAGCTCAATGCTTTGATAGTTACTTTTAAAATAATTTCCATTTCTGAAAACTGTACTTTCTCATCCAATGACTAACTCACACACCAAATTTTGTGTCTTTTTTAACAGAAAGGTTTTGTAGTGCCCAGTGTATAATACAAAGGTCCATAAACAAATATATTTGTTTTCTTCCTACTTCCCTTTCTGTGACAGTGCTGGAAAAAAAATAAGTTAAACAAAAATTGGCATTAGATAACTCTCTTCCTTATGCAAAATTGAACTGTGGTTGTAATTTAGACACTTTAGAGAAACCATAAGGAAATAATATTCTAAAATATTAAGTATGAGACTTTTCAAGTATTGCACTTCTCAATTCTATTTTGAATAGCTAAGAACGCTTTCAAAAAAATCTTAAAAGCTAAAGAATTGTTTTAGGAGATGCAGAAGTAATTGGGTACAGAATCGTGGACAGTATGCTAGAAACCTCCTGCTGGACTTACATTACTGCACTGAGTCATTTGTTCAACAAATATCTGCTGAAAATCTAATAAGGAAGATATTGTGCAGGAACCTGATGAGTCAGTGGTGAGCTAGAAAGACAAGTATTGACCTTTACAAAGGGTACACAACAACAAAAAAGAAAATGATGACCTAGGACACAAATAAATAAGTAAAATACTACAGATTATATAGAGTGCAAGGAAAGTGACAAAAAAAATGTTAATAAATTAATGTCCTTGAACATATGAACAAGTCTCAACTTCAAAAATATAAAAGAAGTAATGATTAAAAGTACTGCAAACCATTCTTTCAAGTGAAACATCGTAAGAATGAGGTACAAACACATGTACTCAATACTATGCCTTTCAAAACTTTTCCAGAGTTACTATAAAATACTGAGTTTAAATAATTAATAAATATTTCCAGCATCTTATTTATAAAATACACTTATTTTTATGTAAACCCTAAACTATTGTGGGGTATAACCTATGAAGACTATTGGCATAGATGTGATGAATGCTATTTATTTGAAGGTTATGGCAAAGGAATTCTAAAGAAACCTGCATTAAATCCCCATAAAAACACCAATGACATTCTTCATAGAAATAGAAAAAAAAATCCTAAAATTTATATAGAACCACAAAAGACCCAGAATAGCCAAAACCATCCTGAGCAAAAAGCACAAAACTGGAGGTATCACATTACCTGCCTTCAAATTATACTACAGAGCTATAGTAACCAAAACAGCATGGAACTGGCAAAAAATAGCCACAGAAACCACTGAAACAAAATAGAGAACCAAGAAATGAATTCACACATTTATAACAAACTTATCTTTGACAAAATTGCCAAGAACTGACAGTGAGGAAAAGACCATCTCTTCAATAAAAGGTGCTGGAAAACTTGATATCCATATGTGGAAGAGTGAAACTAGATCCTTCTCTCTCACTATATACAAAAATAAAATGGAAATGTATTAAAGACTTAAGTCTATAACCTGAAACTGTGATACTACTAAAAGAAAACTTCAAGGAAATGCTTTAGGACATTGGTCTGGGCAAGGACTTTTGGTTGCCTGTGCAACCAAAGCAAAATTGGATAAATTGGATTCTGTCAAGCTGAAAAACAAGCAAAAAAGGAAGAAGCAACCCAAGGAATGGGAGAAAATATTTGCAAACTATTCATCTAACAAGGGATTAATAACTAGATTAGATAAGAAGCTTCAACAACTTGATAGGAAAAAAAAAACAAGTAATCTGATTTAAAAACGGGCAAAAGATCTGAATAGACATTTCTCAAAAGAAAATATACAAATGGGTAACTATATGAAAAAATACCCAACATCATCATTTATCAGTGAAATACAAATCAAAACTACAATGCAGTATCATCTCATCACAGTTCAAATGGCTTTTATCAAAAAGACAGGCTTAACATTAACAAATGCTGGTGAGGAAGTGGAGAAAGGAGAACTCACCTATGCTGTTGGTGGGAATGTGAATTACTGCAACCACTATAGAGAAAAGTATGGAGGTTCCTCAAAACCTGAAAATAGAACCACCGTATGACCCAGCAACCACCCTGTTAGGTATGTATTCAAAGGGGGGGAATTTAGTGTATTGAAAAGATGTCCATAGTCCCATGTTTACTGCAGCTATTCACGAAGCCTAGATATTCCATCAATGGATGAATGGATAAAGAAATGGTGGTACACGTATACAATGGAATATTATATAACCAGAAAAAGAATGACATCCTGCCATTTGCAACAAAACCATGATACTGGAAACATTCTGTTAATTGAATGAGCCAAGCACAGTAAGACAAATCTAGTATATTCCCATTCACATGTGGGAGTTAAATATTAAAAACAATTGATCTTATGGAGACAGAGAAGAGATGATGGTTACTAGAGGCTGAGAAGGATAGCGGGAGGGGTGGTGGTGGATAAAGTGGGGGTGATTAATGGGTGCAAATACAATTAGATAGAGAAATATCTAATTATATTTAAAATATATTTTATATAGATATCTTTGTTATGTGATAGCATAACAAAGTGAATATGATTAACAACTTGAGGTTTAGGGTATACTTTAAAACAACTATTGTTTCATTTCAATTCAAAAAAGTGGAATTGGAATGAAATTGAAATGTTCCGAACACAAAGAATAATAAGTGATGGACACCTCAGTAACCCTGCTTCGATTAATTCACATCGTATGCCTGTATCAAAACATCACATGCACCTCATAAAGACACAGCCATAATGTGTCCATAATCATGAAGAATTTAGAAACCTGCATTTAATACCTACTAAATTATTTTTATTGCTTAGATTTTACAAAAACTTCCTCTCTCCATCTTCTACATGTGTGACATGCCCTGAGAAACCACATAGAATAGGCTCCAAATAACCATGTTCACAAATAAATCAACTATTTTAAAATAACTTAATGTGTCTTATTTTTTCTATTATCTACCATTCCATTTCCTACTCATAATTTGATTAAATGATTTTGAAAGTACAATGAAGCATACAAACTACACATTCTTTGTCACTGTTGTTTGAATATGGGCAAGTCTGGGATTGATGGAGGATCTAAAAGATTCCCCCCAAAGGGGAGTTAAAAACAAACAGACCTGACGATTCAAAACAGAGCTGCAAGGTTAGAAATCAGAATGCCATAATAAGACAACAGCAGCAAGAAGCGATCCCAGAAGCCATTCACGTTTCCCCTTCTCTTCAGGCAGGAATCCAGAATCTGTACTGCTTAAACCTAACATAATTGCGTGGGGAGCTTAAGGATAAAAATACTAAATTTCCAAATGGAAATTTCGGTGCAGGGCCATAGAAGGAGCCCTTGCAAGAAAGGGTCCCTGAAGCTGAAGTTTATGTGCTTTATTGAAACCCATTCTGCTTCTCTTAGCAAACAAATTTCCTTTAACCTCATTCTCTGGTTTAGTCGGAATATTTATTGGAGACAGTGGTCAATGGAATTACCAATAAAGTCATAGGTAAGTAAAAGAAGTTTTCTATCTCACAATTTAGATTACATTCCCATTTATTAGGTTTTCTTTGTTGGAGAAAGTAAAATTAAATCTGCTACCTCAGATTCAATAAAACAGAGCAAAAATTTCTTTTCACAGAACATAGCAACTCGCACTGCAATTTAGACACTGTCCTTTTAGTGTAGAAGCAGAAAATTCAACAATGAATTGTTTTTCATTCCTCCTAAGTGGTGCAGTCACGGTTCTGACAATTCTCCACCATCTAGTATGTATTAGGATTATAGAAACACAGCCCTTTCCCCTTGCCAGGGTCCCTCTCTGTTCAGTCTCGACGGCAGAAATATGCAGAATTTCCCTTGATAGTAAGAAAAAGGCAGACATGTCTAGTTTTCTCTCTTTCATTATGCAGGAGGAATGGGAACCAGTTTCAGTTAATTCTGGTAACCATGTTATCCAGCTCGCAAAACAGAGAAAATGATGGGGAAGAGAGGAGGCAGAAGTTCTAAGATGCAGCCCCTGGTTATTGTTGCTAGGGCAACTGCTACTTGGCATCCTCCAAATAGTCATCGTCTGTCACACTTGGGGTATAATTCACAGGCATGTGACACATTTAAGTGGATTTTTTAAAAAAATTGTAGGGGAGGGGGAGGACTCATGTAAATAAACACGAGAATTTTAAATAGGCACATAAACAAAAGTGCCTGCCTAATATTTTAAAAGAGAGAGGATAGGCGTAAAAGGAATAACAAATTTTGATAGATGTGTCACTATTATATATTACTGTGTCTCTTATTGCACAAATTAGCTTCTACCCAATCCTAATAATTGTCTACCCATCTGCCTCCTTTTACAAGAATCCCTTCTTCCTCCAAATAATAATCTTCTGTAGTACGACTTCAGAATAAATAAATGCAAACATTTAGATGTCATTTTCCTTTTCACAATCCTTAAGACAGCAAAGAATATTTTAAAATACTTCTTCGTTGTTTACCAGAGCGTCTGACTTAGAGACCAGCCTGGCCTCATTATACCCAAATAATCACTGACAAGACCAGCCATGAGCTCTGAAACACCCTTGGCTAAATCTGAATTGTACATTTCATTTTTCTGATGTCTTCATTTCTTGGAGCCAGGGTGTCTGCTTAATCTTTCCAATCACTGACTCTTTTTCTTAACATTATAGAAAAGTTATTTTATGCATTGTGAAAAAAAAAAAGGATGTACCCCTGTTCAAATTATATAGCAGAGGAAGCCTTAAAAATACCTGTCATCAAAGTCACATAAAATCCTGACAGTTTCAACTTCCTCTTAGCATTTGCTAGTGTTAGCAGCATAAAAATGGGAAGGAAACCCGTACCAACGTATCACATCTACAAAATAGGTTTAATGGCAAGTGCATTTGGGGGAAGTTAAGTGGGAAGAAGGAGAAAGCATTTTAACCGAGTTGAACTGAATGAATAACAAAAGCGTTATGAATGAATAAAGAGGAATGTATAAAAATGGGAACAAGGAAATTCTGGCAATGGCCTTACTAAAAGGTTTTCTCTCCTCTTTGAATTACTAAAGTCCTCTCAGGAAAGCTAAATATACGCTTTCATATAACCAAGGCAATGAAACTAGACACTAACGCAAATAAAGAAAAAATACTTCTTACATTATCGGGCTTAAGAACACGTATTGGTTCAACCAAATCAGCCTGGCTTTGGCGCTATTTTACATGTTGTTTTAATGAAATCACCTAAATTCTGTGAACCAATACCCTCCCTTCTTGGAAGTTCAGGGAAGAAATAATCACCTAATGATGTCCATAAAAAAAATGCCAGCTTGCTTTTGCTAAGCATTATCAAATGCCCATCACTAGCTTATATCCTTTATAGAGATTTACTCATTTAATGCTCACATTACAAGACACTGAATTAAATGATTCCAATTGTACAGATTAAGGTGTTAAAGCATGAAAAAATTAAAACACATAAAAGCTACTAGGTTCAGATTTGCGTAATGGGAAAACGGCCACACCAGCATAGGATCTCCGTTTTTTACATTTCTGTCCTGTGGTGTGGAAATTTGGTTCGATGAGCACTGTCTATTTGGGCTTTGCTTTTCTCTTACATGGAGCATTTCTGCAGGGTTTCTCTCTAACCCCTGCCTTTTATATGGCAGATACTTGCAATTGTCCCTTTCAGCATTCTCCGGTTCTCCTGCCGGAGCCCTTTCTATACTCACATTGGCGTTAAACTCTTATATCACAGAGAGGCTCACCTCTGTCCCCTCAGCGTCACTGCTTCCATTAGTTTTCTCTGCCGGCATCGTGTTGCCTAGGTAGATATCTAATCTCTAGCAATATCTTCTACCACATCCCATCTTGTTTCTTTGATTTATACGTGTTCAGATATGTTTGAATTTGCATTTGCTATGATTTGCACATAGGGAATTTGCTGCTGCAAAACCACCCTGCTCCTCACCATCACACACACACACACACACAACACAAACACACACAGTAGATATTTGACCCCTTGACCATCCCTATACTTACTTCTCCATCATGCAGCACAGAATTACACAGAATCGTGGGACATGAACCATGCTAGTAAGGATAAAACGCTCCTGGGAATCAATTCTGAGCATCTTGAGAAAAAGAGTGAATCTTGCTAATTTCTCTATCTGCATTTCAAATAAATACCTAGTCCTGTTCCTTATCCACAGAAGATTTCAATAACTGATTATAAATGAAATGGGACCACATGCCAAGACACTAGCTTTCTGATTTACATCAGTGAGTGTACTAGTCGGGAGAGGCCATAGTGCACTGACAAGGGCTCTCAAATCTCAGCAGAGATTTGGGCTTTTCTTTTCTCTCTAAACTTTATAAACCCAAGTTTATTTTTTCACTCCCCTTGCCCAGGCCTTGAGGATCAGCACGAGGACTCTGCCCATCGTAGTCATTCATGTTCCAGACTGATGGAGCCCCCTTCTCAACGTGTAATCTCATGTGTCTGAGACACAAAAACAGGAATACAGCAAAACACATAACTTCTTCAATTTTCTGTCCAGAAATGACACGTATCATCTCCACTAGTATATCATTGGACACAGTGAAAAGCTATGAGCAGGCCTGGCTTCTAAGAGGTCAGGGCATGCATCGTTCTATTGACTGGAACGGAGAAATGAACAAGAATGCCTGGGAGCGGCCCACATGACTATGGAAAGGGACATGCCATTGATACCTTTTCTCAAAGGTTGTCCATAAATACGTGTGGAGCATTTGTTGGTATCTTAGCCCAGAAACTGTGTGGTGAGCAGTGGGGAGAGAAGAGGTAGGAGCATGGGTGCAGATATCAAGGGTTCATCCCTATGGCACAGTCACAGATGGGGAAGAGGACTCCAAGTCCTCAGCAAGTTTATTCAGGGAGCAAGAAACTCAGCTCCGTGCCAAGAATTTTAGAGAAACCAGGGTATTGGTCAAACCTCCTCACATACAATGTGGGAAGACGTTATCAGTGTATCCAGGAAGCCGTGTGCCCTGCTCAGCATGTCCCTCCCTGCGTGAAACCAGAATATGACACTAACCAATTTCCACTCCCTCCTCTCAGACACCTGCATCTGCAAACTGGATGAGCTCCAGTGTCCTGTCTGTGCCTTTTGATGTGTTGATGTCCAAAAAGGCCAACAGTGGATCTGCAAAAATCATAATCTTGTGTATGAATTATAGGTTCTGGATGGACCCAAACTAAGATTTTACTCGTAAAATCTCCCAGTAATGAATACAAGCTGTGCTGACTTAAACAAAGGTGTTGTTAAGATGCAATATGTTCAGATTTTACAGTAGGAAAATCACTTTACTGAAGATCACATTCCTGCTCAGTGCCATGATTCATTCACACATGAGGAAGGAAGTCAGTGATTCCAAAATGATCTTCCCAAAGAGTACGCAGAGGTCAGCAGGGGTAAGGGACAGCATCTTCTTTGCAGGACTAGTGCTTGTTACAGAAACGAGTGTCAAAACACTGCAGATATCCCAGAAAGGGAAGAAATGATTCAGGTCAGTCTACACTTACTTTTATACAGTCAGTCCTGGTTACTTTATTTTCTCATAACATGAAACATTTCTCTCTTTTTAGCTTTATGTATGCAGTGTAGATTATTTCTGAAAGGAAATTCACATACTGTAGTAATGATTTCCAAATACCACAGCTTCTGCCACAAAATATTCCCATGTCCTGCCTCACAGGCTGTATGTATGTTGTGATTACTCCCGAACATTGAGACCCAACTAAGCATTTTGGGGAATATTCATAAGACAGAACTTAAAAGCAGCTACTTGCATAGAAAGTGAAAATCTTCCCAAGAAAGATATATTCTTAGAGTAACAAGTATTCTGGAATCCTGAGTTGGACTTGTCAGAACGGGATAGGGATTCTGTGTGCAGTTCACAGTGGCTCTTATAAAATCTGATGCTGGGCCAGGGATTGGCAATATCTATATGCCAAAGACAGAAACTTTAAAGTATACTTAAAAAAAAAAAAAAAGTATAATTTTAGGCTTCTCTACAATATACTTAAAAGTATACCTTTTAGGCTTCTCTCTTCTTAGCCTACAATGTGGGTTTACTAAATAAAGTCTGCCACACACCAAAACAATGCTCTGATCTTACAGAGAGAAAGGGACTTTTCTGTAATTCCATGATCTCCACACAGCTTCTGGATCTCATGGGCTCAAGGAAGCACTGACGGAGAATACCTGTGCCTAGCAGGATAGGAGACACTATCTAACCGTGAAGTAGAATCAAGTCATGCCAGAACACATCCAGAAATGAAAGCTAGTTCTGGGTGGCACAAAGCTGTGAAGGTGTCCACCACACGCCATGAGCAGGAAGCCACCCTCTGTCACTGGTGGAGCTGGAGCCATAGTCAAAGGATAAACGATTCAGCTCCAAACATTGTAGAGCTGAGGACTCCCACCCTTAGGCAGGGGCCGTAGCAGTAAAAGCAATCTCGCTATGCAGGTCAGTTTTTGGCACCGTACAGTTATGTCTTCACATTTGCACTCACTGTGGGATGTTTTGACAGACCCTTGGAACTAATGCATATTGAGTTCTGAGTCTTTTCGAGAAGCTAATGTACATGTGTTATCAGTAGATATTGGTAGTCATCTTTATAATTTATATGCATATATGACTTCACGTATATTCATAAACTGATGAGACTGTGAAATTATAAATTTCATGATGTCACCATTTTCAAACTTATAGAAAATTTGTATTATATTATGCTGCATATTTGTTAATGGGAAGTTCAAGGGAAAATTTAATGCTCCCCCATAATTGTTTTTAAAGTATACCAGAGAATGAAAAACGTTTGGAAAAATGATTCCAAACATGTTATACATATTCTTAAGTCACAAGGAACAAGCTTTCCTTACCTAATGTTTTGTATTTTCTGTGGTCTCTGTTTCAATTAGCATTTGCCCTGATAATTTATTTTATGAAATCTTGAGACCCTTTCGAAAATGCAACTACTTTAATTTTCCGCAAAGAACATATTAGATTAATAGTTGTCCTTGAGCTTTCCTTGTTGTCTTTTCTTTTTCTAAATGTGTGTATGTGTGTGCTCATGCACCAAACACTCTCAGTACTAACATCTCTCAAAGAAAGACATAGATCTAAAGAATCAGGTGGGAAAAGAATGTCTGATTTTCTTATTTGAAAATAAGAACTCCTTACTTTACAAACTGATTTCCTAGGAGAGCTGTCCATACTGGGAGCTCAAGAAACACTGGTTGAGTGATGAAATCATAATTTTATAAATTTAATTTGGGATTAAATTTAAAGCTCATCTGATCTGTTATCTGAGATGATAGATAAATACTTCTACGTCCCCCAGTAGAACAAATTTAGTTGCTAGAACCAAGAAAGGGTCCAGAATCCATTTATACCCTTAAGAACTTTGATTTCATTCTGTATACATTTATCTAGGAAAAAATTTTTATGTAGAGCTAAAAATTTTTCTCTCAGAAATGTTACTCATTAGGCTTATAGATTTTATATGAAACATCATAGATACATAAAAGATCATTTCAAATACTCTAAAGCAGAAATCATCATGTTCCCTTTTAGGGGTCTTTTTTCAGTTGAATATCTCTGGTTATTCCAGTCATCCTTTCCCCATATTTCACCAGTCAAGTCATTCTTTCTCTACTGTATCTAATTTGTTATGACCTTCCTTTAAGACAGCTATTGTAGTAAGTACTGGTGGTTAAATACTTCATAAGACAGACTTAGTCTTCACTTGCCTTAGGAGGTTGGAAGTCAGAGATGGTGCTGAGATTGTGATGATGACAACCCTATTAGCACTAAATTTTAACTGTGTTAATCACACAATCAGAATAAAATGGATGAAGTGTTCAACTTGGAGCATTACAATTATATTATAAAAATCTAAAATCATGTTTTTATTTTTAATATTCACATTTAAAATTCAAATAAAACTAGTGGTCATTCATGTTTTCATATAATTTACTAATAAAGTCAGCCAGAATAGTAGATATCTCTCATGTTAAATTTCTTTTTTTTCTTTTCCTTTTATTTATTTTGTTGTTGTTGAGACAGAGTCTCATTTGTCATCCTCAGTAAAGTGCCATGGCATCATAGCTCATAGCAACCTCAAATTCTTGGGCTCAAGCAATTCTCTTACCTCATCCTCCTGAGTAGCTGAGACTACAGGTGCCCACCACAATGCCTGGTTATTTTTAGAGATGGGGTCTCACTCTTGCTCAGATTGATCTTGAACTTGTGAGCTCAGGCGATCCACCTGCCTAGGTCTCCCAGAGTGCCGGGATTACAAGTGTGAGCCACTGTGCCCAGCCTTTATGTTGAAATTCTCAGAGTAAAGGAAGAAAGACAAATCAGAAGGGAAAGTCTGAGTAAAAATATGTATGCATATATATATATATATATATGATCACTCCAGATCTCTGATAAAGTTTTACTTGCAAAAAGAAATCATATACTTAAACTAAAAGCCAAAAATCCTGAGAAAGTACACTTAAAGAACAAACAATTTTATCTTTCTTTGAGACAGTATTTCACAGTAGACGTAGGACTAAAACAAAAATTGGAAGACTGCATATCAATCCAAGTATTTAGAGTAAATATGTTATTCTCTTTGAGATTCAACATCTTTATCAGAAATATGACATTTAAAATGTTCCTTCTTTATTAACAGCATGATTGAAATAGGAATTCATCTAATGATGTTTTGAGACTTATATGAAATATATAAAAGTGCTTTGAAAAGAATAAGCCACAATGCAAAGTTACCTATTTT
The DNA here is from genome assembly GCF_000181295.1 of Otolemur garnettii. NCBI lineage: Eukaryota > Metazoa > Chordata > Mammalia > Primates > Galagidae > Otolemur > Otolemur garnettii. The sequence continues at coordinate 18,330,650 of NW_003852404.1, read as the reverse complement.
TTTTTTTTCCAGAAGAAGGAGAGAAATTTTGGTTACATGATAACAGTTATTGGACTTACTCTCCCACTATAAGCAGACATATAGCTGTCATGAACACATAGTAGGGAGCTGTAATCTTGAAAAAAAGAAAACATGAGCATTAGCCTTCGCTTCCTATCTGGGACCCTCCAAACTGAGCCATGGGAAAGTGGAGACAGATACAGAGCAATCATATTATAGGGAAGACAAACAGAGGTCAGGAGAATTTGGGGACGCTGAGGTAGCTAAGATTTGAGGACAGTATGATGAGGAGGAAAGACATAAAACATACACAGAGAAGGAAACCCAAACATCACTTGGGTCCTTCTTGATTTTCTATAAATATTAAGCTGTATTTTCATAAGGTCAGACATCATGGAGTATGAAAAACATCTGAGTGAAAAATAAATAAAAATTCTGGAGACTTCTTTTTAGTACTAAGAGTACTGGAGTTTCTACCAGTTGGAGCAGATAAACCTCATTGAAAACCACAGATTTTCATTTTAGACTTCAGAGAGATCAAGTTTTAGGGCTACTCTAGAGATACTCAAGCATTGACAGGATCAAGCTGATCTGTGGGTAAATCAGTCACTTGCCAGAAAAAGAAACCTTAATATTCTTTAAAGAAGATTACATAAAGAAATAAATAGAGGCTTACCATTCAATCAAACAATCCTAGGGCTAGGTATCTACCCAAAAGGAAAAAAGTCATTTTATTAAAAAAGACACCTTGACCGAAATGTTTATTGCAGCACAATTCACAATTGCAAAGATGTGGAATCAATCCAAGTGTTCATCAATCTGTGAGTGGATAAAGATTGTCCAATATCTATCTGTCTATCTAATACACACACCATGGACTCAGCCATAATAAGAAATGAAATAATGTCTTTTGCAGCAACTGGATTGAGCCACAGACCTTTATTCTAAGAAAGTTTCTCAGGAATGGAAAACGAAACACCATATGTCCTCACTAATGAGTGGGAGCTGGAGCTAAACCATGGTTACACACGAGCACAAAGTGATATAAAGGACATGAGAAGCCTGGAAAGAGGGGGTTTCATCCCACTAAAATTCCTTTCACAAATTTCCCCTGGTGGGGGAAAGGCTTATTATAGTTCTGATGGGTCTTTTTAAAAAAAATTCTACGAGATAGATCAAAGTTGCACAAAGAAGGAAATATAGCTAATACTGTCCTGTGCAGCCCAGCACCCCCAGCACATCACCCCCTCAGCACTGAGGGAATTCTTCTGCTAGCTTTGGGTGGAGTGCTAGCAGATAGCTCTCAGACAGGAGCCCTCTCTAAAATCACACTACTTAAGGTTACACCTCCTTCTAGTGCAACCTGAAATGGATCACTGATTGATACAGGGCCACAAAAGTCTAGTCACTGATACAATTCAGGACTTTAAAGGGCTATTTTTGATTTTGATATTCACACCTTTGTTGTGATAGCACTTTACTGAAACTTTTTCTAACTAACTCCACTTCTATCACTTATACTAAAGGCACTTATTTATCCCAAAAGAGCACTCTGCAGTAAACTTGCGGCAAGCCAATCTGTCTGACATGTAACACCAACACACAAAAAATCTGCAAAATCATTGCTGAAAATAAATTAAAGCATACCTAAGTTGAAAGTTATGTTAATAAATTGCTCAGATGTTAAAAATCCCCCAAAGTGTCTTTTGTATTCAATATGAGCCCACTAAAAATGTTTTTTTTTTTGCATTTTTGTAGGATTTAACAAGGTTATTCTAAATTGTATGTGGAAATAATAAATATCTAGATTATCTAAGACAATCTTCACAAAGACGAATTTGGAGGACTTACATTGTTTATCTTTAAGACAAAGAATAACGTACATTAACCAGGGCAGTACACATTGATGTAAGCAAAAAAAAAAAATTAGATTCAATAAAACCAAAGAGAGAGATTTTAAAATAGACCAAAAATGTATAATCAATTAATTATATTTCAGGAAAGGCACTAATTGCATTTAGAGGATAATAAAAATCTTCCTAGCGAATGGTGCTAATAGACATACATCAAACACTGACCCCTCCACTCCTAATTTTGTTTTGGAGCACCCTAATCCAACCAAAAATGTTAATAAAAGATGGATTTTATCTCTAAATATACACACAAAAATTATAAGTTTTATATAAGAAATTATTGAACAGTATCTTCAATCATTTCAATTTTCTTAGAACACAGAATGCATGAACCACAAGCAAAAATAAACAAATTTATTCTACCAAAAATTAAAATAGCCCTTCATCCAAATACATCTGTTCTCAAAAAAGTAAAAAGGCAAACGCACAGCTTACAGAAAATATCCAGATCATTTATATCTGGTAAAAGACTAAAATCCAGGATGTATAAAGACTTCTTATACCTCAGTAACAAGAAGAAAAGCACCAAAGTTATTTAAATGGGCCTAAGATTTGAAATCTCACAAAATAAGGTAAGGAAAATATAGAAAAGGCAGGACAAAAAGTCTTCTGCATTCTTAGCCTCTAAGGAAATACAAACAATCAAGCCCAAATATAACTTCACCAGAATTATTCTAATTAAAATGTTTGACAAATATTGGCTATTTGGACCTCGATGGTTTGAATGTTTGTCTCCCCCAAATTTATATTTTGAAACCTAACTACCACCATTATGGTGCTAGGAAGTAGCATGTTTGAACATGTGATTAGGTCGTGATGACAGACCCCTAATGAATGGTTTAGTGCCCTATTAAGGATACCCCAGGGAGCTCCTTTGCCCCTTCCACCAGGTGAAGACACAGCGAGAAAGTGCTGTCTATGAACCAGAAAGTGAGCACTCATCAAACTAAACACTGATCATGGACTTCTTACTTTCCAGGACGGTGAGAAATAAATTCTTCTTGTTTATAAATAACCTGGTCTAAGGTATTTTGTAATAGAAGCCTAAATAAACCAGACATGGAACATCAAAAATTCTCATACATTGCTGGTAAAACACCAGCAAGTTCTTATAAAGTTAAATACATCAACCCTTTGATGTAGCAATCCCAGTCCTTAATATTTACCCACATAATGAAAACACATGTCAACTAAAAGTTTCTAAAAGAATTTTCTTAGGAGCTTTCTTCATTATAACTCAAAGTGGGAAACAACATTTTAACTTTGAGGAATTTCTCAACGGTAAAATAGATGAAGAAATGGTTATTTAGTCTTACTGTGGACTATTACTCAACAATAAAAAGTAGGAACTACTGATACACACAAGAACTTGGATGATTCCAACAATTGTTCTATTTATACAAATTTCTAGATCAGAAGAAACAAATCCATCATGATAGGAGTCAGACAATAGCGCCTCTCAGGATTAACTGGGTGAGAAAAGAAAGGAAGACAATTTCTGGGTGATAGAAATGTTCTGTCTTGGCAGGAATTGGCCATACAGGTAGACACATTATTCTCTAGAAATACCTGGATTTGCCATACATGCTACATTTCTGGGTTAGCTAATTAGTGTATTTCACTCTATAAAGTTTATATCAAAAAAAGACGAGGTAGAATTATATCAGAAATCTACTAGCAGGCAGCACATTGCAACATTTCTGTGAAATCGGAACTAAATTATAAGTTGGTTGTTTGTAGAGACCACACAACTCCATTTTTGTCTTCTATCCCTGTCTACAAAATATTTCTCTTCTTCCTGTTAGTTAGCAGATAAATAATTAATAAACATCAATGATAATGCAAGGACTGTAATCTCCAGGTTCCCTGTGGCTGATATATCATTGCAGATAGTTAGCTAGTTCATCTAGTTCTAAGTTTGAACTTAACCTGTTTCCTTTTCTTTATTATGTTTAAGAACATGGGGGAAATCACCAAAAGAAAAAAAAAATCAACTGTTGGAAATTTTTCTGTCAGTGATAAACTGGTTGGAGAGAAACTTTTTGTTTGGGAAATTCTTAGTCCTCATGAAATAAATGGAAGCTTCTATTCCTCGGGTTGGATCCTTTCCAACTCTCCAAGAGTATGACGGAAAAGCAAACACAAAGCAGAGCTAATTCAGGGGAGAGGTTTTACTTCATTGCACCTTGTAGCACGGGTGTTGCCAGCTGTTTAAGCATCGTCCCAAGAGCTTGATAAGTATGGAGATTTTGATCTCTAATTTTGGAGATTCTATTTTAGCAAGGCTATGCAGCCAGGTTCTTAAAATATTATCATAGACAGCCAGGTTTTAGAAATAAATACACAATAACTCTATGAGAAAAAAAGAAAAGTCTGTATGAGCAATTGTTATAATAAGAAAATTTTTACAGGAGGGCTATGTGATGCGTACGATGTCCCACTTCCCAGCACATACACCTCCTTGCTGGCTCTCTCAGTTTTATCATTACTGTAGCCCCCGGGGCATACAGTTGGCTCTGTTCTAGACCTAGAAATGAACAAAATCTCCTTTCCCATCTTGCCCCTTGCTTAACAAAGAAAGCTAAAATTTGAAAATAACTTTCCTAAGAACTGGGGAGAAAGTACACGTAAAAGAAAACAATGAAAATGCAAAATTAGAAAAAGCTTAACCTAATAAAATACAGATTTCTGAGCCAACATGGTTAAATTGAAAGCACAAGTTAACTGGTCCAACTTACTGACATTCAGGCCAGAGTATTGTTCAACTTCCTCCAACACATTCTACTGATTAGAGATTCATCTGAGTTTGGGGGGAGAAAAACCACACACACACGCACACCCCAACAAAAACCTTTTTAAACTCACAAATCACTTTTTAGGGAAGTTAAATCTAACATAAGTTTTGATCCGATAATCCTGGGTTTTTTGCTTTCTTCCTAATCCCAAGTGAGATAATGATGGAGGTTGGGAGAACTGAAAAGACAATTTGAGAGAAAGAAAAACAGGGAGGGAAGGAAACAAGTCAGAGACTTCCATGCTTCAAGTGCCCTCTGCAAAACAACTCATCCTTCTTCTCTCATTCTGGGGTTCTTTCAAAGCCCCATCTTTAGAGACTCTCCTATTCTCTTGGGTTTTTTCCTTCTCTCTGCGTGGCCCCCTCTGAACAGTGACTCAGTTGGCTGGTCTATGACTAGGCTTCATTGGAATAGCTTCTATCCCTGGCCTCACCCGGGTCACGGCCTAGAGCCCAAGAACACTGCACCTGTGTGTGGCATCACAGCCCACAGCAACCTCAAACTCCTGGGTTCAAGATATCCTCTTGCCTCAGTCTCCCTAGGATCTGGGACTACAAGCACCTGCCACATGCCTGGCTATTTTTAGAGAGAGTGTCTTGCTCTCACTCAGGCTTGTCTCAAACTCCTGAGCTCAATAATTCACCTGCCTCTGCCTCTCAAAGTGCTAAAATTACAGGCATGAGCCCCCGTCCCAGGCCCTGTCAAAGATACAATTTGAATCATTTCGTTTTCCCTGATTATGTGAATGACAGTTGTTGACTTCAGTAGCATTGACGTCACTATGGTTCCCTACAGACCCTTCTGCTTTTTCTCTGATACTGTAAACGGGGCTTCTTTTTCCCATTCCCAAGGTCTAATCCTTGGCCTTCTACTCTTTTCTCTTGATGCTCCAAAATATCATTCGTCTATTTGCATGTACTCAGTTTTGAATCTATGACTTTGACCTCTTACTCTGCAATATAGGTCCAGCACTGTTTGTCCCACTCCATTTATTTCTTAAACAAATGTCATGACCTATGACTTCAAATTGCTACCTTTTTCTTGCTGATAGAATTATTCACTAACAAAATTATTTGGACGACTTTCCATCTGAAGCATATGTTTTCTCTTTTCCAGTCTCTTACACATTGCCATCTGGTTTCTGTTTCCGCTTTATCTTCATCTATGTTCTCCCTTAGACGTCTTTGCTGTGTTAAAAGCTATAGAGCCTGCTTTATTAAAGACCGTGAAACCCTTTTTAGCAAAGGCAGGCACCTCCTTCCTGGTTTGCTTAAGCCAAGTAGAGCAGGGCTATATTATGAAAAAATAATAATAATAAAAATACCAGCAAGTCTAGGTTCCAAATGGAAAGGTGCCCAGTTCAAAGTAACATGTCTTTATTGAGTTCCTACTATGTCCCAAGCATTCTGTTTAAATGCTAGAGAAACTAAAAAGTCAAGAAAAGGATGGATTACTGAATTCTTGAGTGATTAGTGAATTCTTGAAACAAGTTCAAGAAATTCTAATGAGAGCTTTATCTGATTGACTTTGAGTTTTCAAATGCTATTAGCAAAGACCTATGCAGTGATATCTTGCCATAATCTTAATATCAACACAAACTTGCTAGTTTCCCCTTCAATTATCCCTAAAAAATGGTATTTTACATTTTCCATCCCACTCTTTTCAGTTGTACTTTATCCCGTTCTTATGTGCCTTCATTATAATTAGCCAACAACCCTTCCTTCGCTGACATCTGCATATGTACTGCCCTGTTAAAGCCCTTTAACAGATTGATTTATTGAAATGCTGTGTCTGTATCAGAATGATACAGCATAATTAATGTCAGAAAATGAAAGTTTAAGTTGAAAGTCATTAGAAAATACAAAGTGGGCTATTTCACCTTGAACAAGGAAAAGATCCAACTATGAAAAAGATTTAGCAATTGTTAATTTTTTTTTAATCCAATGAAGAGGGAATCAGCATTTTTACAATTAAAATGGGAAACAAGTGTGAAAGAAACTCAAGTCCAGCAAGACAGGGAAGATCTGAATGACATAAATAATAAACAATACCACATTTAGGAGGTAACACATGTTCAGTTGAAACTCACATGAAACATTTGCAAAAAAATGACCAAATATATAGGGTTAGGGCTAGATATAGGAGGGCTCCCAAAGTAAATATGAACAAAATGATTTTATATATGCTTGCTATATTCACTATTAAAGCAAAGGAATTATACATTTCAATACCTTTCAAGTGAAACAAACCAAAACAAAATAAAGTATCAAATAAAACTCTCTTAGCAAACTGCAAAGATAATGAGACCCTCTTCTCTGATAGTGCACATTTATTGGAAGCTAATGAAAAACATTGTGTACTTTCCTACTAAAGTCAGAAACAGGATAATCATTTCTGTTATTGCTACAACTATTCATCACTATACTAAAGGTCTTAGCTAATGCAATAATGTTTTTCTAATTAGACTGAAAAGAGAAAATGTTTTCACTATTAGGAATGTTCGTGAGAGTGACAACTTCCATATTTCTAACAGTAATGACCAATAAGTGAAGTTAACTATACAGTAGGATTGAAGTACAATGTATTAATGTCAGTAGTGTCCTTATGTCCTGCCAATGTGAGGCAGATACAATCACTTTCACAGTAATAACAGAAAATACAACGTACTTCAAAATACACCTTATACCAAAGATTTTTAAGTAATTAGTATTCACCTTGTGATAGCAGGTAAAACTCAGGGCATATTTTCAGAAAAAAATTAAAATATATGTTAAAATATATGACATTAAAAAACTGAAGATGACTAAAAAACAAAAGAGTTCTGTGAAAGTATTGAGATGAATAACCTAAATATCAGATATTCCTGAACCAGGCAAAATAGGAGGAAACAAAATATTAAGAATGAAAAAGAGATAGGATAGAGATTAGAGCTCAAAATCGTAAGAGAGAATGTTCATTTTACAAAAATTACAAAAGTTTACTCAGTGGTGTAATCACTCCTAAATAAATGGAGAGATGTAACATCTTCATGGATGGAAAGCTTTAACATAGTTTTATCCTAATTAATATAAAAATTATTTTCAATGTACATGAATATCCAATAGGATTTTACAGAATTTTGGAGGCCAATTCTAAATTTTATATAAAAGTTTAATTTTTAGGAATAGCTAATATATATCTGATATCAAAAAAGGAGGTCCTGTCCTACTAAATGTTAAGATATATAAAAGCATATTTTTTGAAAAAAATAATAGGATTGATAAGAAGCATAGAAAAAAAAATTCATAAAGCTAAATAGAACATGAAGACAGAAAGCCGTTGGGATAGTCGAATGTTTGAAAAAGATAACTTTTCAAATCGGTGAAGAAACGAAATACAATCTAATAAATAATCATGAACTTTGGCTAAATATCTGAAAAAATAAATCAACTCTTCTCTGATAGTAACCACAAAAAATAAATTTTAAATGAATTTGAGAAATATAAAACAAAATAAGGTTGTAAGAAAATACCTACAATGCTTTCTATGGTGCAGTGTGCACTGGGTTACATAAGACACAAAAGCAAAATTTATGAATAAAAATATTAACACATTGACTAAATGAAAATTAACAGCAAGATTTCCACTAATACACCACTCATAAAGTTAAAGGGTAGGCAAAGACACAGAGAAAATAATCGTACTGTTTCAATTGCTGAAACATCCAAACCAATGCTTCTCAAACTGGGCTGAAGGGGCCAGGTTTTTGTTCTATTTTTAATTTTTTAATAAACCAATACATTTATGCAATATAATAAAAATTAATTACCAGGCAAATAAAATCTATATAATATAAATCCTTTTCTTATGTGAGATAGAATGGTAATAAAATTATTCTAACCACTTACTTTCAATGTCTCTATTTACCTGATCTGCACCAACAATAACCCAGAAGTGGAGCAGCACAGGCTCCATGCCACACTTTGAGCTAAAAAGATCTGGTGATGTCCTACAGAGTAGTGCGAACATTAAAACAAGAAAACAAACACAAAAATGAGCCAAGTCTGTTAACAGGGACGTGACAGAAAAAAAACAAGTACTCAATAAACACCCGAAAACATGCCCATAGGGCCCCGTAGTCAGGATCTTGTAAATTAAATTGATAAGATCTTTTAAAAGCTTGATAACCCCCAGTCTTAGTAAGATTGTAGAGAAGTACATGGCTGAGAGAGTATATACTGGCAGTCACGCTGAAAACGATTTCACATTATCTCTTAAAACTAATCAGGTACTACCCAATCAAAACGAACAGATTTTTTACTTCATCCTATGCTGTGGGGAGAAAATTGCATTTTTTGCACCAGGAGACGTATACAAGGGTGCTAATGACTGTTTGTGAAAGAAATAAAGGAAAAAATACATATAACTTACTGAGTCTGCCTCTGTAAAATACTTCTGTTTCCCACTCCATCCCTCTTTAACTCCCCTGGTTTACCTGAGCCACTGGAACAACCTTTACCCTTAACCCTAACCCTAATGCGTGTCTCCTGCTCTTCCACCATCCAATCCGTGTTCTACACATTAGCCAGAGGATGTCTCGCGCTCCTCTGAAATCCTTCAGGGTTTTTCTTTGACACAGCTACTAAAATTCAATGTCTATTCTAAATCTACAACTCCTTGAGTCCCCTGACTTTTACCCATCTCTTTAACTCGGGCTTTAAGCCACTCTTCCACTAACTGTTCTCCAGCCATACTGACCGTTCAGTATCTGCTCTGAAATTCGGTTCCCTGCATTTTAACCTAATTCCTTCCCATGCTTTTAACTGACCCAGCTAATCTAAATGAAGGACGTCCCTTCAGCTGCTATTCTTTACTAAAGCCCACCTCTTTCTTCCAGACAGTGTATTGCAAATAAAGAACATACACATTCTTGCATTTGGTTTTGAGCTTGATTTCTTTTACCTTTCATAACCACTCCATTGAGAGCTACAAGAGAGCAGAGAGTGATGGTTTTATTCGAACTCGGCACAATGGTCAACAGGTTACAAGCATCCGATAAATATGTACTGACTAATCACATCATGGAGTAAATAGGGAACAGAGGGTAAGAATGAATCCTAAAGCTAAAAAGGAACAAAGTGATTTTAAAGGCAGGAAGGAAGCACGGAAAGAAGGCAAGAAAGCAGGACGGCAGAAGGAAGGAGAAATTGTATTTATTTTAACAAATAAAAATAACAAAGATACATTTTAAAAATCATAACACCCAATAGAATTAAAGCAAAAAAAATTGTAGATAAACACGTCTTAATATCATTCTAGACCTATCCTTTTTTCAGAATTATGAAGACACCATAACATTCTATTATAGAATCTTCTTAAAAATATATAACTACAACTATTATATCATATCACAATATAATATTCAAATAAAAAACGGGGGGGGGGGGTAATTGCATTCTACTCTTTCACCATATAATAAATGAAGTTTTACATTCCCTGGGAAGTGTTTTTGAGTCACTCAAAGAAATTTTATTTCTCTTGGACATGAGGTGAGGCCAGCTGGTTTCTGAATAAAGAAAAAGACTGCAAGAGAATAAGAGGAGAGAAGAAAATGGAAACTTGTATTTATAATTTATTTGTAAAATAATATAAGTAATGTTAACGTACTGTGCTGTTCCCACAGGCATCATTTTAGGTCTGAGAATTGAGTTACAGGTTCAAGAATCAAATACTTGTTTTTTTGTGGGCATGTTAAATGAGTCTTTCTTCCTCACTGTCTTTTTATTATACCCGTATCAGCCGCTGTTCAGTTCTAGGGAAAAGAACTATTCTAGCTAGTTTAAAGAAAATGGGTTTATTTAAGGGCATTAAATTCCTCATAGAATCATTAGGAGGACTGCAGCCCTGGACTCTTGTGTTTTTGGAAATCATGCACAAAACTAGACTTTAGAATTGGACCATCAGGGGAGCTGCAGTTCCTGCCACAATCCCATAAAAGCAGAAAAACACGTGAAAAATTAGGAAGCTGTTGCTACAACATACACCAGTTCCCGGACCACACTGCGTTTGCCAATAACTGCACCAGTAGAATGGACTTCTGAAACCCTGTCCCCCTAGCCAAAGACAACTCTGTTGGAAATAAAAATCTGGGGCTTATTTACCTTACCAGAACACTATAAAAGTATATCTAGAACTCTAGCCATGGGAGGGTCTAGGAAATGTAGATTATTGGGGATTTTGGGTTACCTCTGCTAAAAGGGGGTTGGGATGCCTATAGAGCAAGTTCCTTCACAGTAGCCCTCATAGCATGTGGGATATGCACCTGTCTTTTCTACCAGTCAAGAGAGCAAATATGTGAATTGAGGCAATAACATGAAGATGTGGACATTCCAAAAGAGATTTAATATATATTTATGTTTGAGTTAATGAGAAAATACAGATATTATTTTAGTGATTCAGGGTGATAGCATAAATATATTATTGATTAAAATGTCAATAATTTCTTGCACTTTTACAAGATTTTATTGAACTTCTGACAAATTTACTTAAAACAGGTAAGCTTTGGCATGATTGACACTTTGGACCAGATAATTCCTGTAGTGGGAGGCTGCTCTGTGGGTCTGCCCTCTACCTACTAAATGCCAGTTATAACCTGTCCCTCCCCTCAGGCACGACAATCAAAACTGTCTCCGGACATCAATCATCAAGGGTCCCCGGGGGGTGGGGGTGGGGGGGCTGTTCCCGATTTTGAGCCACTGGCTTAGATGACAGAGAGAGCTCCATATCCTGCTTTTAAAAAGGGAGAAACAAAAAATAGTATCCAGAATACATAATTCCCTATTTCATATCATTTCATATTTTTAAATTTTAGAAACATTTTACAATTTTAGAAAATATTTACACTGAGGATAAACTCCATTTCAGCAAACTCCTTCAGCAGTTATTAGCACCTACCTGTCCACCTGCTGCTTTAAACTGAGTAGATTTTCACATTATAAGATCTTATAGTAAGAACAGGTAAATTTTAAATTATCTCATTTTCAAATTAAATTTTATACATGTGGATGCCACAGATGTCCCATTTTCTATAAATTTTTAATAATATAATTTCTGTGCTTCTGTCAATGCTTTATTATAATTTTTTCATTTTCATCACTTAATTGCAGTAGTGATATTATAACCTCGAGAAGCTAAAATTATCGCTCACTTATAAACATACTGTTCCCTCATAAAAACATCAATTGATATCTAATATCAATTGAGATATTAGAATAAAACAGAGAAATACTTACCCTGTTTGTGACAAACATGGAAGAAATAATTATCCATTAATATCACCTTTGCAATAATAGTGATAATGAGGTAAATTGCATTTGTAATTCTACCTTCTGATAATCATTGTGTTAGGTCTAAGTCAGGGTCTTGCGCTATATTTAAAGAAATAGTGAGACTGATGATTCTTAAATGTTTCTGCTTCAACTTTCTTTGATTAGTAGTTATCTCAGTTCATTTGGTGTTGCTATAAAGGAATATTTGAGGCTTGGTAATTTATAAAGAAAAAAGCTTATTTTTCTTTGGTTCATGATGTTGATGGGTGGAAAGTTCAAGACTGGACATCTGCATTTGGTGAGAGCACCAGGCCATTTCCATTTAGGTAGGAGGCAAAAGGGAGCTGGCCTGTGCAGACATCACATGGCAAGAGGGGAAGGGAGTCAGTCGGAGGTTGGGGGGGTAGGAATTTTGAATAACTAGCTCTCTCAGAAACTATTAAGAGAGAGAGAGAGAACTCACCCCTAAAAGATAGCTAATCTATTCACAAGGGATCTGTTTCCGTGATCCACACAACTCTCATAAGGCTCCAATTTTAACTAGGATCAAATTTCAACATGAGTTTGGAGGGACAAACACATGAGCCACAGCAATAATGATGGCTCTAAATGGCTGGGATTTTCAGCAGTATGGGGGGGGTGCAAATTAGAAACAAGTTCCTCCAGGAAGGGGTTCTCAAATTCTTAACTCTGTGGTAACACATGAGAATCTCTTCAATGTAAACACTAAATGTCCAGAACTCATCCCTAGACAATTTGATTTCATATGTCTGGGTGGGACTGGGATTAGCCATAGGCACAATTTTATTTTAGAACTCTCTAGATGACTCTAATGTAGTAGTTCTCAACCTTCCTAATGCCACGACCCTTTAATACAATTCCTCATGTGTTCCACAACATAAAATTATTTTCATTATTTTCCCAACCATAAAATTATTTTCATTGCTACTGGGGGTCACCACAACATGAGGAACTGTATTAAAGGGTTGCGGCATTAGGAAGGTTGAGAATCACTGCTCTAATGAATAGTCAGAGTTGAGAAACAGGAGGAAAAGATGAGAATACTGCTCAATTATGAGCACAACTCCCTCACATAATTCTCATGTAGCTTCTTTAAAGGGACATCCTCTCTCTAATAGTTAAGAAGCATATCCTTAGAAGGAATTGTTCATAAACCAAGATGAACCATGAATCATCAGTCTCTCTCTCTCTCTCTGTCTCTCTCTCTCTGCCTCTCTTTCTCCCCTTTCCTCTGTTCCACCCCCACTCTGAAGAAGGAATCTTAAATAGAAGCAGGTGCCTTCCAATCCACAGTTAGAAATCTGATTTTTGTGTGGAAGAGAGGCTTTTTTATCATTAAAACTAAACCTGCAAAAATGAAGTCCAGTGTCATTTTCAACTGGAAATTTTCAAAAAGAATGTGGAGCCCTAAGAATGGTTTTAGCTGGCTCTCCTGGCCCATAGACCTATCCAGGATACCACATTGTTCCTGCCTGAGCAGACTATGTAAGCTGCACACCAACAGCCTCTCTGATTGCTTCACTTGACCAGCTGCTATACAGGTTCTGAATCCTACTCTCTAGAATGCTCTAGATTCCCAAACTACTTCCTTGCAAGATGTGTGATTATGAAAACTTTAGTTAATATTTTTGCATACTCTTTTACTCTGTAAAATGAAGTAAATAGAATAGAGAAGTTTTAAAATCTATTCCCACTCTAATAACTTATTTCCTTCTTTGCAAGATACTTTGCAAAGTGATTAATTATTGTTAGGAGCTTTAAGACACCAATGGCATACATTAAGTTAAACTAAAAGGATTTGAATATTTCTTTACTTTCAAAATCAATCTTGAGCCCTCAGATTCTCTTTCTCTTCTATTTCTGTTTTGTCTTGGAATTTCCTCTTCTGAGATAAGATGATAAATTATTACCTTTCCATAGAGGGGAATTAATGGTCTAAGTGTGAAGCACGGAAGATAGGGAATAACAGTATAAGTAACACAAAAGAGAGTGGAGGAAGTAAGACCACAGATACCAAATGCACATGACTTAAAGATGGGAACTTGCGATAATAAAGTGTCAGCAAGGTCAAATAGATAAGCACTAAACTTAGAGGATTCTGGTTACATCAGCTTTGGAGTTTGTAAATGGACTGCACATTCTCCAGCAATCCTCAACCACAGAAGCCTGCCATGCACAATACTGCTCCTTTGACAACTCCCTTTAGCCCTTCTCCTCCTGTAGAGAGTCGTGAGTTATAACCCCAAAGCCCCTGCAAAGACATCTCTCACCCCCACTGTGGGCAGGTGCAATCATTCAAAATATACACAAATTCCATGGAGAAAAAGACATTATGACGGCATTGCAATCGATCCCCTCACTGCTAAAGAAGTTAAATCCACATGACCTATATTCATGTACAGATTAGCTCAGATGGAAAAATGAAAACTAGAGATGATAAATCATGCAGTAAATACAGGAGCTCATAAATAAGTAAAATCTCTGTGGGTAGGAAACTCAGAGCTGAAAAAAGAAAGACTGAGAAATGAAAAAAGCAAAGAGAAAAGTTAGAATTAGCATATAAAATATTAAGAAAATCGGCATAAAATTTGTCTACTATGTATTTCTTATTTTCCTATATCTGTAAATATATCTTTTTTTCTGGATAAACTAAATGAGGGAGATTGTAAGAGTTGTCAAGTGATAGATACAGACAAAATAATTCTGTATTGACTGAATCTTTACAAAGAAAGAATAGGTTAATTGTGAAAAAAATTCAAAAGTGAATAGGTAAAAAAAATCCTTATTTTAGCCTTTAATTCTTAGTCTCTGATAGTAACCACTGTTACAAATCAAATATGGGTACATATTCATACATATGTAACATAGAAAATATATATAGAGAAAGAGATGCATATATATGTATATACATACACACATGTATTTCAAATATGTTTATATTTCACATATATTATAGTTACTAATATAAAAGTGAATTTTCATCTACACATATTCATACTTTTGACACAATGAATTCATATTTTACATCTTTGTGCACATCTCCTTACTTTTTTCCACTCAATATAACCCCATTTCTGGAATTAGACCTGGCTTGTGTGCTTAATACTTGTATGACCTTAATCAATGCCCAAATGCTCTGTGCCTCAGTCTCTCCAATGATAATACAAAGATAATAGCAATACCTACCTCTTAAAGTTGCTGTGAGGATTAAATGCACTATATTACGTGATCTTAGAATAGTGTTAGCACATTAAAAGTGCTATAGAAATGTTACCTATTATTTTGCTAAGCATCAATACCATTATAATCGTCTTCGTCATCACGTATAGTGAATGTCATGGTAACCTGCCCAGATCCCTTCTTCAGGACATTTCTGATTACTCACAATCATGCCCCTTACCAGTAGCTGCCCTTGGCTACAGGGAATGGCCATGCACGAAGTTAGGCACATTCCAGGGCACAGTCCACAGCCAATGACCGGCTGATATGGGAAAGACACTTAGCCTCCTTAGTCTCAATGTACATAATTTTGAAAGGTAATCCCAGATCTAGCATTCTACATAGGACTAGCAGACACTTTTTCTTTGCTCAACCCTATTTTTCTTGCTTGCTTTTTACTCATAAACCCTGAATCCACTAACCAATAAATGTGCTGCATATAATTTTCTATCTCAGAGTTTGTTTCTGGGGGATATCCAATCTAAAATAACTGGTTGCACAGGTAGCTCTGGGGAGTATATTCTAATATAGAACTTTTTATTTTGATTACCCACTGATCAACCAGTACCAAAGACACCATTACTAATGGATAGTGAAGTATGGATAGATCGCACTATTTTGTAGTTCTTCGGTATTAAAATTTTCACTGGTGGGTGGTGCCTATGGCTCAGAAGGGTAGGGTGCTGGCCCCATATGCCAGAGGTGGCAGGTCAAACCCAGCCCCGGCCAAAAAAAAAATTTTTCACTGGTAATAAACAGTGTGTGATACCAGTGGTAGTTGATGCATCACCTGGTACAATTTCTCTTAACTCTGTGATATATGAGAAAAATAGCGACTGTAAGGTCAAGGAAGTTAGGTGTCTATCATTGACTTCTATTGATTATTTAGAAAGATAATTAATAACTTAGGATGATTACTCAATCATTCAAGACAGTCAGTGGAAGATAACAAGTAGATTATAAGCGGTAGCATTTAAGGAAAACTCTGGATCTTAGTAGGGTTTATCTCCCCTCTCTGGCATATATGTCTTCCCAAGGCTTCCAACGTACTTGTTAATTTTTACTCTTCTGATTTAATATGATATCGTCTATTTAGTGGATCTCAGACAAAGTAGCCTGAAAAAATGGCACATGACCAGAGAAGATAAAAGAGAGAATGTGATATGAAGAGGCCTATACCATTGTCAGTCCTTTCCAGAAAGCAGGTACAAGGAAAGACAGTCTAAACACTCAAGTTGATGACACACCATGGCCAGTTTACATCAGCTCTTATCAGCTACTCCTGCAGCTTGAACAATAGGTATATAAACAAATGGCCAAAGTAGCGAGGACAGAGGGTATGCATAGGCCAAACAGGATGGACTCTTGCCATACAAGGCTTGTGTAGCTACTGCCCTGTTGAATGTCTGAGCTGCCGGCAACAGAGGTCAAAGCTGAGTCTCTACGGGGCATCATTTTCTAAGACCATACAATCATCTACTCTGTGGCAAATGGACTACTGGGCAGACAACAGAAAATGATTTTGCCTTGTATTGACAATTATTTATTATTCCATGTTTGTCTTTTCTCTTCACTTGATCACATTTAACATTATTTTTGAGGACTTACATGGTATTTTATCTGCCAACCTGAGATCTCACATAGCATTGTTGCAGAATTTAAAAACCACATTACAATAAAAGTGATCCACAAAGTCTGACAATTAATTTTGGGAATTCATCCTAGAATAACTGATTCATATTTAATTCTAAATATCACTACAGTCACCAGATGGACGAGGAGAGTACCTTGTAGGTGACTGTAGTGATATTTAGCAATAAGGTATGTAGCATTATTCTACGATGAGTTCATGAACTTTATTGTCAGGCCTCATACGTCAATAATTCTGATGGCCATTCCTGAAAGTGTTCCACTATTGCTTTCAGATGTGGACGAGGTGCTGGTATCAGTCCTTAGCTCCCCAGGGGAGTACTTCATACATGACCATAGTGATAGTCAGCAACAGGGTACGTAGCACTTTTTCTAGAATGAGTTCACAAACTTAATTGTCCAGCCTCATATAAATAGACACAGCTGTGGGATCCACTTATTCTGTGGCACATTGTACAACCCAGAATTTGTCGGCCTGATAGCTTTGCCTACTAGCTCCTTGAAAACACAGCTAATGTTTCGTTATAGAGAGGATGCTTCCTATCCACCAAATTCTCATCCTGGATCCATCCCATTATTTTATTATTTAGTGTCTGGATTTAAGAGATGAAGTGACCCTAGAGTAAAGAACAATCTGGTTTCATTATAAATCAACAATGGCTATAGAAAAAGTGACTCTTAAGATAACACAGAAATTTCTGGTCGACTTTATCTCTTAATAATTTTTCTTTGTCTGTTCTCTTCTGCTCTTTAATCCACACTCAGAGTTTCCATTACCATCTATGCACCGGAAACTCAGCTTTTGTCTCAGCTCAGGAACTACATTTAGAATCGCCTCTTCAGCATCTCCATTTAGATAGCTCGATGGAGTAAGATTTTAAACTTAATGATTTTCCTTTTTTTTCCAGCCTTCAATGTGGTTTTCTGTTGTGTTTCTTTTATTTCTGAATGTGTCATCCTCATCTATCCACCCAGGCAGATGAGAAACTTAATAATTATCCTTAATATTTCTCTTTTCCCTCACCTATAGTATTTTCTTTATTAGAATTTTTTAAAATTATACATCTATTACACATCCTTTAAATTTTTTAAAAAAAATTAAAATATTAAGGGAGTACAAATGTTTTTGGTTACATGGATCACTTTTAGAATTCTAAAGTCATGGTTATAATTGTACGCATCACCCAAATAGTTCATTGTATCCATTAGGTGGGTTTGTCCTCGTCCTTTCCTCCCCACTCTCCCCTGCTTGATTTCCACTGAGTTTTCCTGGAACATCTGCTATCTTTCTCCGCTGCTATAATTTATGCAAAGTCATCAAAATATTAGAGTGCTGGTACTCAGTGAAGCATTGATGAATTGTTACATCATGAAATTAAAGATTTAATTAAAAATTAACCACTTTTCAATCTCCTTAGGACATATCTCTGAGAATATTTTGGAGCAACTACTCATTTTGGATGGAAAACAGCTATATTATATAAACAAAATAACCATTTGAAATACATGTGATTTCCAACGGAAATGGTGCATTTGATTTATGGCTTAAAAGATATCTGGAGGGCTCGGTGCCTATAGCTCAACCGGCTAAGGCGCCAGCCATGTACACCTAAGGTGGCGGGTTCGAATCCAGCCCAGACTCGCCAAACAACAATGACGGCTGCAACCAAAAAATATCCAGGCGTTGTGGTGGGTGCCTGTGGTCCTAGCTACTTGGGAGGCTGAGGCAGGAGACTCGCTTGAGCCCAGGAGTTGGAGGTTGCTGTGAGCTGTGAAGCCATGGCACTCTACCCAGGGAGATAGCTTGAGGCTCTGTCTCAAAAAAAAAAAAAAAAAAAAAGATATCTGAGGAAAAAAAATGAATATGGAACTTGTCCATGGTATTATAAAACTTTTATATGTTATATATAGTTATAGAGGTAAGAATCTATTTTTACAGAGGTGATTGTGACCTCAAGTATTTTTCAGAAATTATATACTATAAGATAAATACCTCATTGATGGTGTTTGGCCAAAGATGCCCATGAAATAATAGCATAATTATCTCTAAAGAACCTAAAATCAAAGGTGGATAGAGAAGTGATATAGCAACAATGGTTTAGGAGTATGTAATATTGATGGCAATAAAGGCTGTAAAAAGTACCCTAGTCTCTAACCCCATTAAAATGTACTTTATACAAGTGTTTTATTTTTATGTTAAAATGTGAACTTCTTACAGTTATTAAGATACATGATGATTTTGTACAAATATTATTTATTCTAGGTTTTCAGAAGTCAATGTGACATAAATATTTTTAGCTTTAAGATACTGCCTAGATCTATGAAATATAACGTTGGTAGGTGGATACAGATTGCATAAAATCTGAAAAACATGTGGATCGTATGGATAATTTAACAAAATTTATTCTACTGATCCGTGAGCATGATGTTTTTACATTTGTTTGTGTCATCTGCAATTTCTTTCTTCAGTGTTTTATAGTTTTCTTTGTAGAGATCTTTTACCTCTCTGATTAAGAATATTCCTAGAGGGTGGTGCGGGTGGCTCAAAGGAGTAGGGCACTGGCCCCAGCCAAAAAGTGCAAAAAAAAAAAAAAAATTTTTTAGGTATCTTTTATTCTCTGTAGCTATTGCAAATGGTATTGAGTCTTTGATCTGACTCTCAGCTTGATTGTTATTAGCATATAGACATGCTACTAATTTGTGTACACTAATTTTGTAAACTGAGACTTTCCTATATTTATCAATTCCAGGAGTCTCTAAGTGGAGTCCTTGAGGTTTTCTAGATATAACACCATATCATAAGTAAAAAGTGATAGTTTTGACCTCCTCTTTCCAGATTTCAATATTTCAATATTGCCTAATTGTTGTGGCTGGGAATCCAGCACTATGTTGGATATTATAGAAGTGACAGTGGACACTCTAGTCTTGTTCCAGTTCTTAAGGGAAAAGCTTTCAACGTTTCCCCGTTCAGTACAATGTTGGCTGTGGGTTTGTTGTACATTAACTTGAAAATAGAAAAGAGCCCAAATAGCCACAGCAATCTTAAGCAAAAACAACAAATCTGGAGGCACATATTACTAGACTTGAAACTACACAAGGCTATAGTAACTGAACGGCAAGGTATTGATGCAAAAATAGAGATATGGGCTAATGGAACAGAATAGAAAACCCAGAAATAAAGCTATTCACATACAGCCAACTGAACTTTGACAAAGCAGGCAATAACATACACTGAGGAAAAGAAGCCCTATTCAATAAATTGTGCTGGGAAAATTTGATGACCACATGCAAAAGAACAAAACTGGATCCATCTCTCTCCCCACTCACAAAAGTTAATTCAAGATGGATAAAAGACTTAAGATAAGGCATGAAACCATAAGAATTCTAGAAGAGAATGTTGAAAAAACTCTTCCAGATATTGGATCAAGCAAAGAATTTATAACTAAGACCCCAATGGCAATTATAGCAGCAACAAAAGTAAATAAATGAGACTTAATTAAATTTAAAAGCTTCTGCACAGCTAAGGAAACAATCAACAGAGCCAATAGACAACTTACAGAATGGGAAATGTAATTCACAAGCTATTCATATGAAAACATCTAGTAACCAGAATCTACAAATAACTCAAGCAAATCATTCAAGAAAAAAAAAAAACTTTAAAAAGTGGGCAAAAGACATGAACGGAAGCTTTTCAAAGTAATTGGACAAATGGCCAATAAATATATGCAAAAATGCTCAGCACCACTAATCATCATGGAAATGGGAATTAAAACCACAATGAGATATCACCTTACTCCTGTGAGAATGGCCATTACTAAAAAGACCAAAAATAATACGTGCTTGCGTGGATGCAGAGAGAAAGGAATAACTTACATGCTGTTGGTGGGACCACAAATTATGACAACCTCTGTGGAAAGCAGTATGGAGATTTCTCAGAGAAGTAAAAGTAGATTCGCCATTCAATCCAGCAATCCCACTGCTGGGTATCTACCCAAAGGAAAAGAGGTCATTTTATCAAAAACTCACCTGTACTCAAATGTTTATTACAGGACAATTCATAACTATAAAGATGTGAAACCCATCCAAGTGCTCATCAATTCATGAGTGGGTTAACAACATGTAGTGTACGTATGAACCTTGTATACCATGGAGTTACTAAGCCATAGATGAAGTAATAATGCATTTTGCAACAGTCAGGATGGAACTAGAGACTATTATACTAAGTGAAGTATCTAACGAGTGGAGAAACAAATATCACATATACATACTTTGACTTGGAACTAACTAATGAGCACCCATGTGTACAAAGGGAAATAAAACTCACTGAATTTTAAGCAAGAGGGAAGGGAGAGGAGGTGATGGGTGAAACCCACCTAATGGGTACAGGGAACACAATTTGGGTGCTGGGCACACTTACAGCCATGACTCAAGCATTACAAGAGTCATCCATGTATTCCCTTAATGTTTTGAGATAAAAATTTTTTAAAAACCACAAAAACCAAACCAAAACAAAAAAGATAATGCCTACGAATTTTTCTTTTTAATTTGAGAAAACAAAGGCTGGATTTAATCCTTGCTTCAACATTCTTTTAGCTTAATAATTTATGTAACATAGATAATATTGTACATTTCTTTGAGCCTTTGTTTCCAACTATACACTTAGAATAATAAGAATGTTAATACCTACCTTGCACTTACCATTATGAAAATATAAATATAAAAGCCACCAACAGTTCTTATTACTTAAGCTCTCAATAAATAATACCTTCTAATAGCATTAACGTTGATCTTTTATTTTTGGGACTTTGATTATAATCACAGGTAAAATGACCTTATTTAATTTTGCAAAGATAACTACATATAATTTATTGGAAGAAAATAAAATGTAAGCTTACGTAGTTTATTATTATTGTTCTCTATAGAGTAAGGTAGTGATTTCTAAGGTTATTTTATCAGAGAAGAAGCAATTTGGGGCTTGAATTCTAATCTATTACAGTGAAGTAGTGAGTTTACTGCCACATTTTATGGTAGATAACTGATAAATGAAATTTAACTTTTAAAATGTGGAAATTGAATAGGATCACAGAAACGACATAAACCATCCTCACTTTTATAGAATGCAAGTATTAAGCCAAGAGAAATTAATTATTTTTGTAACACCACATAGCAGATTAGCAAAGGGGAAAAGAAAATACATTTTTAAACTCCTAGCCCAGGGCTCTTTCTAATATGCATCATACAAATAAAAAGAAGGTTAGTTTCCAAATTATTTGCTTATCTTACAAACAGAACACTTTGAATAGAAAATGCCTAAATTCTTTTGGCAATATCATCAGAGATATAAATGGTTGGCTATGCTCAAAGACATCATTCTACATGTCTGTAAGTATTCTTGGAGAAACTTAGATGTTGGTTAAATTTATAGAATGAAACTTTTCATTCAACTGAATTTATTTGTAAGTTAGATACCAAAGAAAAATTATATAAGCCTCATCCAGCATGCTGTTTCAGTGAATACAGTGACTCCACAGGACAGACTCTGGTTTTGAACTTGGTGTGAAAAGATATGTGACCGTGACCTTTGCCCTCTAAGAGTATATGGTTTATCAATGACAAAGCTAATAAACAGCCAAATGCAATTCAAAAAGGAAGGTGCTGAAATATAGGTATACAAGTGGTGTCACGGGAGTACATAGCATCAGTATTTACCTGTGGTCAAATTACCACTGAGTAGGTAGGCTTTTAGGTCAAAAAATGAATAGAAAAAAGAAACTGGATGTCCATTGGAGATAACAAAACTACCACCACCTTAACTTGTTTCTGTTACCAAGAAAAACAGAACAAAAACAAAACAAACGAAAAAGGGATCCTGAGTTGTAGTATTCTGTTCTCAGAAAAACAAAAATATGTGGATATCATTACCACAGCCTTTTAGAATTTCTGTATACTCCTTTGAGAAAACAATGAGAATCTGTTTACTCCATTGCCAGATAACAAAATGTATAACACCTCCAGAAAACACACCCAACTCCAATTTTTTTAAAAAAGGTATGTTTCATACTTCCTTTCTTTCAAAATATAAACAGAAATTCCAAGCAAGAACAGAAAAGAAATTCAGACAGCTGTTTGGGCTATTACCAAATAATCGTGAAGCTCAGCTCTATTGTTTCCTTTTAATGTTAATTTAAAATATGCTAGGCTCTGTAAAACACACTGGTAAATGCAGCATTTTAAGGAAACTTTGGGCTGAAGTGCATAATATTTTATTTGAAAGAAATAAAAGGAAAGCAACCAGATACCATATCATAATTTCCTTTCCTTTGGGGGAGAAGTAGCAGCCCATTGTTCTGGAGTAGAAAAATAGTGACTAAGATGTTCTAGAACTGTACTGAACCTGTTATCTCTCATGAAATCACCACAATAAACAAATTTAATTCTTTTTCCCCAAGCCAACATTTTAGCTTTCTTGCAGAGGACTGTGCTTTTTAAGAGTATCTTTTATTCTGCAAAAGGTAACAGTAAATCATACCGCATAATAGCTAATAATGTTGTTATATCCCTTTTCTATTCTCCAGAACAATGACATGTAACTAAACATTAGCATGTATTCAAATCAAAAGTGAATTTATTCGAGCGTTTTCAAAACCTTTGGCTTTTTACATTTTATCTTAATTGAAGCCTTTTAGAATCCATCAAAATATTAGAGAACCTACACCAAAATCAGCATGAGTGTCCAAGCTCTTCAGTTGAAATATTTTTATAAGAAAATTCAATTATATGTTATACTGGATGACCATCATGTACATTCTTTATAAAAAGTTTCGTGAAGAAATTAAGTAGCAAGAAACAAAAATTAGTTAAGGAAGATTTTCACCAGAAAATAAACCAGGGATTTTTTTCCCTCAAATAATCTTCCCTTTTATAATCAGCATGAGGGGAAGATCTTACAAAAGGAATGAATGGATCTCCAGTTTGAATGGGATGAAGCAGTAAGGCAGTAGAAGACAAGCACATAGCCTGATATGAAAATGGAGACCATTTTGAAATAAAAGTTTGAATAAAGGGGAAAATAATACTTTTTCTCAAAGAATTCATTCATTCATTCAGTATTATTCGTAAAACATCTACATCTATGACACTCTGTTCTAATATATGGAGGTACAAGAAAAAATAAAAGCAAAATCCTTACTTCATAAACTTTAAAAGATAGCAGGAGGGAAGACATGATAAATAAATTTGAAATATCTACTATGTCAGGGAAGAAAAATAAAGCAAAGTCCCAGAATTGAGGCTTGGGGCAGGAGTACATATGTGTTATTTTTGATAGTGGGACCTGAGAAAGCCTCTCTCAACACATACTTGAATGAAGTTAGGGGGTAAGTTTTGTTGATTTCTGGGACAAATGGAGACTAAGAGCTTTCCTTATGAGAACCAAAGAAATATGGAAGTTTATATGTAATAATTTTCAAATTAGGAATCAAATGTCAATAAGGAACAGGTAAAAGGACATTTCACATTTTTTAAGATACAGAAATACCCTTATATCTAAATGGATATTTAAAATTATGCTGTGACTAAAACTTAGGTTGTGAATAAAACAAATTTTATAGAAGTAATGTTATATGCTTTACAATTGTATTTTTAATTACATACAATGAAAGTATTCACATATATAAGAAATAATATCAAAATTAAATAAAATGAGATTTCCCTGTATATACATAAACATATGTAAACTGATATGTATATAAATTAAAATAAGGGACTATACAAAATATCTATAAATAGGGAAAAAAGGCTCATTTTTGTGCCTTTGGAATCAATGATTATCTCCCTAATAAGAACATGAAAATTAATTCTTAAAGAGTATGTCTGCTGATTTTGTTTTCAGACCATTTTTCCTACCCTTCTGACAAATTTTAAAGTATATGTTATTTTTTCATCTTTAAAAAACATGCAGTGTGAGGTTGAGAGACAGAGAAGCTTGTTCTCAGCAGCTGTGCAATGCTAGCATGTTGTGAATATTCAACAAATATTAAGTGACATTGAAATATGAATTGATGGATAATGAATCACTTTAGGGAATTATCCTGCCAAAATGTTTTGGAAGATCCACGAAATGTTTGACAAATCCAAAGATCCTCAGCTTTGCCTTTGCTGAGATTTATTTATTTATTTGAAGGGATGGGAAGACAGGTTCGTATTTTTCATCTGGCTCCTTATGTCCTTATGTTAGAGAGTAATTCACTTTCAAATCACATTACTTTAACTTTAGTTAAGCAATTGATTTCTTAGTGGTTATATAATTGGAAAACCAGAACATCTAGAAAAATTGCCTCTTTTTATTAAGTACAGAAATAAAATTGATTAAGCAGAAACGTAATTATAGTAATGAGATTGACCTGGGGGTGGTTCATGAGCACCAGGACAAGACACAAATATTGCATTTGGAGAGTTTATACCTAACAGTGTTATGTTATTTAGCATAACTTAAGTGAGTGGGAAGATATCCAAGCTCACAAAATGTTCTTGCCTCTATTTTCTTCTGATTATATTCAAATTAACAGTTAGGATGTTTGCCTAAAATCGAGATGGTGATCTTAACATAATGATTTAAAAATCATCTCACTTTCAATACCAAGTAATGTAAGTCCACCTTCAGCTAATTTAACGTCCCCTCCTGCATTCATTGTGTGTGTATACCCATCACTCTAGTTACATAAACCTTCTTACAAATAAGGCCTATAATATGAAAAATTCTATGGGTTAGTCAGGATTCTTAAAGTTACTAATAATAAACGCCAATGTAATGAAAAATAGGGAATTGCTCATCAGTGCACTAAGATTTCTGATGATAGAGAAAATCATGCAGCTAGAAGTCAGGTATTTCAAGAAAGAGCACTAAAGGACCATCTGCGAGTGGTCCATTCAGTTACTATTTCTTGATTTTATTTCTCCCCAACTGTGTCCACTGTATTATATAAGTGAAGTTTTATCTATAAGTCTCCTTCTCAAGTACTTCACCATAATTAATAGGACAATAAATTTTCACCACCCAAAATCCAGTTTCCAATCCATTAGTTAAGTCATGTTAATGGAGAAAAGATTATCCAACAAAGAAATCCTCCCAGGAAGAGCTAGAAAATAGAAAAATTACAAATATAATTACTTGTGGATTCTGGAAAGTGAAGTGTGGTAGGCAGTATCGGGAGCAGAGTCAGAACTTTGGGAAAGCAATCAGGACAGAGAGAGTTCCTTATATTTGTTTGAGGAACAGTCACTGTCATGGTGGCAGTGGTATAGGAATGGTTCAAACTCTGAGTGATTGAAAACCCACCACTTATTGGTCAAGGGAATCAGGGCAAGAAGCACAAGACAACCAAGGTCTCCAGAAAATAAGAAGAGGACATCAGAAAAGAGAGAGCAAGAGAAGGGGAACCCCAGTGTCTGTGTTTAAACTCCACGCAAGGAGAGAGGCACAGAAACTGTACCCAAACCCTTGACTGACCACTGAATCACATGTTAAATGAGAAAAAATGAAAACCAGCTGATACCTATGGTTAACGGAACTCAGTTGAGATCTAAACTTCTACTCACCACAAACATTCTTATTGGCACTTTGAGTCTAACCAAGTTAATTGCCTTACTAAAACAAAAGCATCAATGCTTTTTGGAGCAATATAACAGAATCCACATTCTCTACAACATAATATCAAGAATGTCCAGGATATAGTCCAATATTGCTCACATACAAATAACCAGGAAAATGTGGTACAGTCTCAACTCTCTGACTATAAACAGATGGCAACAGAAGAGGTTAGCAGATACTGGAATTATTACACAAAGTACTTTAAAGCAATAATTATAATTATAATCAGTGACAATGAAAAGTAGACTTGCCTTGAATGAAACAATATCTCTGCAAACTATTAAAAACATGGAAGTTTTAGAAATAAATTTTCAATATTTGAAATAAAAAATCCACTGAATAAGCTTAAGTCTATTACAAATGGGAAAAAAAGTACCGGAAAATTTGAAAATATACAAAAAGGTAGCATCTAATCTAAATAAAGGTAATTCACCACAACATACTTGTTAATTTCAAAGGGAAAAAAGAGAGTAACTTTATGATAAAGAAGATAGTAGACATCACTTTAACTAAATGATAGAGTCAGTGTTACTGGTAATGACAAGGCCACACCTTCTATCTCAGACATATAAGGCAAACCAAAATTGAGAGATTCTACAAAATCACTGGCCAGTACTCTTCAAATGTGTCAAGTGCATGAACATCAGCAACAAAGGACGAATTAGGCATTCTTTCAGAAAGAGAGATTAAGGAGACGTGATAACTAAATGCAGTGTGTGACCTTGGACTAAATCATGGTCCACAAAGAGGACATTTGTAGAACAATAGATGAAACTTGAATGAAGTTCATAAATGAGTCAGTAATTTTATATCAATGTTAATATTACAATTTGGCTAATGGTATTGTGGTTATGGATGTATTGTTTAGAAATTCATTTTCTCCAAATAGGCTTATAGTTTCAATGCATCTAAGTCAAAATTTCAGTGTATTTTTATGGAAAGTGACAAGTTAATTCTAAAATTTATATGGAACTTCAAATGAATATGAATAGCTAAGTAATTCTTAAAAAGAAAATAATCAAACTTAAATGATCTGATTTCATGAAATATTAAAATAAATAGTAATAAAACATGTCATATAGGAAAAAAATTAGACCTATTGAAAATAGAAAAATATAAACCTCTCAGTAATAACCTCAAACATAATGGTGGGAAGGCAAACTAATACATTCCTTTTGGAAAGAAGTTTGGAGATCACTTAGGGATCTAAAAATAGACCTGCCATTCAATCCTGCAATTCCTGTACTAGGTATATATCTGGAAGACCAAAAATCACTTTATAACAAAGATATTTGCACCAGAATGTTTACTGCTGCCAAATTCATACTTGCTAAGTTGTGGAAGAAGCCCAAGTGCCCATTGACCCATGAATGGATTAATAAATTGTGGTATATGTGTACACCAAGGAGTATTATGCAGCCTTAAAAAAGATGGAGACTTTACCTCTTTTATGTTTACATGGATGGAGCTGGAACATATTCTTCTTAGCAAAGTATCTCAAGAATGGAAGAAAAAGTATCCAATGTACTCAGCCCTAATATGAAACCAATCTATAAACACCCACACTTCCATATAAAAGCTATAACTCAACTACAGCCCAAGATGAAGGGGAAAGAGGAAGAGGGAGGGGAGGGAAGGGGTGAGCATGGGTGGAGGGAGGGTAATTGGTGGGACCACACCTATGGTGCATTTTACAAGGGTACATGTTAAATCTACTAAGTGTAGAATAAAATTGTCTTAACACAATAACTAAGAAAATGAGGTAAAGTCTATGTTAACCAGTTTGAGGAAAGTATTTCAAATTATATATAAAACCAGCACATTGTACCCCATAGTTGCATTAATGTACACAGCTATGATTTAATAAAAAAAGATAAAAAATATAAATTCATTTTAATGGATGAAAGAAATGTTTCCAAAATGATGTTGCAACAGCTGGATGGTTGTATGGAAAAAATAATGAACGGTGACTTTTGCCTAACATGATATATAACTTTTAACTAGGAGGATATCTAGACATAAGTATCAGAACTAGAAAATTCCTAAAAGAAATGAAGGAAGGAAGTCTTTGCGTTCTTGAAATCAGTCAATTGTCTTCCATAGAATGCTAAATGCTTGAATCATATTTGTAAAAAGAGCAAATTAAACTTTATCAAATTGAAGCATAAAGCTTCAAAATGAGGATCAAGCATGTATTTACATATCCATGATCCCCATCCCTCACTCCTGACTTTCTTCATTACTCTCTCCATTTTTAGGGCCTAGGTCTACAAAAATACAATTCCATAGGTGCTGCCAAAGCAATATTTGCTCATAATCAACAGGAAATCATGTTTTTAGCTATGTTTACCTGTGTATTGGGATATACACATATGACATTCATGATTTCTTTCTAACCTTAATGTTTAGAAAGGATACTTTCTACTTAGTAGACATAACATCCTCACCTAGGTGAAACCACACAGAAGTCATTTCCCCTGAATATATATTGAATGAATATAGACTAGAAGACAAAAAACAATAAATTTTTTAGCACTTATTTGAGTGCTGAGCATAACCATTGTACTTGAACCTGCCTTGTGTTCCAGATGAAAGTTCAAAATAGATTTCTAAAGTGGGGAGGAGTTGCTCTCTGCACTGGAAAACCTGAAAGTATGATAGCAAGTGATCTCAGAATTGTCTAAGTAAATATTAAAAGAGTGAAAACCTGAATTAAGTCCTTGCACAGCTGGTTTATACCGTTCAGAAAAAAAATTCTAGCAAATGGCAATATACTGAAAATTGTAGCTCCGACACCCTCAAGGTATTTTTTCAATTTTTTTGACTGAACAATAATTCACCAAGCTTTTGCACAAGCAATTTTTCAAAGCCTTATAATTCTTGTGGCTATGTATATAATTCTCACTTTTGACTCTCTTTATGTTAAGACACCCGAACACAGGCATATCTATTTTTAAGTAAACATAATTTGGATGTCA
This sequence comes from Otolemur garnettii, assembly GCF_000181295.1. Taxonomy (NCBI): domain Eukaryota; kingdom Metazoa; phylum Chordata; class Mammalia; order Primates; family Galagidae; genus Otolemur; species Otolemur garnettii. The sequence continues at coordinate 18,301,118 of NW_003852404.1, read as the reverse complement.
CAGTATTCCTGCTGTGTATTTCTTAAAGGTTTTCCACTTTTTACTTAAAAGCTTTACACTGTTTTCCTAAGAGCAAACCTATTCTAACATTAAAAAGGTTCCAATTAGATATGAAACTCCAAACCCATGAATTTTGAGAGGGTTTTGAACTTGCCAAAACAATTTCTTGTTAGACTTGATAACTTGGATTACACACTCCCACTGCATATTTAAAAGCCTTTACTATAAAGGTTTTCTATAACAAAAGGGAGATGAAAAGATACTGTAATTATTCACAGAACATATTCAAGTCATCATTACTGATGAAATATGATATCTACGACATTCCTCTACTGTAAATAAGACTGGGATTCAGAGGAGCGCTCTGAGCTTCAGAAAACCCATTCTTATCCTTATTAACACATTAAACAATAGCTTTCATCTCAGACTGTGCTGCCTCTCAGTCTCAAACATACTGAATCTCAACTCTTCGGAAGTAAAATTTAAATTGCAGGTTGCTTTTTGCTTTTTATACTTTCAGTTCCAGTGGGGACTTGGGGTTCTTCTTCTCTAATGACATGGTCAAAGGAATATTTCCCCTTGGAAAACAAAAGCTAATAGTTTAAGCAGTCTGATTCATTAGGTGGACCTGGGTTGGAAAGTAGGCTGGCAAAGGGCTGACTTCACCCGTCCACAAGCTGTTCGGACAGGCTCTTCTGAGTACTACGAGGCACAGACCAGTGTTGCGGAATGCCCGCCAGGTCAACCTGGACGGGACCCTGAACCCAGAATTAGAGTAAAGCATACGTGATAGCTAAATGCCGTCTGCAGCCCAGAGAGCAAGTGTGACCCTCGCACTCATTCTGAGAAGCCATCCTTGAGACTGCAAGGAAACACACTCTGATGACAACAGCAATGCTGATAAATGGACTCTTGCTCAGATGAGTTTCACAGCTCACTGTGCGAGGCTTTCCAGAGCATCTGTCTTTGCCACCAACAGTCCTTTTAGAAAAGGACTCGTGCACATTTGCTCTCTTGGTTTAACAATAGGTCTAAGGCTCTGAAAAGTTGCCACAAGTAGCTTCAGGGCCCAAAGATGTTCTCCCTGACTTTATCGCAGGAAAGGAGCATACACCAAGTAGGGGAAAGGCGGCAGGGTGCCCACGGGCGTGGCTCCTCTTCCATTAGAACCTGCCGCTACAGGATTTCTTTTCCTGCAACTGATGGCGTTATTAGGCCTGACCTCACCAGACTTAGGAAACCTTCATCTATTTTAGCCACTTGCTAAAAGCAAACAGAACTGCTGAAGATAAAATTTCCAAGAATATTAAAACAAAACTGCTCACTCAGCCAAATTTCCTACACACTTGGAAAGCCTGTAAAACAACAGGCCAACATTGATACGCAGAAAGACGAGAGTATAACTAAGTAGAAGCTGATGTTTAAATGTCAAGGTTTTGAAAATCAGAGGAATGTTTACGTGAGTGCCAGTATTCTTTTAGTGGCCACATGGGTTGTTTCAGCTTACCTTTGGGTTATTTTTAAGATCAAAAAATTGAGATTGCAATTTGTTAGATAGATCCATTTTTTCCCTAAATTGAAGACATAACTTTGTAAACAAGGTTTGGATTTCTGAGAAACCATCATGTGTCCCAGTTTCAGAAAAACCTTATTCCAAATACTCTCCCAAGCTGAGAAATACTTACTCTGCATGTACCTGTAAAGTACTAGCAGGCAACTCACTATTACTGGTATCAGCAAGGAACTGGATCGTTCGGTATCTTTCTGTCTTTGTCTAGGCACTGAATTTATAGCAAATCATTTCTGTCTACTCCTTGCTCATCTGCCACATATCCTCATAGCTCAGAAATAGCTAACTCAATTATCTCCACACAATCAGAGCGGGAGACCCCGCTTTTCACCTTTCATCCCCGACACAGTCATAACTATTAGGTTGCAAGTTTCCTGCATAAACTGTTTTATTCACTTCCATGTTCCATGTCTAATACTGTTCTTGGCAAATAGTAATCACACACACACAAAAAGATTTAACACAACCATGGCAACATTTCTCAGATGATTCATTGTCATATTAATCTGTAAAACATTTTAAATGCAAAACATATTCAATTTTTCCACAGATAAGAAAATACAGTGAGTTTAACACCTTTTATTACTGGTTCAATCCATTTAAACAAGTTTATTTCTATCTTGTACTTTCAACAAATGTGTTGTGGCAGG